>NC_091170.1:41920004-42070004 GCF_040958095.1 Procambarus clarkii | reverse complement strand
AAACTTGGAAGATTGTTATGCCTTTCAAGAAGACTTGGAGATAGTAAATTTACCTGTAAGTGTATGAACAACACTTGGCAGATGGAATCTAATGTGAATAAATGCCACATTATGGAATGTGAAATAGGAGAAAAATAAGCCACACACAACCTACAAATTATGTGTAAAAAGCTTTAAGGAATTCTGATACAGAAAGAGATCTAGTGGTGGTTCTGGATAGAAAAGTATTACCTGAGGACCACTTAAAGAACATTGTGCAAGGAGCACATTCTATGCTTTCCTGCTTTAGAATTGCTTTTAAATACATTGATGGAAAAATATTAAGGAAATTGTACACAAACTTTGTGAGACCAAAGTTGGAATACGCAGCGGCTGTATTCCAACCTCACCTCAAGAAGCACATCGATAAACTGGAAAAAGTGCAACAAACATGCAAAATAAAAGGCTTCTGTAATTGAAAAATGAATAAATAGGAGAGGTTAGAGGCAGTTAATATACCAAAACTAGAAGATAGATGAAAAAAGAGTTGATATGATCATTATATTCAAAATGTAACAGGAATCAACAGAATTAACAAAGAAGAATTTTTGAAAACTGCAACTTCAGGAAAAAGAGGAAATAGGTTCAAACTGAGGAAACAAAGCTACTGAAAGAGCATTAGAAAATTCATGTTTGCAGAGTAGTAGACAGTTGGAACAAATTATGTTAGAAGGTGGTGGAGGCCAAAATCATCAATTGTTTCAAAGTGACATATGACAAAGTACTGGAAAGATGGGACACCACAAGCACAGCTCTTATCCTGTAACTACACTTAAGTAATTACACACTTTGGTTTAATTACACACACATACACACATTTGTAAGTTAAAAGGTATATCCATTGCACAGCCACTTCCCAGAATAAATGTTTATACTATACTGTACCTCTTGTAAAATGGACATAATGACATTAAGACAAATCTATACGTATTTTTCTTATCACATAGAATATACAATATACTGTAGCTATAGCAGCCATCACATCACTTCAACGGAAGGTACAGTAGCTATGAAAACATCCCTTTCCTTTTGACCAGGATACGAGTTGCATAACATGGTCTATTTTTCTTGCTTGCATGTTTAAATAATACTGCATGCCATGCTTGACTAACAGCATGATAAGTGATGCATGGTGTTTATGCTATGATAACTGATTTAGCTTATTATTATAATTTTGTGAACACAGTACCCAGAATTTATTTTATCTAGCTTCATAAGCATCAGGTGACCATAATTTTGTATTGTTATTTGTATTGTTAAGGTCATGTATCATATATATTTACTATACATACGACATTTTCATTGAAAAATCTCCACAGATCATCATTAGTAATTAAGTAATTTATTAGCACTCTTAAAAATTCTATTATGACTGTTACTTGTACTAAGTAGAATGTGTGGTTTCTTCCACAAAACATGCAGGTTGAAGTTACTAGTAGAGTAATTTAGGACGAAGTATTTTTTCAAGATAACAAAAGATATTGAAGTACAGTATTCCCTGATAATAGTTTTTTTTGTTAATGGTTAGGTAGTTGTGAAAGAATGAAAGTCAATGAAAATATGAAATGAAAATCTGAGGGTTGTACCCAAATTTTAAGTCAAGAATAGAAACATACAGCTTGGCAGTGAATTACAGCAACCATCTTAAATAGATACCATATTGTGTAATGACTTTCTTCACTCGAGTTTTTTGTAGCAAATCATTATTCGTTAAATGTATTTTTATATATGATTAGTATATCTGTACAGCAGCTAGTTTACTTTGATCAATGCTTTGTTATATTGTACTGTAAAAGACACTCATGCAGTCTCCACTAATTGCATTAAATTACCTTGATCACTTTTCCGAAGAAAAAATCAAGGTTCTACTGAATTCATGCATGTAGCAAATAACCAGGCACAAAATTATTCAGTCAAGTTAAGATTGCATTTCTCTTAGAACTTTGTTTACTTGTATGTTGGATTCATTATTTCGCTGAACTCATTTATCTTCTTGATGATACGTCCCTATAAATTACATTGTCCTACTTTCAGTACTGATGACTGTAATATATTTGATCTTGTTTATAAATTTTATTACAAGCATCATTTCCAAGGTCATGATTAATATAACCAATATGAAGAATTCTCAAAACACTGTAGATACTACTTTATTCGAAAGTGCTGTATCAGATTGAGTAATGTCTAGGATCTCGCTCAATCTTCTTGCAAGCGAGATGACCATATGTAGGGTGGGATGATTGGGTGCCATTTTTTTCACCATTTATTCCACCTGAGAACTCACTAATAATTTGGGGGACCAGCATGGAAAATTATTAGCATTTCATGTTATAGGAAAATGATTGTGCAACTCTCTTGGCCTTCAAACGAGAATTAGACAATGTCTAGCACAACATAATTCAAACACTTTAAACCATTGTGTTCATTACTCTGCTGTGAGTTCTTTTTTTGCCATTTGTTTTGTGATTTTGCAAACAGTTTTGGCATACTTTTGGCTGACAGAATGTGTGCAAGTGATTGTGTTGGATCTCCTGCAAAAAAAAAGGCAGATTATCTATCTGGAAATTAAAATGCAACTGTTATGGCAGCTTTAGTAGGATAATACCTAGTGGACATTAGCCATATTCAAGACTTTTATATATATATATATATTTTTATATATTTACATATATATATATATATATATATATATATATATATATATATATATATATATATATATATATATATATATATATATATATATATATATATATATATATATATATATATATATATATATATATATATATATATATATATATATATATATATATATATATATATACATACATACATACATATACAGTGGGGCCTCGACTTACGATGGTAATCCGTTCCCAGAGACAGATCGTAAGTCGAAGTGATTTTTTCCCATAAGAAATAAAGGGAATTGAATTAATCTATTCCCCATCCTCCAAAATATTAACTTACAAATACATTTTATACTGAATACAATGTTTTTTCTAACTACAATACAGGGCATATGTTTATCTTACCTCTATGGAGGACTCATGATGCATATGGTAGATGGTGAGGAGGGGGGGAGGAGGAGAGGTTTTACTGTTTGGAAGGGGAGTCCCCTTCCATTATAACATCAGGCAGTGATGACTTCTCTGGGGTACTTTCTCTCCTACGTTTTGCCTGCATACCACTAGGACCTGGTTGTGATTCATTGCTTGTTTGTCTCACTAAAAATGTTTCCAGAGATTTTTGTTTTTCCATGTGTTTTAATTTTTGTCTGTAGTGAGGCATCACAGTGTCATTAAAAAGGTTAAGGCAACGGCCTACTGCACCGTGATTTGGGTGAGTTGTTTCAGCAAAAGTTAGCAATTCTTCCCATGCTGCACACATTTTCTTAATGAGGAAGGGACAATCTGTACTGTCTCCTCCTCCCCTGAAGAAATTTCCTGAGCTGTCTCTTGTTGCTGCTCCTTGTGAAGTTCTTTGGTGGTCAGTTTTTCGCTGTGTTTCTCCACCAGCTCGCAACACACAACACTCAGAACACTATGAATACCACTTCTTTTTCTAAATTTCTCATACCATCCCCTGCTCGCCTTAAACTCTTTCGCATTTGCATTACTCGTTCCAGGGGTTTTCTTTAAAAGGTCTTCATGCAATTTCCTTGCTTTTTCACAAATGATGGCCTCTGAAACTCTCTCACCCGCTAACTTCTTGCTGTGTATCCAAATTAATAATAACTGTTCAACATCCTCAAGTGTTTGTGTTCTATGTTTCGTGATTATTGATATGCCTTTTGCCACTTTAGCACTCATAATGTCCTTTTTCTTAGCCAGTATGGTGGATATCGTTGTACTGCCTAGCTAGTTCAACAACCCGCACACCCTCTTCATATTTACGAATGATCTCTGTTTTTGCTCTATGGTCATCCTTACATGGGTTTTCATATGTTGAACCTTACCACTGACTTTCTTGGAACCCATGGCATGATATAAAATAATTACTTTTATGTTCAAAAAGCAAAAAATCGCCACAAAAACGGAATTTCTTATAGACGTGATCGTCACTAAGCGGGCAGCTGTAGCAAACTGAGGCAGGTCAACTCGCGTGACCAGGAACCACGCGCTCGGTTCCTGAGCGCGTGGTTCCTAAATTTAATATTTAAATTTATTTATTATATACACACCACACACTTGCATGAACTCACAAGGAGAATTTTAACAAACAGATCTTAATTTTTCCCGGAATACAGAATATGATCAGCCAAATCGTTTAACAACCAGGTACCCATTCACTGCTGAGTGAACAGAGGCTACAATTAAGGATTGGTGCCCAGTCAATCCTCCCTGACCAGAATGCGAACCCAAGTTTTACCACTGTGCCACAGGGACTGATAATTAGTCACCAATAGGACATTAATCACCAGTGGTGTGGCAGCAAGTGCTAACTGCTAAGCAGTACTTAAATTTCCTGACACACTTAAAGCAATTTTCAAGCATGGTAACCACCCTCCTAAACCATTTTTCAATGTGGATTAAACTAGCCTTTATTGGGAGCATCATGTTCTTTCAACTCCCAAAAAGAAGAGCTAGCGTCAACAGTTTTAATACTGTTAAGGACCATTTTATGCTCATGTTGGGTAGCAGTGTTTTGGGAGAGTTTATACAGAAGCCCAGGCTTGTCTAAGACTTTGTCACCACAAAAGTTGTAGAAGTATTTTAAGGCCACAATTTTGCACATCTTACCGCTAATATCTCCAATATTTTTTTTTTTTTTTTTTTTTTTTTTTTTTTTTTTTTTTTTTTTTTTTTTTTTTTTGAGATATATACAAGAGTTGTTACATTCTTGTACAGCCACTAGTACGCGTAGCGTTTCGGGCAAGTCCTTAATCCTATGGTCCCTGGAATACGATTCCCTGCCGCGAAGAATCGTTTTTTCATCCAAGTACACATTTTACTGTTGCGTTAAACAGAGGCTACAGTTAAGGAATTGCGCCCAGTAAATCCTCCCCGGCCAGGATATGAACCCATGACATAGCGCTCGCGGAACACCAGGCGAGTGTCTTACCACTACACCACGGAGACTGTTAAACAGTATTTACTCCCACCACTTCCAAGTTCACCATGTTTGAGGTTGTGGCATGCACTAGTGAGTACATGTTTACTTAATTGATTAAATTGTTCTTATACAGTAGTACCTTGGTTTTCAAATTTAATCCGTTCCCAGAGACGGCTCGTAAACTGAAAATTTGCAACCAGAAACAAATTTTCCCATAAGAAATAATGTAAATTGAATTAATCCATTCCACACTCCCAAAAATATTAACTACAAAATACATTTCATACATAATACAAATATTTTGTACTATAGTATGTACAAGTTATAGCTTACCTTTATTGATGACTCTTGTTGGCGTATGGAAGACGGTGAGGAGGGGGGTGGGGGAGGAGAGGTGTTAGTGTTTGGAAAAGGAGTCCCCTTCCATTATAACATCAGGCAGTGATGACTTCTCTGGGGGTACTCTCTCTCCTATGTTTTGTCTGTACATCAGTAGGACTTGATTGTGGCTCACTGCTTGTTTCTCACTAAGAACCTTTCCATAGAAACTTGTTTTTCCTCTATGATCATCCTCACATGTGTTTTCTTAGGTTGAACCCTACCACTGACTTTCTTGGGACTCATGGCATAGTATATAATAATTTTATGTTTAGAAACCAAAAAAGCTGAAAAAAGTGAAATTCTTTGCAAAGAATTCAAGCAAGATCGTCACTGGGCGGGAGGCACTGGTAAACTAAAGCGCGGTCACCCGTGCCATTAGGAACCACGCACCATGTCAACCCATGTGTGTACAGTATCAACAAACTCGCAAAGCGAGGCAAAGCTCGTAAACCGATTAAAATTTTACAGAGAAATTGAGCTCGTAACCTGAAAAATTCGTAAAGAGGGACGTTCGTTACACACAAAATGGAACCTCGGGTGTGTGTGTGTGTGTGTGTGTGTGTGTGTGTGTGTGTGTGTGTGTGTGTGTGTGTGTGTGTGTGTGTGTGTGTGTGTGTGTGTGTGTGTAATTACCCAAGTGTAGTTACAGGATGAGAGCTACGCTCGTGGTGTCCCGTCTCCACAGCATTCTTTGTCATATAACGCTTTGAAATTATTGACGGTCTTGGCCTCCACCACCACCTCACCTAACTTGTTCCAACCGTCTACCACTCTGTTTGCAAAAGTGGATTTTCTTATATTTCTTTGGCATCTGTGTTTAGCTAGTTTAAATCTATGACCTCTTGTTCTTGAAGTTCCAGGTCTCAGGAAATCTTCCCTATCGATTTTAATAATTCCTGTTACTATTTAGTACGTAGTGATCATATCACCTCTTTTTCTCCTGTCTTCTAGTTTTGGAATATTTAATGTCTCTAACCTTTCCTCGTAGCTCTTGCCCTTCAGTTCTGGGAGCCACTTAGTAGCATATCTTTGCACCTTTTACAGTTTGTTGATGTGCTTCTTAAGATATGGACACCACACAACTGCTGCATATTCTAGCATTGGCCTAGTAAAAGTCGCGAACAAATTCTTTAGTATTTCACCATCCATGTATTTAAAAGCAATTCTAAAGTTAGAAAGCGTGGCATAGGCTCCTCGCACAACATTCTTTATGTTGTCTTCAGGTGATAATCTTCTATCTAGAACCACCCCTAGATCTCTTTCTTTATCAGAATTCTTTAAAGATTTCTCACATAATTTATAGGTTGTGTGGGGTCTATGTTTTCCTATTCCACAACATGGCATTTATTCACATTAAATTCCATTTGCCAAGTGGTGCTCCATATACTTATTTTGTCCAGGTCGTCTTGAAGGGCATGACAATCATCTAAGTTTCTCATTCTTCGTATTATTTTAGCATCAACAGCAAACATGTTCATATAATTTTGTATTCCAAGTGGTAGATCATTTATGTAGACAATGAACATCACCAGTGCAAGAACTGAACCCTGCGGTACTCCACTTGTGACATTTCTCGAGTCTGATACATTGCCTCTGATTACTGCCCTCATTTTTCTATCAGTCAGAAAATTTTTCATCCATGTTAGAAGCTTACCTGTCACCCCTCCAATATTTTCCAGTTTCCAGAACAACCTCTTATGTGGAACTCTGTCGAAAGCCTTTTTTAGATCCAGATAGATGCAGTCAACCCAACCATCTCTTTCCTGTAAAATCTCTGTGGCTCTATCATAGAAACTGAGTAAATTCGATACACAGGATCTTCCAGATCAAAAACCATACTGTCTGTCTGATATTATATCATTTCTCTCCAGGTGTTCTACCTATTTAGTTTGTATTATTTTTTCCAATATTTTCACTATTACACTTGTCAATGATACAGGTCTATAATTGAGGGGGGGTCTTCCCTGCTTCCCTTGTAGATTGGAACGGTGTTAGCCTTTTCCCACATGTCTCCTACGACTCCTGTACACAGGGATGCCTGAAAGATCAGGTGAAGTGGAATGCTGAGCTCAGATGCACATTCTCTCAGAACCCATGGTGAAACTCCATCTGGGCCAACTGCTTTGTTCTTACTTAGCTCCTTTAGCATATTTTCCACTTCATCTCTAGACACCTTTATACACTCTATGTTGTTCTCTGGAATTCTTATGCGTGTGTTTGTGTGTATGCATGTGTATGTATTATAGCCATATTTACATAATTTGTATAAAAACCAGGCAATAATAACTAGTCAACATTAATAACCCCATTTCCCTGGGGATCAACATATAATGATAACTACCCTTAAGGAATTACGTAATTATATTACTGTACCTTTATTTTTTATCATACAATATGTTGAGCTTTAGAATATTGTATTTACTTCTTAAGTTTGTCAAGCAGTCTCCTACACCATTTGGTGGAATCTCCAGAGCTTGGTGTTAACAAATATTGTTTTGATTTTCATCCTTTCAACATCAAGGATATAACTGTGCCCATCAGTCTGTTAGTTATACTAAATAATATAGGGTATAGTTTAGGGGAATATTACATACAGTAATTTGATAGTTTTTTGTTCGTAGCTAAGGGGCATGAGAGAATTACACTTAATTCTTTAGATCAACAAAATACAAAGGTATTTACAATGGCACACTATTGAATATATATAACTGTAGGTCCTGAGGTGTAAGCTCACCTCAAGCCCATAAATGACTCATTGGTTCTAGAAATAGGAAAAATGTTTTCTGATGGATACATTTCTAATATTTTAAAGCTTGAATTATCATTCAAATACAATATAGCAAATATATCATTCATATATAGCATTTCTGGAGGAGTCACTGGGATTCTTCCAGAAAGAGGCATTTCATTACATTCAGTGCTTGGTTTATTTTTATGTAATGATAAAATAATTTTCTGGGAGGCTTAGTTGGTAGGTTCCTGTTGCTTAACGCCTAGTTAGCTCCACTTAATTTGAATCATACCAGGCCCCTTGCAAGTCTTAAAACGCCTAACAGAGTTCAGAGGCCAAAACCTGAGTTAGGAACTCCACTTAAGACCCATTCCAGGCTCCCAAGGCCTGGCGTATGGCTGTGTAGTGGTGTTGGAAGCCAATGCTGGGGTTTGGCTTCCTGGGACTGGGTTTTCAGTTCCTTTGCTTCTTTCATCTCAAGGATTCTGGATCAACCTAACTGAATGAAACAGTCACCAGAAAAGTAGGGTAAATCAAAACAGGCAGCAGCAAGGTAACATAATTAAAAACTACAAGAAAATGAGATGGAGAATAAACAGTATAAACAAAATTGAAACCAAAGTGGATAAAATCAAAACAATACAAAAAAATGGCAATGCTGCTGCTTGGATCACGTCTTGCTCATTTAGTCTAGTTTTCTATAGGGCTAAATGATGGCTTCCTGAAGCTGGCTTTCTTAGGTACCTCCATACACATGAGTCGCATCAGCCCTAGGAATCTGTATTGCCTACTGGTGACCAGAGCCAAAACCTGGCACTCACAGAGGTACAGGGAGCAGGGGATTTTCAAGCTGTGAAAGTTCACAAGATCTATTAGCAGTTATTTTACTCAACTGGGACTGCCTGATTTTTTTGGCTTCAGAGCCAGGTGTTGCTACCCTGTTCATTACTATGGATTCAGGTTCTTGGTGAGCTAGAGAAAGTCCCAGTTGATTCCATCCCAGATTTGTCCTCCATTTCCCGTTTTCTGTGGTTGTTGTTGTCATCACCGTTTAAGCATGTGATGACATCACTAGCGGTGCTTGTTGTGTCATCACCGTTTAATATTGGACTGCCCCTGGATTATTTAGCGGTTTGTCGAGCAGTTATATGGAGCCTGAACTTTACCTATGTGGTTTTCACCTTCCTTATCTTGGGCAGAGTTGGCTCAGGGCATTTTTCTGGTTTCTGTCGTTTCGCTCTTTATGCCATTGCCATGACCATTGGATTCAGACTTGGCCCTTCAGCACTTTTTGCTTCACCAGTTTCCTCGTTAGGCTTTTCAGGATTCAATTCCATGGCATGCTCCTTTCCCTGTTGCTCAGTGTTGTAACAGGTGCCTTGGCCCTGGGCTGGGCTTAGGTGACCAGTGCTCACCAGGCCACCCAGAGTTGTTGGGTCTTTTCCATTGGGTGCATAATATAGTGCATGAGTTTGCTGCAGTGTGGCATACCCTTTAGAAGGTACATCTTTCTCCAGGATGCATTCTCTGGTTCCATTCCGATTGCTCTCAGATGGTTCATTATCTGAATAGTAGGTAGTTACTTTGGTTTTTCTTTTCAGAGGTTGACTCTGTGAGTAACTCTGGATTCTCAGGATTCTCTGGTTTGGTTCTCTTATGTGGATTCAAGTGCATGTGTGTCTAACTTTCTCACAGACTCTCTCTTGTTTCTGTCTCATTTCCTTATAGTAGACTGTTGATGACACATCCTCTGCAAGACATTAGGTGGCCCTGAGCTGAACCTTTTCATATTAGCATGAAACCGGTGGCTTCCCTCTTACGTGCCTCCATTCCCTGATTGTTACGCTCTTGCTGTGAATTGATAGGAGAGGGCGATCCCTTTATCTGTTCTCTCCAGTCCAATTGTTGCTCCAGGTTGGAGACTTAAACAGGCAAGATGTTCCTTCTAGCTCCTAGGTGGCTAACTCAGCCATGAGTTCTCTCTTAAAAACTGTGAGAGGCCGGCCAGTTTTGCTCCTTACATGTAGCAGGAGTGTTGAAAAGTCTTAGACCCTTGATGTTAATAGAGTTCTCCCTCAGCATACCTATTGCACCTCTGTGGATTTCTCTGCACCTCTATATGCTGCGGCATCAGCATTCTCCTCTGATCTTCACATCTTATCTTTTGTATGGTGCACAGGTTGCTGAATTGTTGTTATTCCACCTGTGTTTTTCGTTTTGGGGACCGCATGAAGTTTCCTTGCATTCCTTCTATCTATTAGTTTCTCTTTGCCATGTTTTGCCTGATTTTTTTTTTTTTTTTTGAGACCAGGGTGAGGCTCATTTATCAGGCAGGTGCTGCTTTACTGGTATGTTTTTTACATGTGTGTTATTGTGGTTTGGAGGCAAGGGGTATACCCAAGTTGGCCTTTGTGTATTACTGTATTGTGATACAGAGTGGGACAATTGATGGTTCCTATGTTCTCCATTTGCCCCTTCATTTCTTTCTCCTGGCCCTTCTGGTGTTTCAAGAATCTTATTCCCTTCCATTGCCTTGGGCTCTGCTGTTTCTATGGTTTTCAGAGTCTGAGGCTTGTATTTTGTTGGATGTAGCTGGGTTTTCCACATCTGCAATGGAGGTTGTTTAGCTAGTCTGCCAGGTGTTCCATTGTCTTCTGTTTCTCAGGGGGGATGTAGTTTCAGGCCCGGCTCCTTCCTTTAGGGAGACACCTATCTGTCAACAACATAGAGCCACAGCACAGTTTGTGGCTCTGCCCTGGGATCTTCATTTCTTGGGGGTCCCAGGGCTGGGGGTGGGAACTGAGGTTGGGTTCATGGGTGTCCTTCCTGCTTGCTTGTTCATACCATCTGCAGGGGGTATTTTCACTTGATATTCTTTCTGTATTTGTATTTCTTTTCCAATGCCTTCTATATTTTTTACTGAGTGGCCTGAAAAAAGAAAAAAGATTCTATTTGTTTTGGTGTTGTCAATCTGGCATTGTATGACTTTTGGTGCAAAAGTCATTTGCTTCTTTAGTGGCTGCAATTTGGCATCTGGGCTTACAAGCCTTGATAGCTGGCTGGTTTAGGCTTCCAGCCTGTCTTTGGGCCAGGAGTACTTGGTAGTGGCTCTGTTCCTCTTTGCATACACTGTTTTGCACCCTCTGGGGTGTTTATCTCATGTACATTGGCCAGCCTCATTTTTTAGATGGGATAGCATTCCCATGTAATAGGGATCTTTCTTTGTTTTCCTTGTGGCATCTTCTCTAGGCATGGCCCCTTGTCCACTTCCTTCATGTGCCTCTAGGGGGGCCCTTTTTGTGGATTATTCTATCTTGTTTTCCAAGTTTCCTTCATCCATTGGCTAAGGGACATAGCTCATCCTTGCTGGTCTGGCTAGGACTCTTGGTTGCCTGATAGTATTCCAGTCAGTTCTGTTGTGGGGGGTCGAGCTTGGATGGTTCCTTTACTAATTTCCTTTTTGATCAATCTCTTTGCATATTGGTTTTGGACATGGTGAGGTAATTACTTTTTCAGTACAAGACTTGCTTCTTCCACTCAGCTGTTTGTTTGCACAGCACTTTGGTTGGGTTCCCTTACTTCTCTTATGCAATTCTGTTCTGCTTGGGTTTCCCAATCTGTCTTGTGCTGTTCCTTTGCACTACTTTTCACAATGGTTTAGCCTTTGCTCATGTGCTCCTGTTCCTTCTTGCTCTTTTTGTCTTTTCCTTGCCGTGTTGAGTAGGGCAGAGCAATGGGGTGTACTGGGGCTCTACCTGTTCCTCAGTTTGCCTTTCACTGGTTTCTGTTTGTATGTGCATACTGTGTTGAGTGGCTTTGTTGTCTTCCTCCTGCACCTGCCTGTGTTCATGGGTTCTTAGTTGGTGCTCTGAAGTTGTGTGGGAGCTGGGGTCTTGGGGTCCTTTGTTTTGTTCCTGGTTGGGTTTTTAGCTTTGAGCTGTCCCAGTTCTCTGTGTTCCTTCATATCACATGGGGTCTGTTGTGTGACTCCAGTGATACTTTGCTGGTTTTCTGGCCTTCCTTTGGGCTCATTTTCTCTCCTTTGCATTAGGGGTGGGGATTTTGTGCCATGATCATTGTTTTTTTTTCTGGAAAGGGTACAGTTCTTTTTGTCTGGCAGTAAGGGCATATTACATCATGACATACTGTACTCTGCATTTTCTGTTTTCTATGGGCTCTGTGCTCCTGCTTAACCCAGCCTGCTTTCTGGTGGTTCTGTTTCTGCTTGTACAGGGTGTGTTTTATATTCATGCAGGTGGTCTCTCTGTTTCATTCTTTGTTAGTCTGCTTAGCCCAGGGGGGGTTCTTTTTTGCCCTGTTCCCTGGCCACATGGCCATAGGAAACTTTTCTTTTGGCTGGCAGGACTTGAATTGTATTTTGTGTCTTCTAATTCAGCTCCTACTCCAGTTATTTCTGGGTTGGGGTTGTTTGTTGACATTTTTTTTCTGCTGGCTCAGCTATGGTCCCAGTTTTTATGGGCCTTAGTCAGTTAACATGTGTCAGTCCACTAGTAACATATCTCGTCGCAACAGCGGCAGTGTTGGGTTCTTGGCATTTTGTTTTGTCTGTCCCTTGTTGCCTTTGGTGGTCCTTTTTCAGGGTGCACTGTTCTATATTGTGTGGATGTTTGTGGCTTTGGGCACTGTGTTTGTCACTATGTCTTGGGCTAAGATTCATGCTTGGGGATTGTGGCATTCTAACAGGGACCACAGCTGATAAGTGATTCATTTGTCAGGGCTGTGCTGGGCCTGTGTGTGGCTTTGAGTCAAGTTTCTTGTCCCTGACTTCATTCTCTTGGGGGTTATGGACTTCTGCTCTCCTCCACACCTGGTGATTTTCTCTTGTGACTTTTTTCTCTGTGGTGAGATAGCACTGATGGAACCCTCTCAGAAAACCAGCATTGAATGTAATGAAATGCTTCTTTCAAATGGGTCTCTTGATGGCTCCCTGGACCTTTCCATTACCTTTTAGGTGTCATGGATTTTGGCCTTCCATCAAATCAAGACTGGCCATGTGGTGTGAAGGAATTGGCAGCTTGAGCTGCTGCCAACATTTGGCAGCTTGAGCTGCTGCCAACATTTGGCAGTTGGCTGATACCAGAGAAAAAGAACACATGCTTGTCTTGCACATTTTCTGCATTATTTTCATTTTACCCACTACTGTTTCATTTTTGTTCATATTTTCTAGTTTTGTTTTCTTATGGATTTAATAATTATTTACCTTCCTGTTTTCTGTTTTAGTTGGCTCTACTTTTATGGTTACTTTTCCTTCAGTTAAAGTGATATTGAATCCTTGGCTCCTTGCAGCTCCGTGAAGGGACCAGGTTTTGGTCTCTGGTCTCCAGTAGGCTTTTAAAGACTGTAATTTGAATTGGGTAGAGCAAACCAGGTAGTAAGCAACAGGGAGCCACCGAAAGACCAGAAAAGGCATTTCATTACATTCAAAGCCAGTCTCTGACAGTCTCATTTCCTTGCTCATTTTTATATTGTATATACTTGAAGAGTAGCATTTTGTTTATACTGTACTTCAGTGGTGTTTAATGATCAAAGTGGGTAATTTTTTTTTTTTTTTGTAACAAGTCTATTCATGCTAGAGTCTAATAGTTACTTCTTGTGCCTTTTAAAGTAACTAAATAGTGTTCATTACATAGAAGCACGTAAATTATATTATTTCCTCTGTAATGGGTCATGTTATAAATTTGAATTCTAAATCAAATATGGTAAATATGATTTGTATATTTTACACTAGATTACACATTAAACATGAATCATCTTTGCATAATACTGTGTATGTATATGTATATATGTGTGTGTATATGTATGTATGTATATGTATGTATATATATATATATATATATATATATATATATATATATATATATATATATATATATATATATATATATAATATATATATGTATATATATATATATAAATAATTTATTTATTTGAGAACTGTTATGGGTTTTATATATTAATTATAGACAGTTAAATACTGTTTTATCTTCATATTAAGTTTAAATTAAGGTCGAAAGTTTATAGATATATTATGAGTATATGGCACAATAAAAAATTTCTAGAAATATGAATGATGTTGTACAGTATTTATATAATTATTGTACTTGAAAAAATGAAAATATAGATAAAACCAAAGATTTTACTGTTTATAATTTTTCAAGGAGTGGGCATTTTGATTGGTTAACAGTCACTTAGTATAATATGATAATTTAATAGTTTAGTACAGTACTGTACATCACCAAAATAACTTCTAGTAACATACACACTATGGTCAAATACAATATAATATTACTTTTTAAATAATTCGAAATTGTATTCATTAATTTTTATGATTATCATAAGAAATGTAAATGCATCTTTTAATTAAAGTTTAATTTTTCACAGAGAACAACAAATGGGGAGGAGAAAGTGTAAATACAAGCCAGGCTGGAGGGTTGAGTTCTTCACCCAGAGTAAGTCGCTTGACTACTATTTATGTTATATAGAACTGTAATGTCAACAGTCTTTGGTTCATTCATAATGTAGCTTTCATTACAGTTTGAATAGAGCTGATTTAAAGCCAGTAATATTATTATTTTTCTTGTATATTTATGTTTGCAATTTGACATGCACATAATGCATGTGTAACATGTTATGCAGATTCTGTTAAGAATATTATTCCGTTTCGTTTCTGAAAGTTGTGGTTGCCAGATTTGTAATATAACTATAGCATTGGGACAGGCTACAATGGGTGCAAAGCATTCTTGAGTAACAATCAGTGGTATAATTGGATGAATTGAAAATGACAAGGCCAGATTCATTATTGTGGAGGCCCCTGGGCTGACTAGTAATCCCACCACAACAGTTATCATTTCTCTCTACCAACTGCAAAGTTGAACTACACAACACAACTTGTATAATTTAGAACACAAACCTACATCATAATTTAATTTCAGAATACTGTACATACAAGAGTTTTTAATTTAGAACACAAACCTACATCATAATTTAATTTCAGAATACTGTACATACAAGAGTTTTTACATTCTTGTAAAGCCACTCGCACGCATAGTGTTTTGAGCACGTCCTCAATTCAATTTTTTTTCCCGGAATACGACCTGCCAAATCATTTAACAACCAGGTAACCATTCGCTGCTGGGTGAACAGAGGCTACAGTTAAGGTTTGGCATCCGGTCAATCAACCCCGGCCAGGATACGAACCCAGACCAAAGTGCTCGCAGTGCTGGGCGAGTGTTTTACCACTATCTTGAGGTTATCTTGAGATGATTTCTGGGCTTTTAGTGTCCCCGCGGCCCGGTCCTCAACCAGGCCTCCACCCCCAGGAAGCAGCCCGTGACAGCTGACTAACTCCCAGGTACCTATTTACTGCTAGGTAACAGGGGCATTCAGGGTGAAAGAAACTTTGCCCATTTGTTTCTGCCTCGTGCGGGAATCGAACCCGCGCCACAGAATTATGAGTCCTGCGCGCTATCCACCAGGCTACGAGGCCCCTCCACACTGCACTGCATGGACAGAATACATACATCCCTTTAACACTTTGATCAAATTTTTCCAAACTACAATATTTTGTGGAATTCCAGCTCTAAATGTGATGAAACACCTCTGTCTGGTAGAGGCCAGGTGCTCCGTGAAGCTATCTTGCTGAGATTGCTCCATGCTAAAAGGTCACATCAGTCGCGGAAGTTCCGTTTGGCCTACCAGGGACCAGAGCCAGAACATAGCCCACTCACAGAGGTACAGGGAGCGAGTTTGCCACCCTGCTAGGAAAGCATCCAGAAAGTCAGCAAAGCTTTACAGACAACTGGAGGGTTCACAGAAAACAAAGCCTCAAAAACCACCAAACAACTCTACAAATGAGTCACATGGAACGAGATTCATTCATACTATCTCACAGCTCGTTAGTACCAATTGCCATCATGAGGTGGCCTGGCCCCTGCTCACAGTCAGATCTCCTGGACCTCAGCTCAGTTCTGGAGCTGATGAACAGTTCACCAATGAATCTGGAAGGGAGGAAAAGAGGGAGTCTGGGACACTGGGGTTCTACCTTAAAGATGCATTTCATTACACTCACTCCTGAGTGTCTTGGAAAAAAACCCCTGGGGACTCCCTGAAACTAATTAACCACAGAGAATAAGATGTCCAGGGAGGAGAGGAAGTCACAGGCATTAAAGAAAAAGAAGAAAAACTAGGCCAGGAGAGACAGCCCAAACAAGTGCCAGACAACTTCTTACTGCTGCTACAAAGGAAGACACAGGTAGGATATCATCAACCCAGCCACCTGCTTGCCATACAAATTGTGATAGACCCACATGAAAAACTCCACAAATGAAAAGCAGAGAACTTTGAACTGGTAAAATACATTGATGGGCCGATCTGCTGAAAAAGGCAGTCACAGGAAATCGTCCAGGTTCAGAAACCAAGGCTAGTCCTGCCACCAAGGAGTCACAAGGATCACCCACCCCAAGTATGACTTCAGACTAAACAGATCCCAGATTAACAACTGAACTGGGGTGAAAAGTAAATGCACCTCTATCTCGACACGTAGAGTCGAAAGCCATCCACTACAAGAGTCACGCAATTGGGGAACAGAGCCACACAGGAAGGTAAGGCACCAGTTTCAAGCCAACTCTAAGGTCTCATAGAGCTAATAGAAAGACACATCATCGATGGCATGCTCAGTGACAGAAACTTAATAATCCATCCACGAGAACATTAGACACCCTGCAAGTGACTCTCACAGAGAACGAAACCTCAAGAATTCAGAAGTAGCCTCATCCCACAGATAAAGTGTATTTAAACATACTGAGTAACGGGGAGGATGACAAAATGGAACCAAACCCTGAAAAACCCAAAGGGAAAGCAAGAGCTGACAAGAAAGCAATGATTGAAACCTGCTAAAAATGAGTCCAGAGTGCTGAATAGCACATGGGATTGATACCACAGGGTGATGGGGTGATCCACTAAGGAAAACCATCAAAGAACAAAAAGAGGGGAAAAACATGTCCCCTTTGGGACAAAAGCTCCTCCACAGAAGAACAAAACCAAGAAGGTATTAGTACACCTATGAAACCACCTCAGGATATGTATGTATGTGTGTATGTATGTATTGAGAAAGTTTCATAAAATTTTAGTGAAAATTACTGATATGATCAAGCCACACATCAGGGTATGAAGAAATGTCAGTTTCTTAATTTTCTATTGTGGGATTTCACCACCATATCTTCAACCACGTTATTGTGGCTCATCATCTGCATTACTGATATTAATTTGGATGTCCAGAAAGGAATATTGTTGAATTTTAGCACTTGGTTCTGGTAGACAGGTTTTGTGAGTAGTAACAAAAAAGCTTTGCTATTATTAATTTAATTACCAGTATTTAAGAGCAATATTTTACTTTATTGAATTTGATTTTTCTTTCCCCATGTTTATTGCTTGGTTTATATTTCATATTGGATTGGTTTGGATAATATATTTTATATTTTTTTTTTGTTACAGATGGAAGACAGTCGTACTAATAATGGGAGTGACAAGGGCAAGTCAGAGAGCATGTTGAAGCACCTGCTGTCCAAGTAATCTGACCCATGCCAGTAGTGTCGGGTTATTCATGTGCTCATCTGTACGCTCATCTGTATATGGTCATTCTATCCCTTTTGACCTGCCTGCTACCAGTCATTGCAAGTTGCAGGGTGTACCATAGTCTTACTGTGGTCTTATCTCAAAGCATGTACACTCCACTGTCTGGATCAAATTGTTATTGTTCACTTTTATCCTTTGGGATTTTAAAAAGACAAATATGCTAATTGTAGCAGTTTTATTGTAAATTATATTTATCATTATGACTGTGGCCCTGCCTAGCCTGCTGATATTTTGAAGGTATCGATTGAGAATATAATTTGTTATACTGTAGTATGTCAAACAGAAATCACCTTCAGTTTATTAATTTTATTACAACATGAAGAAAATGTTAAGATTAGAATAATATATTCACAAGAAGATTTTAATGTATGTTCTTATAAAAAATTATGACTTTCAAGGTATGTTTTATAAGAAACATTTATATTAAACTAAAAGAAAAAATGTACATGAAGCTTCTTAAGACAGTGGGGGTATGTTTGCTCTTGTATAGGGTTGAGGGAAGCCAATGTGATGTTTCAATGCCAGAGCAGTCCTGTGATTTAAACTTTTACCAGTACAAAAGGGGGGAATGCTAAAGTTTGGTGGGTACCAGGGGGTTCGTGCATCTCTATTTCCCATTTACCCACAAGTAATGTGTACATGCTCCCTACCTTGCTTTTACCATTGATTACATTAAGGAAATTATTTCTCTTCTAGGTATATGAAACTCATAATTTACCTCACAGTGGGAATACCTGCAATTCATTGAATGGCAAGTGTATATCCCATTGCTATATTTTTTTTATTCTTCTCCACCTTAAATGTCATCTTTTAAATTGCCGCAGTGTGAACTTGTTCTGAGCCTGGAATAGAAAGACTATCCGGGCATTTCTTGGCCACGGTATTGTAAAAGGTGTTGATGGTGTTTTGCCATCGTTGTTGGGCAGGGATATATGGCAGCCAGCCAAGGTAGGTCCAGTGAAGCTGCTAGTGGCATGTTAACTGTGGTTCGGTTCAGCCTTATGTGCAATTCTTACCATTGGGTTGTGACTTACATGTCTAGTGTACAGAGAGATTATTATTCTATGAGGATGGTAACAGTTGCTGTTGTCAGACTGTTGTATACTATTGTTATGAATGTAAGTACATTAATATAGTTCACTTATATACAGAGCCTTACATACTCAACTCTTCTATACCAAAGGCATTAATGTAGATACACAGTGTACTTGAGGAAACTTCCTAACCCCTGTATTTTCTTTGCACATCACCAAGTTGAATGTTAGATAGCAGGAAATGTTATCAAGAATAGAGAGTAAAATATCATGTTATAATGGTTTATTATTTTTCTATGAGAAAGTTTATTGAATATTGAACTGTTGTTATTATACAAAGAAAATTAATTAATGTTGGTAAAGATATGATAACTTATTGTTGGAACACAGAAGTGACTGGGGCCAGCCAAGGAAAGAGAGCGCCAAAGGATCAATGCCAGCCACCTGTAGTGCAAACGCGGCTGGGAACAACTTGCTCATCATTCACTTAGTGACTACTTGTGGACTGGCATGAGCATTAGCATGGCCCTTTGGAAGTGATGGACTGTGTCTGTAATTACCAAAGTGTAATTTGGTAATTACCTATCCTGTGTGTGTGTGTGTGTGTGTGTGTGCGTGTTTACAGGATGAGAGCTGTGCTCGAGGTGTCCCATCTTCCCAGTACTCTGAGATATGACTCTTTTGAAACTATTGAGAGTTTTAACTTTTACCACCTTATCACATACTTAATAAGTGTTGGAATATTTAACCTGTTCCAACTGTCTACCACTCTGTTTGCAATAGAGAACATTCAAAATTTTTATGCCCATTTTTCCTTAGTTTGAATCTATAATCTAGTTCTAGAAGATGCAGGTTTCAAGAATGCCTCCAAGTTTTGTTGACTGTTTCTGTTTTGTATATAGTGATCATATCACCTTTACCCTTTTTTTCATGTTTTTTTCTTCTGTGTTCTAACTTTGGCATATTGAACACTTCGAGCTTCTCCTCATAGTTCATGATTTTCATTTCTGGAAATCATATATTAGCATGTCTTTATACCTTTTCCAGTAGTATTTCACCGTCCATGAATTTAATTGCGATTCAGAAATTGAAAAATATAACATAGGCGCCTCGCACAATATCCTTTGTGGTCCTCTGATAACAGAACCACTTCTGAATCACTCTTATTGACCAAGTTTATTGATGTTATTGCAGAGGCATACCAGTACTTTTTGTCACTCAGGGTGAAAATGCATATGGCATTTCACCTCCCCCCCCCTCCCCCCTTGCACCCTACAAAAAATTTCAAGTTAAAAAAATGCCTTTTACATCAAACACATTTTTAAACAAAACTTTTATTGGAAGAAAAACTTAAATAACTTCAATTTTAACATTACTACATAATACACACTACATAATGTTAACTTGTATTATGATTACTGATTACTTAAATTTTCAGACTCGACATAAAATTCATGAAAAATTTTATTGTGTCTATTGGCTCACATTTTTTAGTTCATTTAAAATAAAACAAAATTGCTCAGACTAGATTGGCTTGTAATTGACGCGAGGTAAGTTTTAATAAGTTTCAGTTTCGATAAATTTTGTTTGGGACTTTCGACAGACATGCACATAGACAGATGCAGAGGGCAGTTGTTTGATGCAAAGATTCCACCGGATCCCATTTAATGATTCACTGAAGTAGTTTTTAACACATCCCAATTCTTTGGATCACTGTTAATAATAAATAAATAATGAATAAATTATAATAAATAAATTGTTGATATTTATGCTTTTGCAACTGAGCAATTATCTGCACAAATACTTTTTCCAGTAGACTTCCTGGATTATTCTCATTGTAGATGGAAAAATAATATTGACCTTGGTATTAATTTCATCTATGAATTTCTATCGTATCTTTTGAATTAGTCAAAAGTGATCATTCATATTTTTAAGACAAACTGTGCATTTTCCAATTTCTACTAACAATTGATTTATTATTTAAAAAATTATCTGCATACAACCTCTTGCACGGTCAACCCAGTATCACACACTTACTCCGCAGGCATTCTTCTCCTTCTTCCTACTCTGCTGTATATACTGACGTGCATTTCATTGCAGAACTCTTCACTGGCATCTGCAGCATTGGATATTACTCTCTCATTTATTAGTTAAAAACAGGAATAAAAGGGCATTGCAGGCGATGAGTCACAATAACATGGCTAAAGTACTTGACAATCGACTCACACAATCGAAAATTGACACAATCGACTTAAAAATGTTCCAGGACGGACCGAAACGTCATCGTCCCTTCACCTTCTAGTGTGTGGTCTGGTCAACAAAAAGGTCATTTTTAATGCACACTTGTCCAAACGTCATATTCTTTTAAAATATAGCTGAGCATCATTGATTTCTTTCAGTATTGGATTCCTGAAAAATAAGTACACAATTAATTTTTATGAATTATGGAGGGCAACAAAGCTTCAACACGGTCCTTTGTGTCCTGATTTTCAGAGATCAGTTCTCAGTTCTTCTAAGGTACTGGGAGTGCAAGTAAAGTTCTTCTAAAGATTAGAAATGGCATCATACTTGGCACTCCACCAATTATCAGGCTTGGTTGACAGTGATTTTGAAATGTTTTGTTAAAACCCCAATCAAAAGGTAAAGGAAGAAAAAAAAATGTCAATTGTCCCAAAGAAGGTTACAGCATTAGAATTCAGTCCCATGGCATGAACTTCAGCCATGTTCAAGAGTGGTTATTGCAAGGAATGAAAGCAGTGTATTTACTAACATCAAGAATTCTGCATTGAACTTCTCATTGAATACCTGTCATCATAGCAGCATTGTCATACCCTTGACCATGACAGTTCTGGATATCCAGTCCATCCTTACAAAGCTTAGTGATAATGAGATCAGCAACTGCCTATATATTACTGTTTTCAATGGACAATGAATTATACGAGACATCTGATCAGTTTATGATGTATCTGGTATACTTTAAAAAATTATGGCAGTTGTATTTTGCATTAAACACATTATCATTTCTATATTTTCAAACGTTACAACTGATTAGTGTGAGGAACTCATTTTGAATGCTAGGGGTAAATATGAAGTGGATATCTTGTCATTAGTTATTATTTTTGTATGATGTTCCCTAATTACTGGGGTATATTTAGCAATTAGTTTTATTAACTCCAAGTCGTTTCCATAATTGCTAATTTCATTTAAGTTCTCTCAGTGACCTCAGAATGCAAGATGTTTTGTCAAGAACATGATGCAGTCATAAATGTGTTTCAGTACTCTTTTCCACTTAGCAGCAGAATTTGCAAGTGATGTGCATTATCTGTTGCAGCATTCAACTGAAGGCACATTGACAACTTTTTTCATTGTTCAAACCATCCGGTACGATGTGAACAGTTTCATGTTCAGGTATTTTCAGATTTAGTTACCTCTAGTAAAAAACTTCTTCTTTTCCAATATGCACTGGAGCTATTGTTGAAGAGATGACAGCAAAAGCCATGCAAGCTGCATTTTGATCGTGAGAATATCAGCCATAACTTTTAAGTTTTTCCTCCATTTTCCAAAGTTTTGAAATGCCAAACTTTTGACATTGACCTTTTATTTAAATAAACTGGAAAGGGTCTATTTATGTTTTTAAAATGTATTGTCTATGTTTAACAAGTTCTGTTCTCAGACTGTCCATCATTTGAATGGGCCAGTTCCCAAAATCATTAAACAGACTGTGGGTGATAGATGGGTAGGAAAATTTGTGATGTAGACAAGGGTTGATCTTGATTATTTGGGGATTCACTTGAAGTTGTCGTTTAGCATCTATCTCTAAAGCTATGTCAAATTGAGGATGATCATCTTGCTTTCCAGAAGATGCTGAAGTTGTGTCTGAGAATTTCATTAACTGACAAAATCTATAAATGTCACACTTTACTTCCTTCTCTGTCTTCACAAAACTTCTTGTAAGCAGCACCACTCAGTCTATTGTTTGCTCATTTTTGGTAATTCAGTAATTATTACCTGCAAAACGAAACGACCATTAATTATTAACATCAAAGTCAATAGTAAAGATAGCAGGGTATACTAATTATCAGTGATACATAAATACCAAACAAGACTTTCTGGAGCCTTATCATAATTAAATTATTTTTAATTGGAGACTCTACGGAATGAAAAAATAGGCCACCTCCACTCAAGCCTGCCTTTGGGCATAACAACATTCTAATAAAACAAATAATTCACAATTCATTACATATATTTCACTGAAATATAATCACAAAGATGGAACCTACAGACAATATTTTCATTTAATATGTATAGTTTCAAACCTATGAATAATAATGGGTGTTAAAATATATCGGGTATTATATTAATTTATCATTAATTATTATTTAAATAAATTTAATTTACCTCAATATTATAAAGTGCCTATTAAAATTAATTTAATTCACACTAAAATTAAACATCTTTCGACTCTCATTCTTGATTGTAAATGACTAATTTTGTGAAGCCATGTATTTTCAGATGGATCTTTGAACATGCTCTGTCACACCTTTTTGAACCCTAGTGGTTATCTTGAGATGATTTCGGGGCTTTAGTGTCCCCGCGGCCCGGTCCTCGACCAGGCCTCCACCCCCAGGAAGCAGCCTGTGACAGCTGACTAACACCCAGGTACCTATTTTACTGCTAGGTAACAGGGGCATAGGGTGAAAGAAACTTTGCCCATTGTTTCTCGCCGGCACCCGGGATCGAACCCGGGACCACAGGATCACAAGTCCAGCGTGCTGTCCGCTCGGTTATTTAGTGGCACTAAATAATATTAAATGATGATTTTTTCTACAATCATGGATATTTTCTACACAAATAATGTGCACCAATGATGAGAGATGAATTTTTGTGGAGGGTTGCATTAAAAAAAAAAAACATACTGCACCCCCAGTCAGGAAGTGACGCTCGGGCAGTCACCTCTCGCCCCACCCTTGGTATGCCACCATGTCTTTTCGTATAATTTGTAGGGTATGTGTGGCATATTTTCTTTTATTCCACATTCCATAACATGGCATTTATTCACACTGAATTCTATCTGCCAGGTGTTGCTCCATTCTCTCGTGTTGTTTAGGTCTTCTTAAAGAGCATGATTAGTCTAATTCTCATACTGTTCCTGATAACTTAGCATCATAAGCAAACAATGTTCATATAACTCTGTATCCCCTCTGGTAGACCATTTATATACAATGGACACTACAGTTGCTAGAACTAAACATTGTGGTACTCTAGTAACATTTCTCCAGTCATTGCCTCTTAATTACTGCCCTCATATTTCTGTAAGAAAATTTTTCACCAATGTCAGACGTCTACCTGTCACCCTTCCAGCATGTTCGAGCTTCCAGAGCAACCTCTTGTATGGGACTATCAAAAGCCCCCATTTTTTTTTAAGGTCTAGATAAATGCACTCAATTCAACCATCCCTTTCCTGTAAGACCTCTGTTGGTCTTATCATAATAACCAAGATTTGTTACACAGGATCTACCCATTTGAAAGTTATACTATACTGTCTTTATGTAATTTTGTCCAAGTATTCTACCCATTTCATTTTAATTTTGTCTAATATGTCGACTAGAAAGCTTGTTTCTTGCATGTTTATATTGCTGTTATTATTTTAGGGTTAGATCTCTCTATATTGATTCCATTTTTTCTCTTGTTTTCTGGCGCTCTTGTAATGTCTGTTGAAACAATTCTATTTTCTAGTTCTTCATCTCTCCCAAAATTTGGCATACTTCTTTGCCTAACAACATATATTTCCAATTAAATGCATTAAATAACTTGCTAAGTTCCCCGTAGTGTTCTCTCTTGAAATAAAAAACAAAGCTTTCTACTATTTCACATTCTCCATTCTCATCTTAACCAAGGGAGGAAGATAATGAATGTCAAATATCTCTTCTTTCCTGTTAACACTTTCGCGCTATCTGGACGCGCCGGCGCGTTCGGTTTCGTCTAACGTAAACGCATAGTGGACATAAAGTTATGTCAACTTTTAAAATATTTGTATAAAATTCAATTTTTATCCGATTTACTTTGGGTTTGTTTCAAACTGCGCGCTATGAGGCTCTCTTTCTCACCACTAGGCTGCATGGTACAACAAGTTCATGAAAGGTGTGGATAACTTCGATCAAATGGTATTTTGTCCCAAACGGGTTGCAGGTGGGTGACTTTAGCCGTTTATACTGGTAATTCTTCCCCCATATCATGTATTATATGCATATGTCTGTTTAGGGAATTTTATTCCGATCAATATACAACCAAAAATAACTGTGTGCAACAAGTATAATCTTGACAAACATAACAAAAGTAAAAATATTTCGTGTGTGTTTGACGCTCACTGATATGTTCCAGCGTTGTTTTATATTTGTCGCTATTCTAACTTACGCTTTGTTGATATTTTTTACCTATGGGCACATAGAACATTCTATTGCGAACACATTGACATAAAAATGAATGACGTACATAGAAAATTAATGTCATGAGAGTGAAATAAGTATAAACTTTCAAAGCGCCGTGCGTCGTCCCGTCACCGATACCGGGTAACAATTTCACCACTTCCCACACTCTTGCGGGCGGGCTGCATCATTATTCTACGCTTATATTCATATCACCGTGTTGGGAATTTCATTGCGAGTCCATTGATACCAAAATTAACGCTGTAGAACAAGTGTGGAGGTGATTACAATCCCAAGAGTAAAAACATTTTGTTGCTGATGGGCGCTCACGGCGAGTCATCTACGTAGTTATTTATTTGGTGCTGGTATCCCTATATGTTTCGTGACTTATTTTACTAATGTTCTTCTAGAGAATTTTATTGCGAACACGTTGGTACCAAAATGAAATACGTAGCATGAGAACTAAGGTCAGAAGAGTAAAAAGAGTATACACATTTTTGTTTTTACGCTTAAGCGATAAAAACGCAGCGCGCACATTCGGTTGGCTGAGTGACCTTTGCGGAGAGCGCGAAAGTGTTAAATATTAAATTCAGTATTGATGGAGCATTCCATTTTCTCATTCTCAAAGCCTGTAACATGTTGATGCATGAACGGTATCAGGATAAGGTTTACAAATCTGCCAGTTCAGATGTCCTCTATTCTTGCTTCATGGGCCTTCCAGCCTATTGAAGTCACCAATAGGCTGGAAGTATCATCAATCGTGATGATACTTGGTAGTACTACATTCTTCTTTGTTTGCTTTTACTTTCATGATTATTATAAGGCTCTCTCTTTTGTCACCCTAGCTCTTCCTTTATCCATGCATTGCATGCTGGTGGACTGTAGGCATTAATGATTATCACAATCATCCTGATTGCAGATCTCCAGTGCTATTATGTCGACTTCTCATGGGTTGTCAAGCATTAATTTTCTTGCCTTCAGTTGTTCCTTCACCAGGATTGCAATGCCTCCACATTTTCTCATTTTTTTTGCCACATTTCTAAATACTGTAGCCCCCTCGGTAATACCACCTCCCTTAAAATTTTATCTTCAAGTTTCGTCTCTGATATTGCAACAATATCTGGCATCTTAACCTACATTATATCATTTAACTCCAGTATTTTTTTTTTTACCTCACCCCATCCGTATTAGTATAAACAACTTTCAGAAATGTGAATTTGGTTCATCAAAATCTTCCTCCTTCACTTTCCATATCTCATTTCTTTTCAATAGTTCCTTAATTTCTCTACTGTCTCTTTACTGTATCGGCTAAATTGGTAACGTCCTTCTCTCTCTTCCTCTCTCTAACATACATGCTTATAAAAATCTTACCTTCTGTTTTTTCAAGATCTTCATTTCCCTTTCTAATACAGTATAAGAAATTTTCCTTTATGAATCTTTAGCAAATCCTTCACCTTCACTAATCTTCCAAGAATATCTTTCTTTCTCAGTGAAATCCATGAAATTTCCATCCTGTGTTGACTGTGGGGGGATCCCTCGTCATCTGCCATTGTTATTGTTTTTGTCTTCTTCCATTCAATATATTTATAGTATCTGGGACACCACTTGCACACCTCACACATACACTACTATCTAGATAATAAGATGATCCTGGAGCTCCCTGCGCCATGTCACCGTGTGTGTGTGTGCGCGCGTGCGTGTGTGTGTGTGTGTGTGTGTGTGTGTGTGTGTGTGTGTGTGTGTGTGTATGTATGTATGTATGTATGTATGTATGTATGTATGTATGTATGTATGTATGTAAGTAAGTGTGTGTGTGTGTATAGAAAGTGCTGTCTTGTGGGGTCATTCCAGGACCTTATAGTGGACAAGATAAAGGCAGCCAGGGTGTTTTTTTGTTTTTAATCTACTTGTGTTACATAGCTGATCACTCCTGTTCATTTGAAAATATTGCTTGATTTTGATCAGAATGTGAAATAAAAAAAAAATGTGTTAGAAATATAATAGTTTAATGACCATGAATTACAATGCTGTTAAAGTTGTCATTCAAACCATCTAAGCAAGTACTATATTATGAATTATGCTAAAGATAGAAAGGCTAGAAACTACCATGGTATGTTGCCTGATGATTATGAACATTAAATATTTGTTAAAGTGAAGTGATTTCCTCAGGCAAGCCTTGAAAGTACTCTTAAAATAGGAACTGTAGAAAGTGGTAAAAAGTGTAACTAAAGTGATTAAGTGTAACTTAAGCATGCAGGAGTAGTTCTTGACTCCGTTGTGAGAAAAAGATGCAAGCGCTGGCCCCAGGACTGGTGATATGATTCCTTGTCAGAATAATGAAAATAGTGATGGACGTGAAGTTCAGGTTAGAAAATTCCCCCTCCTGACCTTCTTCTGTAGGTATTTTATAAGTGACCTAGTTACTCTTTAATTGAGAAATTGACTTGTAAGGCCTCACATACAGAAAAATTGTTAAAAGTATATTGATTTATTTTATTAATCCCAAACTATAGTTCCTCTGTAGACAAGGAGCCTCGGGCACTGTGGTGCCCATGTCCAGTCTTGTTTTCCCTCCAATGCTGGCACTCCAAGATTGGTCATATTTTGTAGAGTTTCAGCATTCAGTTGTATTTTTCATTTGGTGGAGTAAGATTTTTGTATATATTTGTAGTGTGTAAGACAGTAATTATTATGTAACAGTTATGGAATCCCACTGGAAGATTGGCTGCTTCCCTCCAAGTTGCTTTTCATTCACGTGGGGCTTTTGTCATGCCGTATAGTCTGTATTATCATTGGTTTCTGCAGCTTCATTGGTTTGCATTGGTACGTTCCCTGTACATTGTGTGTGTATAGGCAAGTTTCACCACCATTAAGCCCCATGGCAAATAAAAGAGAAATGGTGTACTACTGTATTTTGTTTTGCCTAACATCAATTTACATGCAAAATTCACCTTAAAGTGGAATGCAGGATAGCGCTTATTTGTATGGTTATGTTTTCTCTAAAATTACTGTACTATGTACAGAATAGTAAAATTACTACTATGATTAGTAGGGGTGAATGGAAGTGCATTGTCCATGCTAATCAATCTAATTTTTGAGATGATACTTCTCACTAGCTCCTCTCAGCTCACTATATCAGGCTGTACAGGACAGTTGTGAAAATATTGGGCTCATGGTGACAATCGGGATATGGAGGAGACAAACACCAACTTTGCTTGACCCCTTATTGTGGCTGGGATGCTCTTGGGGAATCAAAGATCAACTCGCTACAGAGGTCATCCACTAAGAAAGATACTTTATAAGCTCAAACTGTCCTATGAGAAAATGTTTTAAGTCTCCAACTGGAGAAACAAATTTTTAAACTAACTAATTTCCATGAAGACGACTAGAACATATGACACCAGATGGTGTCCTGAGCTTCTCAAGGTTCAGACAAATTGTCTGATCCTTTAGAAGCTCAGGACACCTTCTGGTGTCATATATTTTAGTTGTCTTCATGGAAATTAGCTAGTTAATTAGCTAATTAACCAAGTACCAATTAGTTAATTATAATTGATACACAGATTATTATCATCTGTATAATATCTGTATAATCGATATACAGAGATCGTGTGTGGTATTTTGTGTGTAGGGTTGTTTTGACAGCATCTTTTTTCCTTGCATTTTTTTGCCCTAATGATCCTGGGGCCAGCACTTTTCAGGTGGCTGCTGCTTTATAGGTTTATTCCATGTGTTGCAGCTTAGTGTCGATGTCAATGCCTGGGTTGGTCTTTAAATGTTTTTTTGATTTGGAGTTAGGGCAGGTGGTATTTTCACTTATTGTAAGTTTACCCCTATATCCTCTATTTCTTTCACCTAATCCTTCTGGTATTTTGGGCCCATAATCCCCCTCTTTTGCCTCAAGGTTGTGCTGTTTCTGCAGTTTTCAGGGTCTGGGGCTGGCTGTAGCTGTACCTTCATGGAAACTACCCCTTCCATGTTGGCAGTAAAGCCAACATGGCAGGGGCATTATCCTGCCTGGGTTCCACTGCTTTCTATTTCTATAATTTGAGGCTTGCAGACTTTTTCCTCAGGTCAGATTTTTCTGCCTAAGGCAATTTGCATGGTACTATACATGGCTCGTCTCTGGGGTCTTTGTTTATCAGGGATTTTGGGGATGAAGCTGAGCCTGGGAGAGTTCATGGGTGCCCTTCCTTGCATTTTTTGTATTTTCCACAGGGTTTCCTGGGAGGGCACTTAGATTGGCCCCTCCTGACCAGCTACCTAGATAGCTCCACCTAATTCAATCCTCAACAGAGGTTTGAGACAGTATAAGCTTTCCAGGGACCAAAGGCCCAAAACCTGACCCCTCCCATATTACAATGAAGGTGCAAGGCACGGGGAATACTAAATCACACTAACCAAGAAAAGGCGACCAGAATGGTGGGCGAGCTAAAACAATCAGCAAAGTAAATAAAGCATAGAAAATTAAAGAACTAGCAACCCATCCTCGACTCAAGTCCATTACATCCAGCGGCCAACCCCACAGACATATTCAAAAATTTTAACATGCTGTTCATTCAAAACGAGAGTTTTCTCAAATATAAATTAATATTATAATATATTAGCATATTGTGCATATATGTGTATAGGCATAGGTTAGGTTGGGTTATGTGTTTAGGTTCTGTTGGCGATTATTTGTATTTGTAGTACATGGGTGAAGCATTTACAGCATTGCGATTCGAACAAAATTCATCAGTGAAACACTTGTTCCGGAAGTGTTCGAACGTCATCAGTTGTGAGTCGTGTGTAAACCGGTTTTCGTTCATAAACGGGTTTGGCAGGTGCATGGAATAGACTTTTGGATCTTTGTTTGGAGGACAGGCTGAGAACTAGACCTAAAATGTAATGAAAATCTTGTTCAGTTAGTTTAGTTCATTTATTATACACCCTATACCCATCTTGTGGGCAGTAGTGGAAAGGGTTACAGAGGCACATAATGGGCTCAGGGACTAAACCCCCACAATTCATTTAGCTAAGCAAGTTACAATCTTGATGAGCTAGTTACAAAATTCAGTATATGTCGTCACATCAACAATGGGTTCGAGATCGACCACAATTGTTGATGTGACGTTCATCAACGTTGGCTGGCTTGCCTCGTCACAACGATGAATCTCGTTCATGAAGCAGTTTACTCATTAATTACACCAGTGCTCCTTCGGGTTCCTATTGTCTAGAATTTCTCTCGGCTAGACAGCATCGGTCATCTTGCCCTGCACAACACGTACAGACATGATAATGCACCTGATTACCACCACAGAGCCCCATAATGTTTTTCAAATAAGTGTTACCCATCCTGGACACAATGTGGGCCATTTGATTGTACTGTATTTGTTTTGTATTTTAGCATTTATTTCTTGTTCTTTTATATTTATACTTCGCTTCTTGTGTTGACTAATTAACCATTAAAATCGAAATGTATGTACCTAGAGTGATTATTTCTAGGTGTTCACTGGTGTTGTCTTTGCCTAACCAGGCTTATCTTCCATAGTGGGTTGGGATGGCTGTTCCTGAGGGTTGCTGGTCACCTGCATAGGGAGCCTTGCCTTTAGCATTACAAGGGTCTTTGTCTCCTCTGCAAGGCTTTGAGGATGGGGCAGGTGGTGTTTCTTCCTTTGGAGTAGCACAGGGTGCTTGTGCACTTTTTAAGGCACACCACTTAAACCTTTAACAGTCACATTTGCCCCTAGGATGTTTTAGCATCTCTGATATTTCATGAGCAGCCTCATGTGCCCAGTGCTTCCTGCTTGGTTAGTCCCTCAGAACTTGGCAAGGTTACCGGGTTCTGAATTCTTATTGCATTCCCATGGTCCTTCGATACTACCTCCACTATACCACCTGTGGGTGGCTTTGCCTTTCTGCCCTGAGACCTACGACATTCATTGTCGTGGTATCTTTACTGCATCGGCTCCTGCCCTGGGGTGTGGAATCTCCATCCTGGTGGGTAGCATTTCTCATGTTCCTCCTCTTCAATCATCCCCTTCCATTCTTCTTCTACCTGGCATTGTGTATATTTGGTCACTTTTGTGTCCTTTATTGGGGCTGGCTCTTGCTGGCTCTGCTTTTCCAGAGTAAGAAACTGTCAGGCAGTGGCTGCTAAGGGGTTGTTTTGTTGTGGAGTTCAGTTGACTTGGGAGCCTCATGTCAGTCATTTTGTATTGTCTTGATTTCAGGTTGAGCAGTCATTGTGCTTTGCCAGCTTCCCATGTTCAACAAGTATTCTTGGGAGTTGCTTGGCTTTTCTCAGGGGCTGTCCTTTCCAGGTTTTGTGGTGGAGGTAGCTGATGTTTCCTGACAAGGTTCTGCTACCGTCTGTTTCTCTGCAGGATGTATGTGAGGCTCTGTTTCCTTCTCTCAGGGGACTTTTTTTTTTATCTCTCTCTCCCCTCCTTCCCCTGTCAAAAGTGTCTGGTGCAGATCATGGCTCTGTTTTAAAGTCTTCGTTTCTTGGAAATTCTGTGGGTTGAATGGAGCCTAGGGCTGGTTCTTCGGTGCCCTTATTATTATTGTCCAACTCCCCACTTGGTCTTTTATGCTTTTTTGCAGATGGTTTTGGCATTGAGCTATTTTGTCTTTCTTTTCTGGGTCTGTAACACATGCAGTTTTGGGTAACAACATTAAAAAAGAATGGTTGTTTGTCAGGTAGGATGTAATGCTGAAGGTGGCCAGAAAGGGAGAGCTTGTGCAAGGCCTGGAGCCAAGAGCAGAGAGCTTGAGTAAGGCCAGAGATAGAGTGTGCGAAGGAGGGCAAGAACAGAGCTCAGAAGAGGGTGAGAGCTTAAATAGAGCTGGGATTGGCTGTCTGCTCTGTAGCGAGGCTTATAGTATCTTGTGCAAGAGTTGGAATTCTACTTAATGCTATGATTTTGGCAACTTACATTAATGCTTACCTGACCTGTTTCTAGGCCTAAGTTTCTTGTAATTTGACTAATGGGAAAGCTTTCTTCTGTTGTATGTTTTTAATAGTTTGTATAAATCCTTGGTAACATGTATTGATTGTAATTAGTGCACCTGGGATTATTGGAGACCTTTAAGTATTTATTGTAGAATTTCTAGCAATGAGGAATTCTTAGGGATTGGTTATGTGGGATTAATGGGAATATTTAATTGCCTGCAGTAGAACTTTTGAGGACTTCGAACAACCATATTACTCACTTGCTACAGTAATTCCCCTCTGGTAGCAAAAGGCGACTGTGGAGAAAAACAAAAATGTGATTCTTGTTTCCGTGGCCGCTGGTGGAGCATGTAAAACTGGTGCCAAATGGGTCACAGGCAGCTTGCAGATAGGCTCAATCACCAAGACCATGCAGGGTAGTGGTAGCATGAGAGAATAATGTGATTGTAGCATCCTGGGTTGCTAGTGGAGTATGCAGATCCGGTGCCAATCGAGACATAGGTAACATGCAGATGGCTCAATCATCAGGGCTGCAGGAGATGATACAGCCCTGGTGATTGTAGGTATAGTGGTTGTAAAAAACATAAATGAAGCTACAGCTATGCTATGCAGTGTGTTTTGAACAAAACTTAGAATAAGATATAAATTATTTATAGGTATGGGTTATTATTTATGGGTTAACACTTCCTATTGAAATGCCCCCCCCCCCCCCCCCCCCCGATCCCCTATATTATTAAATGAGCAGACCTTGTGGAGTAGTGTTAAAGACACTCACCCTGTACTTCACAAGCGATTTGGCCTGGGTTCATATCCTGGCCAAGGAGGATTGACCAGGTGCCGATCCTTAACTGTATGCCTCTGTTCACCCAGTAGTGAATGGGTACCTTGTTGTTAAATGATTTGGTGGGTCATATTCCAGGGAAATTAAGATTAAGGATTTGCCCAAAACACTATGCATGCTAGTGACTTTACAAGAATGTAAGAACTCTTGTATATATAAATAAACAAAAATGAGAAGCTAACATATGTGAGATGTACAAGAAATATAAATAATATACAATATAAAGATGATGCTTAATGATGACTAGCTTAGATACTGCATTATGCGATATGTAGTTTTAGCAAGAACACACAAATAAATTTTAATAATAATACAACAAAGGATATACAAAAGTGTATTTTAGTAAAGCTACTACAACATACAGTAAAAAAAAAAGTAAAATTGATAGAAATGTTGTAAATACTAGAAAAACAATTAACATAACAAATAAGCAAATAAAAATAAGTGCACTAATTAGATGACATTTATTGATGAAAGGCATACATTTTTAGTAAATTAAATTTAATATAACAGTTCAGCGCAAAAATAATTTTTTTCCAATTGGGAAATGCAATTTAAATTTGTCACATAAGTACTTCTTAGTTTCTCTTTAATAGCTGTATGCCTCCCAACCAGTTAAAATTACATTTGGGTGGTCATTCCTTGATCTTTGCCATAGCATTTCTGCTTTGGCCGAGCCCTCGCCAACCACTTGGGCTGGATGGTAGAGCGACGGTCTCACTTCATGCAGGTTGGCGTTCAATCCCTGACTGTCCAAGTGGTTGGGCACCATTCCATTCCTCCCGTCCCATACCAAATCCTTATTCTGACCCTTCCAAGTGCTACATAGTCGTAATGGCTTGGTACTTTCCCGTAATAATTCCTTCCAGCCCTTCCTCTAGGAATATAAAAATTATACCATGTTGTAGCTCAGTCAATTAAGGCGCATCTGGGATCCACTCGGACATAGGTTCGAACCCTCGTCCTTGTCGATTTATTCATTTGATGCATCACGCTATTGTGATTTCTGTGTGTTGTGTAAAATTATACAGTATATGTTTCTCGTGTGGTGCCCAAGTAAGTAATTATCAAAAGAAGGCACCAAGCCAGGGAGACTACGTATAGCACCATCAAAGTCACAAGAGATTTAAAATTCCTAAATATCACTAAGGATGCCAGTACGAGAAGAAAGGGGCATAAAGCAAGCAATATCAAAGGTATCGGATTCATCAAGGATTCTATCGATGGACTGTTGGAAATCAAGACACATGACTGTCAAGAAAATCGGGACATTCAACAAGGAGATGCATGACCATAAGAGGGACAATGCAGTTCAGACAAGGAGGAGCAGGGGAGCGCTCCGATACATGCCCGTGAGTTAAACGTGTATGGGCACTACATAATCTTGCTAGAGCCTTTCCCACCACCTGTTACGGTGATAGGGGAAAGGCCAATGGACAGGCTAGCCTTAAGGGCATGTAGTTACCAGTAACAGAAGACCAACGATGCTGCCAACGGGTACGGATTGAGGAATGAATGACTGGGTAGAAATCAGAATAAGGAACACCTTTTCAGGAAGTAGGACAAGCGCAGATTGATAGCCTCCTTAGCTGCATGTTCATTTAAAGAAATACCAATATGGCTGGGAACCCAGCAAAACCCAACCTGTTTAAATTGGTTCGAGATTAGAAACAGGCGACATTGAAATTCAACTACCACAGGATGTATAGGCTTAAATAAATCCAAAGCCATAAGAGCACTACGAGTATCAAACACGATGATAAAAGAAGCGCTGACGACGGAAAGGCAATTGACAAAGGGCAAACAAGATAGCATACAGTTCAGCCTTGAAGCTGCTAGCCTCCGGAGGCAGGTAGCACATATACGTTTGGTTTGGAAAGACAACGGAGTAACTCTGTCCACAGATTTAGACTCATCTGTGAAGAAAATAACAGAATGAGAGTGCGAAGAAAACTGTTCAAGGAACAGGAGGGGTGGAAATCTTTACAATGTGGGTCGAAGACTTCTAAACTTTACAAGTGGGACCCACCAAGGAAGCAAGGATGGAACGACATGAGACATTGCTAACAAACTGAAAGGGAAGCTTTTAGCCAGACATCCATATAGAAAAAGGAAGGAGAAAGGAAACAGGGCCCCATCGGAGGGAACAAGCCAAAGACCTGCAAAAGCGAGAACAAGGATGTTGCAGAGACCTCGCATGATGGCGAAAGCAGTAACGGGCGAAAGCAGTAACGATCTCGATGATCCTGGAGCGACGAGACGTCCACTTAACCTACAAGCTCTGGATAAGGGATGAATGAAAGGCACCAGAGCTGAGGCGTAACCCAGCAAGGTGCAGAGCATCAAAACGGCGAAGGACCGAAGGCGAGGCAGAGGAGTAGGCCAGGCAGCCATAATCCAATTTAAACAGCACGAGAGAGGAGGGTGCGTCTATCAGTACCCAGGAGGTACTGACAAGACACGAAGGAGCATAAGGGCTTTAGAGCATTCGACCCTGTGGTAGTAGATATGGGGTGACCAAGACAAATGAATGTCAAAAATCAACTCCAAAAGTTTAGTAGATTCCTTATTGAGAAGGGGACTATCATAGTGACAATGGGGGACGAAGAACGACCTGCCAACTTCGTTTAAGAGAGCGAGAGCATAAATAGAGCTGGGATTGGCTGTCTGCTCTGTAGTGAGGCTTATAGTGTCTTGTGTATATAGTGGCAGAATGTTATTCTGCCACCGAGTCATAGCACAAGTCTTAGAAGTAGAGAACCTGAAGCCATGATTTGTGGCCCAGGAAGACACAGCTTCAATTGCAAGTTAGAACCACCACTGGAGGAAAGGAGAGTCATCCCCTCGACAGCGGAGAGAGATCATCTACATAAAGGCCCGAAAAACACCATACGGGAGCGGTCACGACCTCTCCGTAGGGTGCAGTCGCACCTCCACAGATCTCCAATGTCAGCTAATGATACTGGAAATGGCTCCAAAGGGCCACCACTTATGGGCTATTCATGCCCGTGCCACCTTTTGGGTGGCTTAATCAATCAAATCACCATACGGAAGGCAGGAAGGAAACGAGGGGAAAAAATCGTGCTAAAAAACAATCTGGGGGTACACCTTCGAATTGGGGAAAAGAGGCAGAGAACGTGGCACCAAGTCTCACTTGAAAGGAACTATGAGAAAGGAAACCAGAAAGGAAGAGTGGGAGATTGCCACAAAGGCTAAAAGAATGGGGCTGGAACAAAATATTGTACCTCCAAGTGGTATCAAACTTTTTCTAAGTCAAAAAGAACAGCAATCCCGGAGGACTTGGCGGCAAAGGCAGAACGAATTAGAGTTCCGGGTCCGTCTAATTACCACAAGCTACCACAAGCTACACAAGCTTCACAAAGCTTCCTGGCAATACGGTAGTAATGAATAAATATTATATGTTAGGTTAGGCTGACCTAACCTAACCTAACCTAACTTAACCAAACCAAACCAAACCAAACCAAACCAAACCAACCCTAACCTAACCTAACCGACGCTTGGATCGTCGACTTGATTTGGCGTCACTAGCTCTTTTTTTTTCTCTCTCTCGTCTAATTTCTTTATAAAAAGGAACTTTTTCAGATTCAAATTATGTTTGTTCGTGTTGTACATTCATCACCAACATTATAATGAGTAAATATATCACATTTATTCATTACTAACGTATTGCCAGGAAGCTTTATGAAGCTTGTGTAGCTTGTGGTAGCTTGTGGTAATTAGACGGACCGAGAGTTCCTGCTTGGGCTTCGTTGCGGATGAACGTGGAGGCGGGAGCGCGAGGCAACATGGCACTGCAACAAGGCAGCAGGAGGCTGCTTCTGGAAACTTTCCTGTTTTGAGACTGCTCATAGCAGAGTTGATAGAGCTACGGCCTCACACGCGTGGGGTCCACGGTTCGTGACCCATACAGTCCAGGTGAGTGTAATGTTTACTTCCACGGAAGTGTGGATGGCAATTTAAATGGCGATGGCTGGAGGTGCGCGCAGTGTCTCTCCTACAAACATTCACGATACCTTTGAGGATTTGAAGAGGCCACTGTTACATGGCACGCATTTAGCTCAAGATAGTCTCAGGGTCTTAGAGGAGTGTCTCCAGAGGGAGTTTTCCTGGACAGTAAACATCACAGTAAGTTCAGACATCCTCCGCTCAACCAAGGTAGGACGAGTTCTCCTAGTTTGCAAATTTTCATCATTGCCTTTGATGACAATACATCTGAAGATTTGAGTGTTTTGGGAAATAACAGGGCACAAAGTATCCTATATTATATTATGTCTTTCCAAAAATATTTAAGATCAAAGTGCACCTTATCAGACCTTATAAACAAAGAAACGTAATCACAGTGGACCACAAACACAGCCAGGAACTAGAGTTTTCAGACGTTACTGACATCTGTGGATACAAATTAAGATGCTACAAACCACTAAGTGACCCGATTAGCGAAATATGTAATCCGTCATATTGTAGCCATTAGTACAGACGACAAAGGCACATCATCAGGCAAATGACTCCAATCTTCAGAATCAAAAGATTTATGCGTATTACAAACAGAACCGAGTGATGTAGACACTCCCCTACCTACTTTTCTAGACTACTAACCCCCCCCTTCTCGGGTTTGGATTAACGGCTTACTCCATATACTAGAGGTGTGCATATCACATCCAACTCAGTGCTTTAGATGTAAAGGTTTTAACCATACCTCGAAAGGCTGCACCAAAGACATCAAATGTGGGAAGTGCTCTCGTTCTCATTGCACACAAGACTGCAATGAGAACGTTTTTCATAAAAGTTTTACATATTGTTTGGTAACAAGTTCAAGTAATAATCAAATTAATGTAAGATTTAACAATACCCAAATTATGGGCAGAGTAGAAAGGAAGTTCCTTGGGGTTCGCGCACAGACTAACAATTTCATTGCCGTATACAAAAATAACGAAATAGTTTTCTAAAATGGTAGGCATTCTCTTCAAAATCAGATGCAGTACTAAGTACCTCGCCCTCCCTTAGTAACGATTATTAATCATTTATCCTTATCTTACCTATAGTATCCGTGCCTGGGCTCTACAACCCCGTAATTAATCAACATAAATCAGCAGTTAGAACAAACTCCTGTCTCAGACGGGAGCAGTTTGAGAATCTTAATTAACTTTCAGCCCGTCCTCCAAACAAAGATCCAAAAGTGATTCCATGCACCCGCCAAACCCCCTGTCTCCTGTTTACAGTCTCCGTGGTGTAGTGGTAAGACACTCGCCTGGCGTTCCGCGAGCGCTTTGTCATGGGTTCGTATCCTGGCCGGGGAGGATTTACTGGGCGCAAATCCTTAACTGTAGCCTCTGTTTAACTCAACATTAAAATGAGTACTTGGTTATAACAACGATTCTTCGCGGCGGGGATCGTATTCTAGGGATCTGCCCGAAACGCTACGCGTACTAGTGGCTGTACAAGAATGTAACAACTTTTGTATATATCTTAAAAAAAAAAAAAAAAAAAAAAAAAAAACGGTTTACACATGACTCACAACTGCTGACGTTCGAACATATCCGGAACAAGTGCTTCACTGACGAATTTTGTTCGAATCACAACGCTATAAATGTTTCACCCACGTACTACAAATACAAATAATCGCCAACAGAACCTTAACACCTGACCTAACCTATCCTATGCCTATATATACACAATATGCCAATATATTATAATATTAATTTATACTTGAGAAAATTCCCGTTTTGAATGAACAGCATGTTAAAATTTATGAATGCGTCTGTGGAGTCGACCGCTGAATGTAATGGACTTGAGTCGAGGACGGGTTGTTAACTTTATTGAAATCTTGGGAGTGGGGTGATTGTTGGTTGCCCTGACGGGTGGTTGTTTGCCCCTGCAAGGTAACTGTTTCTCAGTCTCAGTATGGGGACTTACGTGCCGCCACTAAGGAGGAAGGACTCGGCTGGGCTGACATTTACCTGTCGGGTGGATATTGGCGTCGTCAGCAACATTCTGTTTGCGATTATGGGTGTGAAAGTGGAAGATCTCGTCGGTCTACAGGTTGTTCGTGACGACAGAGTAGTTGTGAAGTTCGCCGAGGACAAGGTGGTGGGGCTGAGCAACGGTCTTGGCTCTGTAACTGTGACGAATTTGAGTGTGGAGTACACATACGTGTCTATTAAGAATGCGCCATTTGAAATGTCTGAGGATCTTCTCCGTCGGGCTCTTGCCAGGTATGGGCGTGTAGACTCAATTCGCGCCTGTAGATATACAACCGGGGACGTCAAGGGGCTCGGTAATGGTTACAGAACGGCTAAGATGGTTCTTCATGGGGATGTGCCTTCTTCTCTCGCGCTTGCTGGCTTTACGGTCTGCTTCTCCTACCGTGGGCAGACTCGGACGTATTTTAAATGCGGCCACGTTGGACATTTGGCTGCTGCCTGCGACACTCGGATGTATGATCAGGTAAATGTGTTTCATGAAGCGGATTTTCCTCCCTTGCCCGGGCGTGAGGATGTATCTGTTGTGGATGGTACCCCTTGTGAGAGGACAGTTACGGTGATGGGTGCCGCTCCAGTTAGTGCGGTTGGTGGTGTGGGTGTCGGGGGGTGCGGACCCGCCCCCGCCGTCGGCTTCCTCGCCTCCGCCGGCCCCGTCTCCGGCTCCTGTGTTGCCTGAAGGGTGTGGGCCTGTACCCTCTGTGGGTGAGGCTGATGTTTTTACGGATCGTGTGTTGCCCGGTGACTTGTGGCCGGCCGTGGGCTCTACTGGGATGCCTCCTGCTGCGGGCGACAGTTCGGATGATCAGCGGCCTCTGTCCAAGCGTTCCCCGAGGACTAGGAGTGTCACCCCTTCGTGAGTGGGCTGCAGAGTGTGACGTTGTGGAGGATGATGTGATGGAGGGGCCTGTGCGGCCTCCTGTGGCGCCTACGACGCCTGCTGCTAGTGCCTCCCCTCCTTGGGAGGTTGCCCCTAGTGGTCGTGACCTTGTGGTGGTCCTCACGAAACCTGTGCGCCGGGAGGCCTCTGATTCTGTGCCCGGTGGTAGGGGCCTTGGCAAATGTGCGTTCCCTATGGTTCTCCCTGGAGTGAAGAACCGTGTGACTATCAATACGGACCTCTGTGGCTACCCTTGTCCGTCCCCTGGTGCTCGAACCCCTCGTGCTGCACCCCTCTCTGTGGTATCGGCCAATGGAGTCCAGCTCGATGCGTCGCAGACTTTGGAACTTACTGTGGATAGCCGGGTGTATCCGGCGCCGTGGTGCCCCTATACTATTTGGGTACCGAAGGTGCAGTGTTTTGTTTATGGGGTGCCGGAGCTGATGCCTCAGCCTTGTGCATCGCCTGGTAGACCGGTGTCTGCTGATGTCAAGCTCGTTTGGGAGGCATACTGTTTGTGGTTTCCGAAGAAGGAGTTTCCCGATAAATATGCGTAGTTTTGTGCTTGCATTACGTGCTCCCGGAACGTTTGTAACTTACTGTATTGTCTGCTATGCGGTTGTTTTGTTTGCCTAGTTTCGACCTTTGTATACATTGTTTTTGTGCTTTGTTCATACTGTAATATGTTTTCCGTGTGTGTTAGACTTATCTTCTGTGTTGTGTTTCTCATGGTGTTCTGTGTGTGCTTCTGGTGTGTGTGGTGTTTTTTTTTCGGGTCCTGCGTGTTCCGGTGTTTTCCATGTGTATCTGAGTTGTGGTTGCCGTTTGTTTTCCGGTTCCTGTGTGTTCCGGTCGAACGATCGCGTGTTTCTGTACTGTGTGCCGGGTGTTCCGTGGGTTGTGTGTGTGTGTATTGTACTTTTTTTTTTTAACTTTGTACCTTTGCTTCTAAATGTTTAATTTTTCGCCATTGTGTGTTTTTAATGTATGTAACTTGGCGCGCCTCGTCTGGGTTGTGCAGTTTATTATTGTGTTTTCTAATGAATTTTGCTTGTTCCATGGATTCTCATTTACGTTTTGCACTATGAAAATTGTCCACTGTTTTTATTGTGTTCACGTATGTTCAGCTTTGGTGTGTCATCTGTATTGTATTTGTTCTGTGTTGCTTGCATGTCATTTGGTGTTATGTTGCTGGGTGGTGTGTGCTGGTATAAGGTTTTTCTTTTGGTGCTTCGGTGCCTTAATGTTGTAATGTTTTCCTTGTCATGTATTTGTTTTATAAATAAAATAGAAAAACAAAACAAAACAAATTTTGGGAGTAGATTAAATATCAGATCACTGCGCACAAACTTAAGTGTATTCTATATCTATAAAACTGAACTGCAATTCTAATCTTAAGCGTTTTCTTTGATTATTCTATACATAATAATAATAATTTATTTTCAAAAGGTAAATATTACCTTCATCAACATGCCATCTACTGGTGACTCTAGACAATTTATTGCCAGCTTCAGCCTTATTTGATTTGATTCACCCACGTACTACAAATACAAATTCTGCAAACAAATCCGCAAACATTCTGCCTGAACTCACTGTACAAGAAACATTTCCATGTGATCATCATTTCTTCATTTCCCACACAAGTTTGTCATAAGCTACTCATCACGCATTAACCTCGAATACGTCTTTTACACCATAACAATGCCTTTTAGTAAACTGACAGTGGTTCTTAGTCTTTTATATTTATTAACTCGCCATAAGGCAAAACAAAAAATTAATTGAATGTGTAGCGAGTAGATTATCCCAATAATATACTCGCTCCAAACGCATTAGCCTAACGAGAGAAGCAAAGCTCTTCTTAGGAACTATGAATTATGGAACTCAAACCTTTCCCTACTGCCAGTTAATATTCCTGCCAACCTTTGGAGAACGGTGAGGTGTTGCCCAAGCATATAAGCAGCGGTTGCGTGGTGACCACCTCGGGAGACATCTCCCGTCACGCAGGGTGCAGTCGCACCTCCACAGATCTCCAGTATCAGCTCTTGATACTGGTAATGGCTTAAAAGGGCCACCACTTACGGGCTATTCATGCCCGTGCCACCTTTTGGGTGGCTTAATCTTCATCAGTCAATCAACTGGTGACCACCGGCCAGGTCAGACGCTCCTGAGGTCTCTCCACTCCTGGCTAGTGTTTACGTTGGGTGATTGCTTGTTTGCCCTGCTGGTGGTGGTTTGCCACTGACAGGGTGACGTTTGACTTGGCCATGGGGACTTCTCGCCCTCCAGTGCAGAGGACATTGTTGGCTGGTCTGGCATTTACGGTGCCGGTGGACCATCCGTTGGTTTGTGTCGCCCTGGTGGACGTGCTGCATGCAGCTGTCGGACCTGGTGGGCGTCCAGCTGCTTCAGGGCAACCGCGCTGTGGTCAAGTTCCGCCTCCAGGCTACCTTTCAGGCGTTTCTCGAGCGATGTGAGGGGCGTGTTTACCCTCTCCCTGATGCTGCTGGTTCTGTTAAGGTAGTGATCTTAATGTCACCTTGACGTCTGTGGCGGTGCATGGTGCTCCCTTCGAATTTCAGGGCGACTTTTTAACATCCTGTTTTGAACGATTTGAGACAGTGTTAAGTATTCGTTGGAACTTGTTCCGAGTAGCTGAATCTATAACAACAACAAACGAATAATAACTAGTCTACTTTCAAATGTGGTCTAGAACAGACACTTGCGAGATCTGTACTGACGCTCAGTGCGCTCAACTCACACCATTGCTCGCCAAAGTATCACCTGCGTACTTCTGTATACTCGACCAAATATATATATTCTCTTAGTGTCTGTTTATTGTCACCATACTTTACGTAACAATAGAACCGTTACAAATGGTACTGAGATTAGTTAGTTTTAGTTTAGTTAATTTATTATGCACCCCATACCCATCTTGTGGGCGGTAGTGGAAAGGGTTACAGATTCACATAATGGGCTCAGGATTGAACCCCACAATTCATTTAGCTAAGCAAGTTACAATCTTGATGTGCTAGTTACAAAATTCAGTACAAGTCGTCACATCATAAATGGGTTTGAGATCGACCACAAGCATAGTTTCTAAGTTAAGCAACTGACATGTGTGGAGAGCTAGTGGCACAATTGATATGTTTGTCCTGCACAGCGCCCCCCCCCCCCATCTAGTGGGCAGTGGTGGATAGGTTACAGTCACTTAGTTACTACCTACAGTTTGCAAACTGGGGATATTTAGCTAAAATTTCTGGTATATCATTTTGAATGAAATATTTACACATTGCTGGAACATTGGTTATAGAATTGTCTCTGAATTCACGTATCTTTTCGCACTCCATCACATTGTGACAGAGGGTGTGCGAATAATTTTGTTGACACAGTTTACATTTGGTCAGGTCTACATCAGCAGATAATGAGAATTCCCAGAGATACTTGTGACCGAGTCTAAGCCGAGCAGTAGCAACATCTAGAAGTCTGCCGATTTTATTGGATGAACCATACATGTGTGGCTCCTCTTGCATAATAGTGTAATAGTAGAGAGTGATTAAGGTATTCATCTGGTGCGCTCCAAACAGGGCTGCCACAGTCGAGCGTGCTGGTGGATGTTTCCAAATTTTCATCCCCTCTTCTACTATTCTCATATCACCCCCTCCTCCCAATTTTTATATATCAGTTAATTTTTGCGCGTACACATTTTTTGTTGCAATATCCCCCATCCAATTAAGGGAAGAAATTAAATAATTATATGTAAAAGAGGGGTGACCGTTTTGTATTTTAGTTCATCAGCGAACCCTGTTATGCAGTAACTGTACAGTAGAAGCCACAAACCTCCATAACCTGTTGATGTTATGGATTAAGCAGATTACTATCATGCACGTTAAGGATCTAAAGTTCTAAAATTACCCACAAAATACAATATTAATATTTATTATGCAAATCGGTTAGAAAGGGGGGAGGGTAATTAAAGAAATATCTGAAATTAAATTTAATTTCCATTTTTTTTTTAACTCAGACGAATTTATCTAATAACCCTATCTCACGGAATGGTTAATTATAAATAGAATACAAACAAAAGCATGGAATATTATTCTAGCCTATTTGACTAAACTAGCAAACTTATCCCAAGCTCTTATTCAGAGAGTTTACACCTGAAGTTGTTATAGCTTCATTGTCTTCAGTTACCTGTCACGTGTAACGAAATCCCAGCCTAATTCTGGAAATTATAATGTCACTGTCTGGTGGACATTTTATATTGTTTGTACATAGAGTTCTAAGTTCTTAATATATAACATTATAATGGTACTTGCTACTCTTTGAGTGCTACCGACTGTTCGACTCATCCCAATTTCTTGAAGTAGTGTGATTTAAAAATACATATCAAAATACCTAAGCACCGTTCAGTTTCAGGTATGTTACATGCAACTTTAGCTGCATCATGATGGGTATTACCTTTGTGAAACTAATTATATTGTTGTTCTGTGTATTAGTTATGTTTAAATTTGATATTACAACATTCCTAGTTTCTATTTTGGTTTTCAAGTGCTTGAAAAAAACTTCTTCAAAAGAATTAAAAACAAAACCATGTTTTAATGACCATAGTTGTAGTGCCACTCTATAGGCATGATAGATCTCATTGAAAATTTACAAAATACTGAACAATTTTGTGGATGTTGATCTGGAAAATTTCTTCAAAAAGGTCAAATGTAACACAAACAAGGAGCAAATACTGAGAACTGTGGGTGCTTTTTTCACCCACAAGTTTATAAACCTATGGAACCGCCTACTCGCCGAAGTTGTAAATGTTGTAGACTGTCGAAGTCGTAGACTGTTGACTTTCACAATCCATTATCATTATTGAAAATATTATCAAGGCAAATAGGGGGGGGGGGGGGACCTTAGACAAGCCGCCGGCTTCCTGTCCACGTCGAGGTCACTACCTTGAGGTGATTTCGGGGCTTAGCGACCCAGCGGCCCGGTCGCCGACCAGGCCGCTGTGTTAGTGGTCCTCAGGTAAATCAGACTAATGCATGCACATAACCAAACCCTAAACAGACCGAGTCTGTTACACATACAGAACAAGGGGCAACAAAATGAAGGACCTCTATAAGATACCCTAAACAATACAACAAAAAGGAACATGCACAACAAACGGATAAAACATAAAAGCAGCAACGGGTCCGGTGAAAAGTAATCAAAGTAAAACACAGGAACATACAAACAGCAACCAAATGACACAAGAATCAATGACAATGCACCTAAGAAAACAATATATACAAACTACTAAACAGACATAACACTGGGAAACAGAAAATACCATGAAATAAGAACAAAATACCGTGAAACAGAAAAATCAAACATACAGACGGTAGCGCCATCACAAAACAGAGTTGACCAGACCACACACTAGAAGGTGAAGGGACGACGACGTTTCGGTCCGTCCTGGGCCATTCTTAAGTCGATATTCGTCCCTCTCTCTGGCTTCGCTATGTTGATGACATTTTTGCTTTATGGCCTCATGACCTTAGTCTTTTCCAGCTATTCCTCTCCTCTCTTAACAATCTGGCTCCTTCTATCCTTTTCAAAGTTGAGTGGGAATCTAATTCCCTCCTTCCTTTTCTTGACGTTCATGTTCACAGCTCTGTGTCCGGGTTCTCTTTGTCTACCGCAAACCCATGCATAGTGGCATGTGCATTCACTTCTTTTCCTACCATCCTCCTTCTGTTAAGAAAAGTGTCCTCGTCTCTCTCTTCCTCCGCGTTCTACGCATCAGCGATCCTCAGTTTCTTGATTCTGAAATTGCCTTTATTTACAAATCATTCTCTCGCCTTGGTTACCCTTTGCATTTCATCAACTGTGCCTACTCTCAAGCTAAACGAAATTTCTTTCATCCTAAACCTGATTCCAACACTAGTAGTACTGTACTATGCCTTCCCTTCATATCTGAAATCAAAACCTTTACCAATACCTTTCGTCCTCTTGACATTAAACTCGCCTTTCGACAAACTAACACACTTCGTAGCAATCTAGTTCACACTGCTCCTCCTGCTTCTAATGCTGCTGGTGTCTACTCTATTTCCTGTAGGTCTTGTCCTCTCCAATACTTTGGCGAAACTGGCCGTACACTGAATGACAGACTTAAAGAACACAAGAGAAGTGTTAAGTCTGCAGACACTAACAATGCTCTCTTCTGGGAATAGTAGGGATTCTAATCATCCCATTGATTGGTCTTCCTCCAAAATAATCTTTCCTGCCTCTACACAGACGCCGTCTTGTTGAATCGGCTCTAATACACAATGTACCCAACATGAACTCGAGTCCTGGCTTTGTTGTTGTGGACTCTTCCCTTTCACAGTATATACTCAAATGCTCTAATCTTTCTAACAAACGTGACCTAACATAAGCTTACCCCCTTCCATTTATCTTTTCTTTCTCTCTTCTCCCTTTTTCTGTTCATTGTCTTCTACGCTCCCTTGCTATCCTCCTCTTATTCCTATTACTATCTCCTCATTCGGTGGTTATAATAGGAGCTGCCTCGTATGGGCCAATAGGCCCTCTACAGTTCTTATTATTACTACTATCCCCTCTACTACACCTTACTTTGCTCCTCAGCTCTCTCTTGCCTATTTATTGCCTGTCTCTACTTCCTCATTTCTACGGGCTATTCATGCCCGTGCCACCTCTTGGGTGGCTTAATCTTTATCTTTATCAATCTTCCTCATTTCACGGGAGACATCTCCCGTCACGCAGGGTGCAGTCGCACCTCCACAGTTCTCCAGTATCATCTATTGATACTGGAAATGGCTCAAAAGGGCCACCACTTATGGGCTATTCATGCCCAAGCCACCTTTTGGGTGGCTTAATCTTCTCTCTCTCCCTCTTCCTCATCACGACGGGAGACATCTCCCGTCACGCAGGGTGCAGCCGCACCTCCACAGATCTCCAGTATCATCTATTGATACTGGTAATGGCTCAAAAGGGCCACCACTTACGGGCTATTCGTGCCCGTGCCACCTTTAGGGTGGCTTAATCTTCATCAATCAATCAATCTTCCTCATCACAATCGACTTGAGAATGGTCCAGGACGGACCGAAACGTCGTCGTCCCTTCACCTTCTAGTGTGTGGTCTGGTCAACATACTTTAGCCACGTTATTGTGACTCATCGCCTGCAAAACAACGTTAATCTCTTCGAAACAAAAGGAGGCCGGAACCCTTACACCAACCCGTCCTCGACTCAAGTCCATTCCATCCAGCGGTCAACCTCACAGACGCATTCAACAATTTTAACATGCTGTTCATTCAAAACGAGAATTTTCTCAAATATAAATGAATATTGTAATATATTAGCATATTGTTGATATATAGGCTTAGGTTAAGTTAGGTGTTTAGGTTCTATTGGCGATTATTTGTATTTTAGTACGTGGGTGAAACATTTACAGCGTTGTGGTTCGAATAAAATTCGTCAGTGAAGCACTTGTTCCGGAAGTGTTCGAACGTCACGAGTTGTGAGTCGTGTGTAAACCGTTTTTCATTTATAAACAGGGGGGTTTGGCAGGTACATGGAATGGAATTTGAGTCTTTGTTTGGAGGACTGGCTGCTTACAAAACAAGCACTCTTCAGGTGAACCAAGGAAAACTGCCTCCTCGATACCCGTGAATACAAACAGATACTCGCCAGAACATTACGGGAACAAGGGGTACACAATGCCAGGATCTAAATGGACAGGAAATACATGATACACACACAAAAAAAAACTTTATAAATTTCTCATCCTCACGGACCCTACATAATCATCTGGTCACCTGTGTTCCCTATGAGGCCGAGAACGAGGACTGGACACCACCACCAAATCCTTCCTGAGGGTCACTTTCACTGCACCATCTACTCCATCTACTACTCCGCTCACCTGCCACCACACTTCACAGCTCTGAATTCCCTGCACTAGCAAGAGACCCATGACTCAGAGCAAGAACGGCACCAGCCTTACAGAAGCCCGTCTCTTTGACAGCACCCGAGGTCCCCTTAACACACTAGTCACTCCACCCGTCACCGGATCTACAGTAAACTATCACACCCCACCGCTCAGCACATGATGGGCAGCACTCTGACAACACACAAGCACGTGGAGCCAAAAACACTGCCTCCACCACACACGCACCTTTCTCTGCCGGAGGTATCTCATTGCTACCCTCTTTACAGGCTATTCATGCCCGTGCCATCTCTTGGGTGGCTTAATCTTCATCAATCAATCGCTACCCATCTCCACTGCCTGCGTTCAACCCCCTGGTCGTCGGGAACCTTCATATCATCAAAAAGCAGATCTATATTAGGGCCAGGGCCAGACACACTAGGGCCTCACCAGGAGGGAAGGCATCTTCTAGAGCGACAGAACCCCCATCAAACGAGCCTACCGGAGGCGGTGGAAACACAGGACCTATCAAACCTGTGGAGTGGTCCTATATTTCTCACCTAGTCCTGTCTACTAGGCGAGGACTAGTAGACACCTCCCACACCAGGGTCCTTTCCACCTGGTACTGGCACACTAACTGCCACTCCCAAGGACATACCAGGGTGCCACTCAATACACGTGAATTGCACTATAGAAACCTCCGGGCCATTTTCTTGCCTCTATGGAAGGCAGGGGAATGCCCGAGGTAACAACCTCCACAGGAACAAGTGTAGCTCCTGAACCAACCACGGGAACCACCTCAACCGGTCTGTACACACACACACCACTTAGCCTCATGCCACCTGCTCCATGCCACAAGACATTTCGCGATCACGAACCACCATTTCTTCCACCGGAGTTGTACTGCCCGCTGAATACGGCAGTCAGGGGACAATCACACTCGTAGAACAGGTTGATCCTGTCCTTCGCCTTAACTGCATACATCGCCACCAAATGATCACGGAGCCCACACTTTGAGACAGGTATGTTGCTGCTATAGACAACCCGAAAACTCATCACCGATATCTAGGATGGCACGGTAGGGGAAAACACGACTCCCATTGTCCGGCTACCACTCACAATGCCCTTGCTCTTTCCATAGATAAAACAGGAGTGCCGAACCCCAAATACCTTACCATAACGTCCAATAATACCAGCAATCAACTCGTCAGGCATCTTCTTGAGAGTAGGTGCAGTTTGCATGAAGAGTTTACCCTCCTGATGACTGCACTAGAACAGATGTTGGGAGACACATTGACGTTGAGGAGGATAAGAATGTCAAAAGTGCTAGTCGTGTCATACGTAGATAGAGGAGCAGCGACTAAAACAGAGGTGGATGGTAGAGGGAACCTTGCCACAACGTAGGGCGGGATGTCGAGTCCATGGCGTTAGCGGATCCATGGCGTAGTCGTGTGCAAGACGTCTACTAATATTTTTCCAGGAACTTGTAAATCGGAAGGCGCAAGCAGTACACTTCCCAAATCATCAACGTGTCAAAGGACACCCGGCCACCAGGTGGCGCCTTTGGCTGAAACATCTTATCCGGCACCCTATAAACAAACTACTTTGCCCTTCCGCGGCTCAACAGCCCCAGGGGCCACGGCAGTTACCAGATGTGTCGCACAGGTTGTAGAACGCGCCTCAACAGGCGGAGCAGCAGGCAGGCAATCAGGTGCCTCAGGCACAGTACCCACTCCATCCTCAGTACTGTCCGAACGGAACAGGGGCGGAAAATCCTCCGCACTAAAAATATGTACCCAACCAGTTGCTCCCACGTCGCACGCTGCAGCCAGATGACCCTCGTGACTAATCCTGTAACAGGTGCGCAGTTGCCTCTGATACAGGCAGTGGAGCATGTAACCCAACATTGACATCGACGATGGGACACTACACTTCAGCTATATCGTCAGGGTGCAGGAGCCGTCAAGCATCCCAGCACAGTGCCCAGCAACAACCTTGTTCCAATGAACACTTAACACAGTCCCAAATCGTTCAAAACAGGAGGTTAAAAGTTCGTTCTGAAATTCGAAGGGGGCCACATACATCAAGGCGACACTAAGATTCACCACCTTAACAGAACCAGCGGTATCAGGGAGAGGGTAAACATGCCCCTCACACAGCTCGAGAAATGCCTGAAAGGCAGCCTGGAGGTGGAACTTGACCACAGCACGGTTGCCCTGAAGCAGCTAGATGCCCACTAAGTCCGACAGCTGCACATGTAGCACGTCCACTAGGGCGACACCAACCAACGGATGGTCCACCGGCACCGTAAATGCCAGACCAGCCGACAATGTCCTCTTCACTGTAGGGCGAGAAGTCCCCATGGCCAATCCAAACATCACCCTGTCAGTGGCAAACCACCACCAGCAGGGCAAACCAGCAATCGTCCAATGTAAACACTAGCCAGGAGCGGAGAGACCCCAGCCATCCGACCCCGCCGGTGGTCGCCACGCAACCTCAGACATCTTAAAGCAAGGCATCTTTGATGGATACATAACTCAGTCGGACAATGTAATTTTAAACTTACATAGTATCATTGTCTCTCAGGCAAGGGCATCAATCACCCCTCAAAATCGTAGAGGCAACCATCAAACGATGCAGGTGTACCAAACACTACCAAAACCAACCCTGCAGAGCTTCTGGGCACCAGCTATATCCACAATCGTGACTTTTAACACGTCAAACAGGGTGACGCACACTGACTGTTAATCGGGTTTGTAGGCAAATTTGAGGCCCACCGTATTACAACAGCGAACAAAGTTGGTAGAGGGTTCCTAGGCCCACCACTGTCGCCCTAGCCGCAACAAACGATGACTGACAGAGTTGCCGAAAAAAGCAGTCCTCCGTGAAGTGCCCAAACAGCCAATCCAGGAGCACAGCGAGACACGTCTGGCCGCCACTGTGGCTCCACCAGTTCCGTTATAATAGTGTTTTCTGCCCTTTTAGTGCTACTGATTGTTCTTCTGTCAGCCCTAGTTTTTTTTCAAGTAGTTTGATTTTAAAAATACGGATTGAAATACCTAGGCGCCTTTCAATTTCGGGTAAGGGGATTATTTGCCCCGCCACTGGAGGGGGCAGTCGTTGTATCTCGAGCTCCACAGTTGTTGCCTGGCGTTGAGTGGGGGAGGGCGCTGTTTGCTGTGTTGGTGACATGGGACCCCCCCCCCCCATCCCTGTCCCCTATTCGCCGGACTGAGACGTGGTCTTGAATTTTCTGGATGTGCGACATATCTTGCTCTAGAGGTTGTTCTGTTGGATATGCCACATGTTAGTGTGACCGATGTGTACGGACTACAACTGTTAGCTACCCACTGGGCACTTGTGAAGTTTTGCTCTGCTGGTGTCTATCAGCACTCCATTGCAGTCCCTGGAGACGGTGGTACCGTTCTTATCTCTGACTGGTGCTGCTCGGTGACGTATGTGGTGCTGTATGGATTCGAATTCCTTCCCTTCGAATTCTTGGAGGCCCTTCTTCGGAGGTACTTTGGCCAGCTTGGGACTGTGGTTTCCTTCCGTATGAACTCCGTTTCTTCCGGCAGGTGGCGTGGAGTCTCTTATGGCACCAGGACTCTCGCCATGAGGCTCAAATCACCTGTTCCATCCATGGTTACCTTGATGGAGGTACACTATGCGGGCATTTTATACTTGGCAGCCCGAACATGTTTTCGTTGTGGCCTTGAGGGGCACCAGGCAGCTGCGTGTACTGGAGTGGCGGCTGCGCCTGTTAACCTATTTCGGGAAGAGGATTTTTCCCCGTTGGAGGTGGACCTGTCGACTTGTGCTGGTGTGGGTGGGGAGGTGTCCCCACCACATGATGACCCAGTGGTGGTCCTGGGTTTCTCGGCTGGTGGGCCGGTGTGTACGGATGGTGGTGCATGGGACGAGGTGGTGGTATGTACGGCCCTGCCCCCGCAGTTGGCCTCTTCGCTTTTGAGGGTTTCTTCGCCTGTGATCGCCTCTTCTCCTCTGCCTGTTCCGACGTCGTCGAGAGCTCCCACACCTGTGCAGGTCCCTTCCCTTCCCTACCACCTGCCGTGCTGGTTGTCGCTCCAGTTCCGGTGTCTCCTGTAAGTGGCGGCCTCGTCCCGCATGTTGTTGAGGCTGTACTTCTTGGAGGTCGTGTTCTCCCGGGTGTGGGGACGCCTGTCACCGGCTCTTCTCGGGCGCCTCCTGTGGAGGGGTGACAGCTCCGACGATCAGTGGCCTGTCCCGAAACGGTCTTGTTCGGATCGGCCTGCTTCGACTCCTCGTGCATGGGCTGATGAATGTGAGGATGAGGCCTGTGATGTTGTGTGGGGCCCTTGGGTCCTGCTTCGAGTGACTCGCCCGCGTCTGTTTGTTCTGGTTCCTCGTAGGGGGTGGTTCTTCCTGCTGGGGTTGCTGGTGAACCTAATGGACTGGTGGTTGTCCTGACAAAGGCTGCTCACCCGGTGGGGCCCATGCCCTTGCCCCCTGTTTCGTCGGCGGCAGTCTTGCCGCCTCTTCAGTCTCTGCTTCCGCCTTCAGTGGTTTCTGTTTCATCGTTTTGTCAGTGACAGAGGTGCCGCCTCTCCAGCCTCGCCCTCTCTCGTCGTCATCTGTTCAGGGGCAGCCGCCTCAGCCTGCATGTCCGTCTGCTATTGAGGTACCGGTGTATATGGATCGCCCGGTTCCGTTTTACAACCCTTCGAGGCAGCAGTGGGCGGTTTGGGAAGCTTATGTTCAGAAGTATCTGCCAGAGCTTTACCCTGAGAAACGTCATGGATATCCTTGTTGATTTTGTTCAGGGTGCTCCTGCTTGCTATGTTTTGCGGTGTTTGGCTTTGTCTGTGTGTGTACTGTACTTGTGGGGTGTGTGGTTGCATATGTGTGTGTGTGGGTGTGGCGTGTGTTCCCAGCTCTCTTGTCTTTTCTTTATCATTCACTATGTTCTCTGTGGTTGTTGTGTGATGCCAGTCGCTCGTGTGTGTGTGAATGTCTTTGTTTCTGGTTATCTTATTGTAGCTGCTTGTTGTTTTGTGCTTATGTCTTTTTGTGTATGGTCTGCGAGGCTGGCTGTTATTATGTACTGTTCTGTTTATGTGTATGTTTTTTTTCTGTTTTTATGTGTTTATGTCTTTATGTGTTTCTGTACTTACAACTTTATGGATATATTTTTTGTGTGTTCTCTGTACATTTTGATTTCTGGCAGTGTCTATGTTTTACTTGCAGTGCCCGATTTGGGGTTTCATATTATTTGTGCTTTATCTCCTATATGTTTCATCCTTTGCTTTTTGTTCTATGTATCCTGTTTGTTTTCATGTATGGACCCTGTGTTCTGTTTACTTTTATGCTTTATTTTGTTTTGTGTTTGCCTATTTTGTTTTTGCCCAATGTGTACTTACCTTTATAAATAAAAAAAATCGGGTAAGGTGGGCCCGTGACCCTATGTAACTTTAGCTGCATCTTTGTGAGACTAATTGTACTGTCGCTCTGTGTGTCATGTATATTATTTAAATTTGATGTTGCAACATTCCTAGTATCTGTCTCGATTTTAAAGTGCTTGAAGAGCTGATTTTGAATCGCAGAAAATTGCTCTTGCATTTTTAAATGTTTTAGTGACTATAATTGTAGCGCCACTCTGAAAGTTAAGCCAATTAACAAATTTTTCAAACTCTTTGACATCTTAAGAGAGCCATCAGTGTATTTCAAATGACGAAGAATGTGGCAAACTTGAGGAGACAAGAAATACATGTACCAAGAGTGTGAACAGAACACCTCCGCTTCGTTTTGTATGTATACCGAAATGTTTATTTTTGTCCGGACTTGCTGTAACCAACTTGCTGGTTGGTTAGTACGTGATTAAGGCCAATTAGCACCCCTGCAGCAGCTGATAGGCCCTACAATCTTTTATTTTATATTTTAGCATGTGCATATTTTAGCGTAGGATAAATTGTTACGTGACAGGCTCTGTTGTAAATTATTTGTAACTGTAGTACGTGGGTGAAGCATTTATAGGGTTGCGATTAGAACAGAAGTCGTCAGAGAAACAATGTTCTAACGTCATCAAATGTGCGTCGCTTGTTAAGTAGTTTTTCATTCATAAATATGGGATTTAGCGGCTGCATGGAAATAACAATTAGTCTTTGTTGACGAGGACGGACTTATATCGTAGTCAACTTTCCTCTGGTTCTCCTATATTTTTTGCAGCAGTACGTGTAGCGTTTCCATTATATGGTCGTTAGGCCTTCCTACCTTGTGTCTACCTTGTGTGCCTTCCGGGGATCAAACGGGCCCCTGGCCCTATGACTGTCGGCAGTGATTAGTTTCTCCCCATTTAAAGTGCTAAATTCTATATTGTTGGTGTGTCAAGTTAGGGGGATCGGGAATGTGATTTTGGGAAAGATTGAAATGCCCAACGATAAAATAAAAATATATTTATAGAACAAAACCTAAGCAATAATTAACAGTGAAAATTCCATTTTCACTGTTAAAATGGAATTAGAATTGACTGAAATTCTAAGACTTGTTTACCAACAGTATAACGCCTGCTCAATACACAATTAGCAGGAGTAAATAATAGTTTTTTTTTTACATGCAAGCATGCAAGGGAAACACAGTAAATACAATAAAACAACAAGTGAAATATAACAAAACAAACAAGAAACCGCCGGCTAGAAGGACCGACAGCCCAGTACAACAATTATCAAAACATGAGAAGGTAACAAGGTATTCATGAGAAACACACATCAAGACACAAAACAGAAAACAATTAACAGGCAAGCAAAACAATACAACATAGTAACATTATAAAACATTATTGCAGTATAGAACAAAACAAACAAAATCATTGGCCTGAAGGACCGACAAAGTACATCAGTATGAACATGAAATACAACAAGAAATCACAGCATACAACAAAAAATCACAACACTTAAAGCATGAATAGAACACACAGGGCAAAGTAATAACACAAAAACAAACACATGAATAAAAACACTCACACAAAACCACTTGCCTCCCACCAAACAAAGGGAGAGGCATGGGCACAAACTACAAGAGGGCAAACAAACAGCCAGAAGGGCATATAGTACAAAAGTAAGCATAGAAACAGGCCACGCCCATCACCAGTATCCCCACCATCCCTGGCAGTGGAAGCCACTACACCCCACCGCGGAGAGGCTCCTGGTGGTGAAGGAACAGAAGGCACACCCGAGACACAGTCACCACCACCACCAGGCACATGGACCTCCGCCTCCACTAACCACGGAACCATCGATGCATCTGGATCCACACCGTCAACACCTGAAGACCCAGTCACTGAATTCCCCAACATTGGCCCAGGCACACGACGAACGCCTAGAACGTTTGGGCACCGGCCGGAGATCGTCAGAGCCGGAAGCAGACCCAGAAACACGGGTACCACCAGCCGGGCGAACCGACGCCCGACACAGAACGGCAGCAGCCTCTATCACAGGGGGAACCGGGCCACACACAGCAGGAGGCTTCGCAGCCACCCCATCACCCAACGCAACCGGCACCCAAGGCGAGGACACGGAGCAGGCGCAGCAGCCGAAGACGAGGGAGAAGACGGGGACGCCGCACAGGGAGCACCAGGAAGACCCACGGGAGCAGCAGGGACATCGACAGGAGCCGGTAGATCAACCGGACTGCATTGCAAAACCCTGAGGAGGGTCCGCAACAACCAGAGGAATGACGGGCGGCACAGGGGGAGCCGCATCAGCTAACCGAATGTCCACCTCCTCATCCCCGGAGTCCTCCTCCAGAGGGAGCGGCGGGAAATCCTCTTCACGGAATAAGTTTACGGGAGCAACCTGGTCCGCATTGCACCCGGCAGCCTGATGCCCCAACATGCCACACCGGAAACAAGTATGGGATTGCCGGGCATAATACACCCGCATGCAGTACCCCAAAAGGCAGACAGAGGATAGAATGTCCGACTTCAGGCGCATCCCGAGGGTACGAATGTTAGTCAGCACTCCCTTATATTTCCCAGAAGATAGTGAGTGCATTCGCACACTGACGACGGTGTCAAACCTCTGGAAGAAACGCCGGAGGAGGGTCTTGGGAAACTCCATGGGGGCCCCATGGACACTCACATATGTCACTGCACCGCTGCGATCCGAGATATCCACCGACCCGTTGCCATCCTGCAGCTGCAAGGTACGCCCCTCGTACTGGCGTGCGAGGGGCGTACCTTAATACGTATTGAGTGTTCGCTTCTCCTACCACCCCCCCCCCTTTTTTTTATGGTGTCCACTTTATTATGCAAGGTTATTGTTGGGGTATCCTTACTCTATTCTTACTCTGGGGTGAGCAATAGTTATGCTCAAGGTCACTCACCGTAGCCCTGCGGGTCTTCACTCGATCCTCACGGCGCCACTGCACGCCAGGAGAGTCTCCCAGTCAATCTCAACGGCCTCTGATTAAGAAAGAGTGGGAACACGACTCGTTCACTTGACTGTCATGTGCCCTCCCCAACAATCGGGCTCTACGGTTAACCACAAGGTCGCCAACTGGTGTTTTAGGTGGCCAGTAACACCTCAGTGGACTGGTGGAATTAGTGGTAGCCTTGGCAAGGTCACACTCAAAAGATCAGGAGTCAGGCAGGTACTTACTGTTATCACTCTATGCTTTCAGTATAATATAGCCACAAGATCAATGGAGGAGATGATAAAAACACCAAGGTGATTTTGTATTTTACTTAAAATGTATGAAAGATGTCACAAGGCCAAACAATAATAAATAAATCAACTGATCCTGGCAGCGGCCGGTAGTTCCCACGAATAGTATGCACTCACTAAGTGGCAACACCTCCCCTCCTCATCAAGTGTCAAGAACAGCTGATCGCCTGGCCCCCGCACGAAAGCTTATTGCTTGTTTTCAGATTCACGCGCGCTGTTTCTTTAAGTTCTCCAATATTACCAGAAACTCGCACTCTCGATATTGGCACAATAGCACGTATCACTTGGTTACACTGTACTCAGGCTCAAACAGTCGTTTCTACAATCAATGCTACAACGCCTCACTGTAATGGTTTTACATTGTTCTTCATTCAACAATATATTATGAAGTATTAACACTGGAGTTTTCAGTACTTTCTCTCGTGGGCGATAACGCAATAATTCACTGTACTCACAAATAATTAATCACTGAATGAACATAGACATATATATATTGTATATAAATCAAATATCAATACATGGAAAATAAATAGTTTCTGGGCACGTAGCCTAACTTCCAACTACTGGCATAATATTACATATATATTCATCACTATATGTTCTCATCAAAATCTCTAGAAAGATACACACAACACAGTAAATTTATCACTTGTTACTGGTGCCTGTATACACCAATAATCAACATAAGTATTATAAGTACTCTTGATAGTACTACACGGCAAACTGGTGCCTTACTGTGACACTGGTGAGACTTGCTCACGACATATAAAATCCTCAGGCTAGATAATATAGCCGAATAATATAGCTAACTAAAGGGGAATGGGGAGGGAACTAGAAACACCTACTTCGACCTATCCTCCGATGAGAGTCGAGATGTAGCTCCTGGTCCTCGTGTCGGGAACGCCCCCACACGACACGTCGTGTCCTACCGGAACCACTCGTCGTCCCACCGTTTAGCGCGTCGTCTCCGTGCCCTCTTCACTGCAGGTCCGTCCTCCTTCTTGACTTCTAGAAGGGTTGGAGTCGGTCTCCTGGCCGTCGTCTTCTCCCATCAACGGCTGCCGCCTACGTCTCAGCTACAGTCGTCCGGATTCCCCAAATAGTCCTCTCCTTCCTCAGCTACCCAGTGGCTCTGTCAGCCACTACGCCGTCACGAACTGGTGAACTGCCACAGACGTCACATACGTCACTGCATGGCTTCACTGCTTCTTGCACAGTACCTGACTGGAGCACTTGTTGCTCAAATAACCGTCGATTCCCTCTCTGGTTCAACACATGAACTAGGGAAGACCTCACAGAGTACTGGCAGACTTCAGGTGACGCGTAAATCCACGGGAGCGGGAAACAACTGTCAAACTGACAGGACCAATCGTCGCACGTCCGACCTCTTTGACGTGTCGTGTCTGACTGCTGGCGCCAGCTCGGCGCGCTGGCCGGACCCCCTTCCTTCGTGACGTCACTTTCGCCACGGGAGGTTTCCATTGGCTCCCGGTGCCACATTGCTGTCGGTGACCAATCCGGTGCCACTGACGTCACACGGTTTTGGCGGGAAATCAGGGAGGCAAGCGCCATCTTGGCTCCCTAAAGGGCCTAAACCACAGGCCAAAATATTACTATTTCACAAATTTCTCGGCTCTCCGAGAACACTCCACTCTCTCCCATATATCAAATTGAAGCCTGCTACGTAGAGAACGCTTGGGAAAAGTAGACATGACTCTTACTGCAGGCGTGGGAGAATTACAAGGGGGGGGGGAACTCCGTCACAGTTATACAGTTACATATCTGATTTTATACAAAAAATGAACATTAAGAGGACACAAGAAAGAGTTCGCTTCCTAGAGGCTGTAGATTTCCTCGAACTCCTCCGACGCCGGGCAGGAACCGAGGATGCAGCAGGCATTCCCCCTCTGGATCGCGACACTGAGGCGCTGAAAGAGAAAACTGCCGCTCTAGGGTCTCTTGTAGTGTCAATGAGCTTGGAACCAAGATCCTTAAGAAACCTTCTTGCACTCTCCCCATGGGCCTAGGGTCTGAGACCCTATTGGAATGAAGTTGTACCGATGATCTAATTGTCTGTACTTGGCTGACTTGTGTCTTTCTCTGTGTGTCGCCGCAACTCCTGCTTGGGCGGCAGAGAGGTTGATGTATGTGGTTGCCAGGGTGGATACCCATGTATAGTCCCATGCCAACTGTCAGCCACCCTTCCACGGGCGCAGTGTGATTCCATCTAGTCGGCCGGCAAAGCGCTAACAGAGTCACGGTTCAGTAGGTTGTGGGGCTCTCTCTCCGCTGGACACTGAGCAGAGGCAAGGCTTCTTTTAATGATGTCATTGACTTCGTCGTGTCTAGTGTGCCAACCACCAGATTTTCCACAGTGCAGGCCATGCAATCCATATTCGTCAGCATCTGCCTCGCCGCATATACACCTATGAACAGTGTGGATAAGGCGGAGAGCGACTGCAATACGGAGCTTCTGCGGATCAAGACGTGTGCCTGTTGCAGACATAGGGACTGCCAAAAGGAAGTCCCCTGCATGGGGAGCCTGCACAGCTGTGAGGCATGCACGATCACTGGGGGTTGTTGCTGCCTCCAGCAAAGCTGTGGCTTCTTTGTCTACAATGGGGCTGTCCCAACTGGATTGTTTCTTGGCTTTCGGCATGGCTGGTCTGAGTGCCGGGTCTGCCATGGCACCCCATTTCGTGTCGCATTCCGTGTAGTGGGGGTCCTGTATTAACATCACTGAGGGTGTTAGGTAGAATTTCCTTAACCAGGTCATCTGATGCTGAGGAGGAAGACAGGAAGGCTGGGACAGCAATTTGGGTGGCGGTGCGGACACCCAAGCCACCAAGCCTAACAGGAAGAGTGGCTTGTTTCCACTGGCAATCGTTGAGCGACAGGTTAACAACTTTTTCTAGCATGGTCTTAAGTAAGAGGTCATACTCTTCAAGCTTTCGGTTGTCGTAAGATGGGGCGCACCTCAGAAAGTAGGTTAGCCTCGGAAGGGATAGGCATTTGGTGAGGAGATAAAAAGCATCGTGGGCATCTATGTCACCTATTCTGTCTTCCATCCTCCTAAGGTCTGCGATTTTGTTGTCAAGGATCTCAATGGCGTTAGACCCGAGGGGGGCTCCAAAGAGGGTACTGTTCTCGGCCCTGATAACATGGGCTCCAGGCAAGGCAGACCTTATTCTAGCTACGATGTCTGGGTTGGAGGAGACTACTTCACACTTGGAAGGGTTCAGGACGAGACCCAGGCTTACTTCTTGCTCCCTCATTTTCCTGGTGCAGAGAGTCAGAATTCGGCTCAAAAATCACGCTCAGGAGTCAAATTTTGGACATTTCAGATATTTTGAAAACTGCAGGGGGGTTTGGGCAAAATATGACCCATCGCCGTTTTCAGTTATTGGCATATTTTCGGTATAAAAAGTCGTAATTTGAAAATGAAAATAGGTGCAGAGAGTCAGAATTCGGCTCAAAAATCACGCTCAGGAGTCAAATTTTGGACATTTCAGATATTTTGAAAACTGCAGGGGGGTTTGGGAAAAAATGACCCATCGCCGTTTTCAGTAATTGGCATATTTTCGGTATAAAAAGTCGTAATTTGAAAATGAAAATGGGTGCAGAGAGTCAGAATTCGGCTCAAAAATCACGCTCAGGAGTCAAATTTCGGACATTTCAGATATTTTGAAAACTGCAGGGGGTTTGGGCAAAATATGACCCATCGCCGTTGTCAGTAATTGGCATATTTTTGGTATAAAAAGTCGTAATTTGAAAATGAAAATGGGTGCAGAGAGTCAGAATTCGGCTCAAAAATCACGCTCAGGAGTCAAATTTCGGACATTTCAGATATTTTGAAAACTGCAGGGGGGTTTGGGCAAAATATGACCCATCGCCGTTTTCAGTAATTGGCATATTTTCGGTATAAAAAGTCGTAATTTGAAAATGAAAATAGGTGCAGAGAGTCAGAATTCGGCTCAAAAATCACGCTCAGGTGTCAAATTTCGGACAATTCAGATATTTTGAAAACTGCAGGGGGGTTTGGGCAAAATATGACCCATCGCCGTTTTCAGTAATTGGCATATTTTCGGTATAAAAAGTCGTAATTTGAAAATAAAAATAGGTGCAGAGAGTCAGAATTCGGCTCAAAAATCACGCTCAGGAGTCAAATTTCGGACAATTCAGATATTTTGAAAACAGGGGGGTTTGGGCAAAATATGACCCATCGCTGTTTTCAGTAATTGGCATATTTTCGGTAAAAAAAAGTCGTAATTTGAAAATGAAAATAGGTGCAGAGAGTCAGAATTCGGCTCAAAAATCACGCTCAGGAGTCAAATTTCGGACATTTCAGATATTTTGAAAACTGCAGGGGGGTTTGGGCAAAATATGACCCATCGCCGTTTTCAGTAATTGGCATATTTTCGGTATAAAAAGTCGTAATTTGAAAATGAAAATAGGTGCAGAGAGTCAGAATTCGGCTCAAAAATCACGCTCAGGAGTCAAATTTCGGACATTTCAGATATTTTGAAAACTGCAGGGGGGTTTGGGCAAAATATGACCCATCGCCGTTTTCAGTAATTGGCATATTTTCGGTATAAAAAGTCGTAATTTGAAACTGAAAATAGGTGCAGAGAGTCAGAATTCGGCTCAAAAATCACGCTCAGGAGTCAAATTTTGGACATTTCAGATATTTTGAAAACTGCAGGGGGGTTTGGGCAAAATATGACCCATCGCCGTTTTCAGTAATTGGCATATTTTCGGTATAAAAAGTCGTAATTTGAAAATGAAAATAGGTGCAGAGAGTCAGAATTCGGCTCAAAAATCACGCTCAGGAGTCAAATTTCGGACATTTCAGATATTTTGAAAACTGCAGGGGGGTTTGGGCAAAATATGACCCATCGCCGTTTTCAGTAATTGGCATATTTTTGATATAAAAAGTCGTAATTTGAAAATGAAAATAGGTGCAGAGAGTCAGAATTCGGCTCAAAAATCACGCTCAGGAGTCAAATTTCGGACATTTCAGATATTTTGAAAACTGCAGGGGGGTTTGGGCAAAATATGACCCATCGCCGTTTTCAGTAATTGGAATATTTTCGGTATAAAAAGTCGTAATTTGAAAATGAAAATAGGTGCAGAGAGTCAGAATTCGGCTCAAAAATCACGCTCAGGAGTCAAATTTCGGACATTTCAGATATTTTGAAAACTGCAGGGGGGTTTGGGCAAAATATGACCCATCGCCGTTTTCAGTAATTGGCATATTTTCGGTATAAAAAAAAAAGTATAATATTTTCAAATTACGACTTTTTATACCGAAAATATGCCAATTACTGAAAACGGCGATGGGTCATATTTTGCCCAAACCCCCCTGCAGTTTTCAAAATATCTGAAATGTCCGAAATTTGACTCCTGAGCGTGATTTTTGAGCCGAATTCTGACTCTCTGCACCTATTTTCATTTTCAAATTACGACTTTTTATATCGAAAATATGCCAATTACTGAAAACGGCGATGGGTCATATTTTGCCCAAACCCCCCTGCAGTTTTCAAAATATCTGAAATGTCCGAAATTTGACTCCTGAGCGTGATTTTTGAGGCGAATTCTGACTCTCTGCACCTATTTTAATTTTCAAATTACAACTTTTTTTACCGAAAATATGCCAATTACTGAAAACGGCGATGGGTCATATTTTGCCCAAACACCCCTGCAGTTTTAAAAATATCTGAATTGTCCGAAATTTGACTCCTGAGCGTGATTTTTGAGCGGAATTCTGACTCTCTGCACCTATTTTTATTTTCAAATTACGACTTTTTATACCGAAAATATGCCAATTACTGAAAACGGCGATGGGTCATATTTTGACCAAACCCCCCTGCAGTTTTCAAAATATCTGAAATGTCCGAAATTTGACTCCTGAGTGTAATTTTTGAGCCGAATTCTGACTCTCTGCGCCTATTTTTATTTTCAAATTACGACTTTTTATACCAAAAATATGCCAATAACTGAAAACGGCGATGGGTCATATTTTGCCCAAACCCCCCTGTAGTTTTCAAAATATCTGAAATGTCCGAAATTTGACTCCTGAGCGTGATTTTTGAGCCGAATTCTGATTCTCTGCACCTATTTTCATTTTCAAATTACGACTTTTTATACCGAAAATATGCCAATTACTGAAAACGGCGATGGGTCATATTTTGCCCAAACCCCCCTGCAGTTTTCAAAATATCTGAAATGTCCGAAATTTGACTCCTGAGCGTGATTTTTGAGCCGAATTCTGACTCTCTGCACCTATTTTCAGTTTCAAATTACGACTTTTTATACCGAAAATATGCCAATTACTGAAAACGGCGATGGGTCATATTTTGCCCAAACCCCCCTGCAGTTTTCAAAATATCTGAAATGTCCGAAATTTGACTCCTGAGCGTGATGTTTGAGCCGAATTCTGACTCTCTGCACCTATTTTCATTTTCAAATTACGACTTTTTATACCGAAAATATGCCAATTACTGAAAACGGCGATGGGTCATATTATGCCCAAACCCCCCTGCAGTTTTCAAAATATCTGAAATGTCCGAAATTTGACTCCTGAGCGTGATTTTTGAGCCGAATTCTGACTCTCTGCACCTATTTTCATTTTCAAATTACGACTTTTTATACCGAAAATATGCCAATTACTGAAAACGGCGATGGGTCATATTTTGCCCAAACCCCCCTGCAGTTTTCAAAATATTTGAAATGTCCGAAATTTGACTCCTGAGCGTGATTTTTGAGCCGAATTCTGACTCTCTGCACCTATTTTCATTTTCAAATTACGACTTTTTATACCGAAAATATGCCAATTACTGAAAACGGCGATGGGTCATATTTTGCCCAAACCCCCCTGCAGTTTTCAAAATATCTGAAATGTCCAAAATTTGACTCCTGAGCGTGATTTTTGAGCCGAATTCTGACTCTCTGCACCTATTTTCAGTTTCAAATTACGACTTTTTATGCCGAAAATATGCCAATTACTGAAAACGGCGATGGGTCATATTTTGCCCAAACCCCCCTGCAGTTTTCAAAATATCTGAAATGTCCGAAATTTGACTCCTGAGCGTGATTTTTGAGCCGAATTCTGACTCTCTGCACCTATTTTCATTTTCAAATTACGACTTTTTTTACCGAAAATATGCCAATTACTGAAAACGGCGATGGGTCATATTTTGCCCAAACCCCCCTGCAGTTTTCAAAATATCTGAATTGTCCGAAATTTGACTCCTGAGCGTGATTTTTGAGCCGAATTCTGACTCTCTGCACCTATTTTTATTTTCAAATTACGACTTTTTATACCGAAAATATGCCAATTACTGAAAACGGCGATGGGTCATATTTTGCCCAAACCCCCCTGCAGTTTTCAAAATATCTGAAATGTCTGAAATTTGACTCCTGAGCGTGATTTTTGAGCCGAATTCTGACTCTCTGCACCTATTTTCAGTTTCAAATTACGACTTTTTATACCGAAAATATGCCAATTACTGAAAACGGCGATGGGTCATATTTTGCCCAAACCCCCCTGCAGTTTTCAAAATATCTGAAATGTCCGAAATTTGACTCCTGAGCGTGATTTTTGAGCCGAATCCTGACTCTCTGCACCTATTTTCATTTTCAAATTATGACTTTTTATACCGAAAATATGCCAATTACTGAAAACGGCGATGGGTCATATTTTGCCCAAACCCCCCTGCAGTTTTCAAAATATCTGAAATGTCCGAAATTTGACTCCTGAGCGTGATTTTTGAGCCGAATTCTGACTCTCTGCACCTATTTTTATTTTCAAATTACGACTTTTTATACCAAAAATATGCCAATTACTGAAAACGGCGATGGGTCATATTTTGTCCAAACCCCCCTGCAGTTTTCAAAATATCTGAAATGTCCGAAATTTGACACCTGAGCGTGATTTTTGAGCCGAATTCTGACTCTCTGCACCTATTTTCATTTTCAAATTACGACTTTTTATACGGAAAATATGCCAATTACTGAAAACGGCGATGGGTCATATTTTGCCCAAACCCCCCTGCAGTTTTCAAAATATCTGAAATGTCCGAAATTTGACTCCTGAGCGTGATTTTTGAGCCGAATTCCTACTGTCTGCACCTATTTTCATTTTCAAATTACGACTTTTTATACCGAAAATATGCCAATTACTGAAAACGGCGATGGGTCATATTATGCCCAAACCCCCCTTGCAGTTTTCAAAATATCTGAAATGTCCGAAATTTGACTCCTGAGCGTGATTTTTGAGCCGAATTCTGACTCTCTGCACCTATTTTCAGTTTCAAATTACGACTTTTTATACCGAAAATATGCCAATTTCTGAAAACGGCGATGGGTCATATTTTGCCCAAACCCCCTGCAATTTTCAAAATATCTGAAATGTCCGAAATTTGACTCCTGAGCGTGATTTTTGAGCCGAATTCCGACTCTCTGCACCTATTTTTATTTTCAAATTACGACTTTTTATACCGAAAATATGCCAATTACTGAAAACGGCGATGGGTCATATTTTGCCCAAACCCCCCTGCAGTTTTCAAAATATCTGAAATGTCCAAAATTTGACTCCTGAGCGTGATTTTTGAGCCGAATTCTGACTCTCTGCACCTATTTTCAGTTTCAAATTACGACTTTTTATGCCGAAAATATGCCAATTACTGAAAACGGCGATGGGTCATATTTTGCCCAAACCCCCCTGCAGTTTTCAAAATATCTGAAATGTCCGAAATTTGACTCCTGAGCGTGATTTTTGAGCCGAATTATGACTCTCTGCACCTATTTTCATTTTCAAATTACGACTTTTTTTTACCGAAAATATGCCAATTACTGAAAACGGCGATGGGTCATATTTTGCCCAAACCCCCCTGCAGTTTTCAAAATAACTGAATTGTCCGAAATTTGACTCCTGAGCGTGATTTTTGAGCCGAATTCTGACTCAATGCACCTATTTTTATTTTCAAATTACGACTTTTTATACCGAAAATATGCCAATTACTGAAAACGGCGATGGGTCATATTTTGTCCAAACCCCCCTGCAGTTTTCAAAATATCTGAAATGTCTGAAATTTGACACCTGAGCGTGATTTTTGAGCCGAATTCTGACTCTCTGCACCTATTTTCATTTTCAAATTACGACTTTTTATACCGAAAATATGCCAATTACTGAAAACGGCGATGGGTCATATTATGCCCAAACCCCCCCTGCAGTTTTCAAAATATCTGAAATGTCCGAAATTTGACTCCTGAGCGTGATTTTTGAGCCGAATTCTGACTCTCTGCACCTATTTTCAGTTTCAAATTACGACTTTTTATACCGAAAATATGCCAATTTCTGAAAACGGCGATGGGTCATATTTTGCCCAAACCCCCTTGCAATTTTCAAAATATCTGAAATGTCCGAAATTTGACTCCTGAGCGTGATTTTTGAGCCAAATTCCGACTCTCTGCACCTATTTTCATTTTCAAATTACGACTTTTTATACCGAAAATATGCCAATTACTGAAAACGGCGATGGGTCATATTTTGCCCAAACCCCCCTGCAGTTTTCAAAATATCTGAAATGTCCGAAATTTGACTCCTGAGCGTGATTTTTGAGCCGAATTCTGACTCTCTGCACCTATTTTCATTTTCAAATTACGACTTTTTATATCGAAAATATGCCAATTACTGAAAACGGCGATGGGTCATATTTTGCCCAAACCCCCCTGCAGTTTTCAAAATATCTGAAATGTCCGAAATTTGACTCCTGAGCGTGATTTTTGAGCCGAATTCTGACTCTGCACCTATTTTAATTTTCAAATTACAACTTTTTTTACCGAAAATATGCCAATTACTGAAAACGGCGATGGGTCATATTTTGCCCAAACACCCCTGCAGTTTTAAAAATATCTGAATTGTCCGAAATTTGACTCCTGAGCGTGATTTTTGAGCGGAATTCTGACTCTCTGCACCTATTTTTATTTTCAAATTACGACTTTTTATACCGAAAATATGCCAATTACTGAAAACGGCGATGGGTCATATTTTGCCCAAACCCCCCTGCAGTTTTCAAAATATCTGAAATGTCCGAAATTTGACTCCTGAGCGTGATTTTTGAGCCGAATTCTGACTCTCTGCACCTATTTTCAGTTTCAAATTACGACTTTTTATACCGAAAATATGCCAATTACTGAAAACGGCGATGGGTCATATTTTGCCCAAACCCCCCTGCAGTTTTCAAAATATCTGAAATGTCCGAAATTTGACTCCTGAGCGTGATTTTTGAGCCGAATTCTGACTCTCTGCACCTATTTTCATTTTCAAATTACGACTTTTTATACCGAAAATATGCCAATTACTGAAAACGGCGATGGGTCATATTATGCCCAAACCCCCCTGCAGTTTTCAAAATATCTGAAATGTCCGAAATTTGACTCCTGAGCGTGATTTTTGAGCCGAATTCTGACTCTCTGCACCTATTTTCATTTTCAAATTACGACTTTTTATACCGAAAATATGCCAATTTCTGAAAACGGCGATGGGTCATATTTTGCCCAAACCCCCCTGCAGTTTTCAAAATATTTGAAATGTCCGAAATTTGACTCCTGAGCGTGATTTTTGAGCCGAATTCTGACTCTCTGCACCTATTTTCATTTTCAAATTACGACTTTTTATACCGAAAATATGCCAATTACTGAAAACGGCGATGGGTCATATTTTGCCCAAACCCCCCTGCAGTTTTCAAAATATCTGAAATGTCCAAAATTTGACTCCTGAGCGTGATTTTTGAGCCGAATTCTGACTCTCTGCACCTATTTTCAGTTTCAAATTACGACTTTTTATGCCGAAAATATGCCAATTACTGAAAACGGCGATGGGTCATATTTTGCCCAAACCCCCCTGCAGTTTTCAAAATATCTGAAATGTCCGAAATTTGACTCCTGAGCGTGATTTTTGAGCCGAATTCTGACTCTCTGCACCTATTTTCATTTTCAAATTACGACTTTTTTTACCGAAAATATGCCAATTACTGAAAACGGCGATGGGTCATATTTTGCCCAAACCCCCCTGCAGTTTTCAAAATATCTGAATTGTCCGAAATTTGACTCCTGAGCGTGATTTTTGAGCCGAATTCTGACTCTCTGCACCTATTTTTATTTTCAAATTACGACTTTTTATACCGAAAATATGCCAATTACTGAAAACGGCGATGGGTCATATTTTGCCCAAACCCCCCTGCAGTTTTCAAAATATCTGAAATGTCTGAAATTTGACTCCTGAGCGTGATTTTTGAGCCGAATTCTGACTCTCTGCACCTATTTTCAGTTTCAAATTACGACTTTTTATACCGAAAATATGCCAATTACTGAAAACGGCGATGGGTCATATTTTGCCCAAACCCCCCTGCAGTTTTCAAAATATCTGAAATGTCCGAAATTTGACTCCTGAGCGTGATTTTTGAGCCGAATCCTGACTCTCTGCACCTATTTTCATTTTCAAATTATGACTTTTTATACCGAAAATATGCCAATTACTGAAAACGGCGATGGGTCATATTTTGCCCAAACCCCCCTGCAGTTTTCAAAATATCTGAAATGTCCGAAATTTGACTCCTGAGCGTGATTTTTGAGCCGAATTCTGACTCTCTGCACCTATTTTTATTTTCAAATTACGACTTTTTATACCAAAAATATGCCAATTACTGAAAACGGCGATGGGTCATATTTTGTCCAAACCCCCCTGCAGTTTTCAAAATATCTGAAATGTCCGAAATTTGACACCTGAGCGTGATTTTTGAGCCGAATTCTGACTCTCTGCACCTATTTTCATTTTCAAATTACGACTTTTTATACGGAAAATATGCCAATTACTGAAAACGGCGATGGGTCATATTTTGCCCAAACCCCCCTGCAGTTTTCAAAATATCTGAAATGTCCGAAATTTGACTCCTGAGCGTGATTTTTGAGCCGAATTCCTACTGTCTGCACCTATTTTCATTTTCAAATTACGACTTTTTATACCGAAAATATGCCAATTACTGAAAACGGCGATGGGTCATATTATGCCCAAACCCCCCCTGCAGTTTTCAAAATATCTGAAATGTCCGAAATTTGACTCCTGAGCGTGATTTTTGAGCCGAATTCTGACTCTCTGCACCTATTTTCAGTTTCAAATTACGACTTTTTATACCGAAAATATGCCAATTTCTGAAAACGGCGATGGGTCATATTTTGCCCAAACCCCCTTGTAATTTTCAAAATATCTGAAATGTCCGAAATTTGACTCCTGAGCGTGATTTTTGAGCCGAATTCCGACTCTCTGCACCTATTTTCATTTTCAAATTACGACTTTTTATACCGAAAATATGCCAATTACTGAAAACGGCGATGGGTCATATTTTGCCCAAACCCCCCTGCAGTTTTCAAAATATCTGAAATGTCCAAAATTTGACTCCTGAGCGTGATTTTTGAGCCGAATTCTGACTCTCTGCACCTATTTTCAGTTTCAAATTACGACTTTTTATGCCGAAAATATGCCAATTACTGAAAACGGCGATGGGTCATATTTTGCCCAAACCCCCCTGCAGTTTTCAAAATATCTGAAATGTCCGAAATTTGACTCCTGAGCGTGATTTTTGAGCCGAATTCTGACTCTCTGCACCTATTTTCATTTTCAAATTACGACTTTTTATACCGAAAATATGCCAATTTCTGAAAACGGCGATGGGTCATATTTTGCCCAAACCCCCCTGCAGTTTTCAAAATATTTGAAATGTCCGAAATTTGACTCCTGAGCGTGATTTTTGAGCCGAATTCTGACTCTCTGCACCTATTTTCATTTTCAAATTACGACTTTTTATACCGAAAATATGCCAATTACTGAAAACGGCGATGGGTCATATTTTGCCCAAACCCCCCTGCAGTTTTCAAAATATCTGAAATGTCCAAAATTTGACTCCTGAGCGTGATTTTTGAGCCGAATTCTGACTCTCTGCACCTATTTTCAGTTTCAAATTACGACTTTTTATGCCGAAAATATGCCAATTACTGGAAACGGCGATGGGTCATATTTTGCCCAAACCCCCCTGCAGTTTTCAAAATATCTGAAATGTCCGAAATTTGACTCCTGAGCGTGATTTTTGAGCCGAATTCTGACTCTCTGCACCTATTTTCATTTTCAAATTACGACTTTTTTTACCGAAAATATGCCAATTACTGAAAACGGCGATGGGTCATATTTTGCCCAAACCCCCCTGCAGTTTTCAAAATATCTGAATTGTCCGAAATTTGACTCCTGAGCGTGATTTTTGAGCCGAATTCTGACTCTCTGCACCTATTTTTATTTTCAAATTACGACTTTTTATACCGAAAATATGCCAATTACTGAAAACGGCGATGGGTCATATTTTGCCCAAACCCCCCTGCAGTTTTCAAAATATCTGAAATGTCTGAAATTTGACTCCTGAGCGTGATTTTTGAGCCGAATTCTGACTCTCTGCACCTATTTTCAGTTTCAAATTACGACTTTTTATACCGAAAATATGCCAATTACTGAAAACGGCGATGGGTCATATTTTGCCCAAACCCCCCTGCAGTTTTCAAAATATCTGAAATGTCCGAAATTTGACTCCTGAGCGTGATTTTTGAGCCGAATCCTGACTCTCTGCACCTATTTTCATTTTCAAATTATGACTTTTTATACCGAAAATATGCCAATTACTGAAAACGGCGATGGGTCATATTTTGCCCAAACCCCCCTGCAGTTTTCAAAATATCTGAAATGTCCGAAATTTGACTCCTGAGCGTGATTTTTGAGCCGAATTCTGACTCTCTGCACCTATTTTTATTTTCAAATTACGACTTTTTATACCAAAAATATGCCAATTACTGAAAACGGCGATGGGTCATATTTTTCCAAACCCCCCTGCAGTTTTCAAAATATCTGAAATGTCCGAAATTTGACACCTGAGCGTGATTTTTGAGCCGAATTCTGACTCTCTGCACCTATTTTCATTTTCAAATTACGACTTTTTATACGGAAAATATGCCAATTACTGAAAACGGCGATGGGTCATATTTTGCCCAAACCCCCCTGCAGTTTTCAAAATATCTGAAATGTCCGAAATTTGACTCCTGAGCGTGATTTTTGAGCCGAATTCCTACTGTCTGCACCTATTTTCATTTTCAAATTACGACTTTTTATACCGAAAATATGCCAATTACTGAAAACGGCGATGGGTCATATTATGCCCAAACCCCCCCTGCAGTTTTCAAAATATCTGAAATGTCCGAAATTTGACTCCTGAGCGTGATTTTTGAGCCGAATTCTGACTCTCTGCACCTATTTTCAGTTTCAAATTACGACTTTTTATACCGAAAATATGCCAATTTCTGAAAACGGCGATGGGTCATATTTTGCCCAAACCCCGTTGCAATTTTCAAAATATCTGAAATGTCCGAAATTTGACTCCTGAGCGTGATTTTTGAGCCGAATTCCGACTCTCTGCACCTATTTTCATTTTCAAATTACGACTTTTTATACCGAAAATATGCCAATTACTGAAAACGGCGATGGGTCATATTTTGCCCAAACCCCCCTGCAGTTTTCAAAATATCTGAAATGTCCAAAATTTGACTCCTGAGCGTGATTTTTGAGCCGAATTCTGACTCTCTGCACCTATTTTCAGTTTCAAATTACGACTTTTTATGCCGAAAATATGCCAATTACTGAAAACGGCGATGGGTCATATTTTGCCCAAACCCCCCTGCAGTTTTCAAAATATCTGAATTGTCCGAAATTTGACTCCTGAGCGTGATTTTTGAGCCGAATTCTGACTCAATGCACCTATTTTTATTTTCAAATTACGACTTTTTATACCGAAAATATGCCAATTACTGAAAACGGCGATGGGTCATATTTTGCCCAAACCCCCCTGCAGTTTTCAAAATATCTGAAATGTCCGAAATTTGACACCTGAGCGTGATTTTTGAGCCGAATTCTGACTCTCTGCACCTATTTTCATTTTCAAATTACGACTTTTTATACCGAAAATATGCCAATTACTGAAAACGGCGATGGGTCATATTTTGCCCAAACCCCCCTGCAGTTTTCAAAATATCTGAAATGTCCGAAATTTGACTCCTGAGCGTGATTTTTGAGCCGAATTCTGACTCTCTGCACCTATTTTCATTTTCAAATTACGACTTTTTATACCGAAAATATGCCAATTACTGAAAACGGCGATGGGTCATATTTTGCCCAAACCCCCCTGCAGTTTTCAAAATATCTGAAATGTCCGAAATTTGACTCCTGAGCGTGATTTTTGAGCCGAATTCTGACTCTGCACCTATTTTCATTTTCAAATTACGACTTTTTTTTACCGAAAATATGCCAATTACTGAAAACAGCGATGGGTCATATTTTGCCCAAACCCCCCTGCAGTTTTCAAAATACCTGAATTGTCCGAAATTTGACTCCTGAGCGTGATTTTTGAGCCGAATTCTGACTCTCTGCACCTATTTTTATTTTCAAATTACGACTTTTTATACGGAAAATATGCCAATTACTGAAAACGGCGATGGGTCATATTTTGCCCAAACCCCCCTGCAGTTTTCAAAATATCTGAAATGTCCGAAATTTGACTCCTGAGCGTGATTTTTGAGCCGAATTATGACTCTCTGCACCTATTTTCATTTTCAAATTACGACTTTTTTTACCGAAAATATGCCAATTACTGAAAACGGCGATGGGTCATATTTTGCCCAAACCCCCCTGCAGTTTTCAAAATATCTGAATTGTCCGAAATTTGACTCCTGAGCGTGATTTTTGAGCCGAATTCTGACTCAATGCACCTATTTTTATTTTCAAATTACGACTTTTTATACCGAAAATATGCCAATTACTGAAAACGGCGATGGGTCATATTTTGTCCAAACCCCCCTGCAGTTTTCAAAATATCTGAAATGTCCGAAATTTGACACCTGAGCGTGATTTTTGAGCCGAATTCTGACTCTCTGCACCTATTTTCATTTTCAAATTACGACTTTTTATACCGAAAATATGCCAATTACTGAAAACGGCGATGGGTCATATTTTGCCCAAACCCCCCTGCAGTTTTCAAAATATCTGAAATGTCCGAAATTTGACTCCTGAGCGTGATTTTTGAGCCGAATTCTGACTCTCTGCACCTATTTTCATTTTCAAATTACGACTTTTTATACCGAAAATATGCCAATTACTGAAAACGGCGATGGGTCATATTTTGCCCAAACCCCCCTGCAGTTTTCAAAATATCTGAAATGTCCGAAATTTGACTCCTGAGCGTGATTTTTGAGCCGAATTCTGACTCTGCACCTATTTTCATTTTCAAATTACGACTTTTTTTTACCGAAAATATGCCAATTACTGAAAACAGCGATGGGTCATATTTTGCCCAAACCCCCCTGCAGTTTTCAAAATACCTGAATTGTCCGAAATTTGACTCCTGAGCGTGATTTTTGAGCCGAATTCTGACTCTCTGCACCTATTTTTATTTTCAAATTACGACTTTTTATACGGAAAATATGCCAATTACTGAAAACGGCGATGGGTCATATTTTGCCCAAACCCCCCTGCAGTTTTCAAAATATCTGAAATGTCCGAAATTTGACTCCTGAGCGTGATTTTTGAGCCGAATTCCTACTGTCTGCACCTATTTTCATTTTCAAATTACGACTTTTTATACCGAAAATATGCCAATTACTGAAAACGGCGATGGGTCATATTATGCCCAAACCCCCCTGCAGTTTTCAAAATATCTGAAATGTCCGAAATTTGACTCCTGAGCGTGATTTTTGAGCCGAATTCTGACTCTCTGCACCTATTTTCAGTTTCAAATTATGACTTTTTATACCGAAAATATGCCAATTTCTGAAAACGGCGATGGGTCATATTTTGCCCAAACCCCCCTGCAGTTTTCAAAATATCTGAAATGTCCGAAATTTGACTCCTGAGCGTGATTTTTGAGCCGAATTCTGACTCTCTGCACCTATTTTTATTTTCAAATTACGACTTTTTATACCGAAAATATGCCAATTACTGAAAACGGCGATGGGTCATATTTTGCCCAAACCCCCCTGCAGTTTTCAAAATATCTGAAATGTCCAAAATTTGACTCCTGAGCGTGATTTTTGAGCCGAATTCTGGCTCTCTGCACCTATTTTCAGTTTCAAATTACGACTTTTTATGCCGAAAATATGCCAATTACTGAAAACGGCGATGGGTCATATTTTGCCCAAACCCCCCTGCAGTTTTCAAAATATCTGAAATGTCCGAAATTTGACTCCTGAGCGTGATTTTTGAGCCGAATTCTGACTCTCTGCACCTATTTTCATTTTCAAATTACGACTTTTTTTTACCGAAAATATGCCAATTACTGAAAACGGCGATGGGTCATATTTTGCCCAAACCCCCCTGCAGTTTTCAAAATATCTGAATTGTCCGAAATTTGACTCCTGAGCGTGATTTTTGAGCCGAATTCTGACTCTCTGCACCTATTTTTATTTTCAAATTACGACTTTTTATACCGAAAATATGCCAATTACTGAAAACGGCGATGGGTCATATTTTGCCCAAACCCCCCTGCAGTTTTCAAAATATCTGAAATGTCCGAAATTTGACTCCTGAGCGTGATTTTTGAGCCGAATTCTGACTCTCTGCACCTATTTTCAGTTTCAAATTACGACTTTTTATACCGAAAATATGCCAATTACTGAAAACGGCGATGGGTCATATTTTGCCCAAACCCCCCTGCAGTTTTCAAAATATCTGAAATGTCCGAAATTTGACTCCTGAGCGTGATTTTTGAGCCGAATCCTGACTCTCTGCACCTATTTTCATTTTCAAATTATGACTTTTTATACCGGAAATATGCCAATTACTGAAAACGGCGATGGGTCATATTTTGCCCAAACCCCCCTGCAGTTTTCAAAATATCTGAAATGTCCGAAATTTGACACCTGAGCGTGATTTTTGAGCCGAATTCTGACTCTCTGCACCTATTTTCATTTTCAAATTACGACTTTTTATACCGAAAATATGCCAAATATTCTATATTTACTATCTTCTGATGTAGGGCTTCTATCCCTCTATTTTTTTAGCATCAGGGCTTAGCTGAAAGTGGAATATATATTATATATAATATATTATATATAATATATATATATATATATATAATATATATATGTCGTACCTAGTAGCCAGAACGCACTTCTCAGCCTACTATGCAAGGCCCGATTTGCCTAATAAGCCAAGTTTCCCTGAATTAATATATTTTCTCTAATTTTTTCTCATGAAATGATAAAGCTACCCATTTCATTATGTATGAGGTAATTTTTTTTTATTTGAGTTAAAATTTACGTAGATATATGACCGAACCTAACCAACCCTACCTAACCTAACCTAACCTATCTTTATAGGTTAGGTTTGGTTAGGTAGCCAAAAAAGTTAGGTTAGGTTTGGTAGTCGAAAAACAATTAATTCATGAAAACTTGGCTTATTAGGCAAATCGGGCCTTGCATAGTAGGCTGAGAAGTGCGTTCTGGCTACTAGGTACGACATTATATATATATATATATATATATATATATATATATATATATATATATATATATATATATAATATTGTACCTAGTAGCCAGAATGCAGTTCTTGGCCTACTATGCAAGGCCCGATTTGCCTAACAAGCCAAGTTTTCCTGAATTAATATATTTTCTCTAATTTTTTTCTTATGAAATGATAAAGCTACCCATTTAATTATGTATGAGGTCAATTTTTATTTTTTGGAGTTAAAATTAACGTAGGTATATGACCGAACCTAACCAACCCTACCTAACCTAACCTAACCTATCTCTATAGGTTAGGTTAGGTTAGGTAGCCAAAAAAGTTAGGTTAGGTTAGGTTAGGTAGGTTAGGTAGTCGAAAAATCATTAATTCATGAAAACTTGGCTTATTAGGCAAATCGGGCCTTGCATAGTAGGCTGAGAAGTGCGTTCTGGCTATTAGGTACGACATATATATATATATATATATATATATATATAAGGCCGATTTGCCTAATAAGCCAAGTTTTCCTGAATTAATATATTTTCTCTAATTTTTTTCTATGAAATGATAAAGCTACCAATTTCATTATGTATAAGGTAAATTTTTTTTTATTGGAGTTAAAATTAACGTAGATATATGACCGAACCTAACCAACCCTACCTAACCTAACCTAACCTAACCTATCTTAACCTAACCTATCTTTAGAGGTTAGGTTAGGTTAGGTGGCCGAAAAAGTTAGGTTAGGTTAGGTTAGGTAGGTTAGGTAGTCGAAAAACAAATAATTCATGAAAACTTGGCTTATTAGGCAAATCGGGCCTTTATGTATTACCTATTACGGGCCTACTTTATGTATATATATATATATATATATATATATATACATAATTTCATTATGTATAAGGTAAATTTTTTTTATTGGAGTTAAAATTAACGTAGATATATGACCGAACCTAACCAACCCTACCTAACCTAACCTAACCTAACCTATCTTAACCTAACCTATCTTTAGAGGTTAGGTTAGGTTAGGTGGCCGAAAAAGTTAGGTTAGGTTAGGTTAGGTAGGTTAGGTAGTCGAAAAACAAATAATTCATGAAAACTTGGCTTATTAGGCAAATCGGGCCTTTATGTATTACCTATTACGGGCCTACTTTATGTATATATATATATATATATATATGTATATATATATATATATATATATGTATATATATATATATATATATATAAACATGTCTATTTTATGTAGGAAACGTGTAACTTTTTCTCACCCAATTTGTTTGTGGCGTTGGTTTCCGATGTCGGCAATTAGTTTTCACATCAGACAGAACTGTGTTGGCGGTAGGGCGTCTCAGCAGCAAATGGAGTGTGTCATTGACCCGTAAATAGTTTTTTGTAAACAGTGTAGGGTGGGCCTCTCCCCTCCCCTACCTTGCTTCCAGAGTGGTAAGGAGCTGCTGCACGTTCTCTCTCTCTCTCTCTCATATATTATATATATATACGCACATATATATATTATATATATAATATTATATATATTATATAATGACCCAGGACCCAGGCAGCAGCGCCTTTCCACGGCGCTGGAACCAATCGTATTGGCGTATGCCTTTCCATTAGAGACTTTCAGCGCCGTGGAGAGGGGGGACTTGCTGCCTGGGTAACAGCTTCTCCCCTGAATCAACCTACCCTGGCTTTGCGCCCTGGTGAGGCCACTCCAGACCGACAACCAGAGCGCAACTCCATAGTCTCCTGAGACTGATGGTTGCCTACTACTACTATATACACATATATATAATTATATATATATATTATATATATACACACATATATATATGTATATGTATATGTATATACATATATAATATATATTATTAAATATGACAGAAAAAGTAAGATCAATAATTCTAACACGAATTTTCTCAATGTTTCTTATATTTTTCTTCACTGTTGATGGTAACTGAAAAATCAATTCTCCAAAATTCATTTTTATTTCTAGTCTGACGCGACACTTGAGCGCGTTTCGTAAAACTTATTACATTTTCAAAGACTTTAGTTTACACACACACAACTATAACTGAACAGATTTCAAACAGCTTCGATTTTATACCTGCATTTGGGTGAGGTGATATGTTACAACAGTTTTGGATGAGGTGAAAACAAACTTTCAACACAAGACAGAACACGAAACAATGGGTATAATATTTTGCAAGTTAAAGGGAAGAATGGAAGTAACTGCAAAGGGCCTATTGACCCATATTTCTTGATGCTTCTATATTGGTGCGGAGTCTTGAAGTGGGTAGAATTCTATATTGGTGCGGAGTCTTGAAGTGGGTAGAATATAGAAGCATCAAGAAATATGGGTCAATAGGCCCTTTGCAGTTACTTCCATTCTTCCCTTTAACTTGCAAAATATTATACCCATTGTTTCGTGTTCTGTCTTGTGTTGAAAGTTTGTTTTCACCTCATCCAAAACTGTTGTAACATATCACCTCACCCAAATGCAGGTATAAAATCGAAGCTGTTTGAAATCTGTTCAGTTATAGTTGTGTGTGTGTAAACTAAAGTCTTTGAAAATGTAATAAGTTTTACGAAACGCGCTCAAGTGTCGCGGCAGACTAGAAATAAAAATGAATTTTGGAGAATTGATTTTTCAGTTACCATCAACAGTGAAGAAAAATATAAGAAACATTGAGAAAATTCGTGTTAGAATTATTAATCTTACTTTTTTGGTCATATTTAATAATATTTGTCTACAGGAAAGACTGCTACCAAAATATACTAATATATATATATAACTGAAAACTCACACCCCAAAAGTGACTTGAACCCATACTGCCAGAAGCAATGCATTTGATGTCTATACATCAAATCCCTTAACCACTTACCAACATGACCGGACAAAAGAGGATGGATATGCCTGGAGACCGTTCAGGCAGTTCGCATTTGTGTTCCTCACGTGTGCCTCAAAGAATGAGGTGATTTGATAAAATACCATGCCCAAGATTACCAACAGAGTGCCGGCGGGGGGATGGGGAATTAGCCTCGGCTACCATCCTCTTTTGTCCGGTCGTGTTGGTCAAGTGGTTAAGGGATCCTGTACATCAGATGCATTGCTTCTGGCAGTAAGTAATAATTAATAATTATTAAATTAAGTAATATTTGTAAATAAGAAGCAATAAGATGCTTATCTTAACATACTAAGAAGGTTAAGTGAGGTCGGTGTTTTCTATGAAGCTTTTCAAGGTAAACTAAAATATTCACAATCAATTAGTATGTCACATATGCACTTATTAAATAAGCCAATATTGACTATAAGCATGTGCGAGAACGGGTTGAAGTAAAGGTCCAATACTGGAGGAGGTTTTTGATTTTGCACATGTGAAAAAATATTTTTGGATTTTTCCTAATCTCTTGTATAGCTTTCTGTTCCAATTCAGTTTTCTCACTTATATGATCCCTTCAGCATCTGCACTATCTATCCGATCTCCCTGTTTAGATTTATTTTTCTTTGACCTAAAGACAAAGGTCAATATATACAATGGATGGTTAAATAAAAATGGACAAAAAGAATGTTTTTAGATAGCATTTATTTAGAGCATCTACAGGCACATCCCTCCCTATGGCACCAGGCCAAACATAATTACCTACCAGACTGTCTATTCTTTTCTACATGTATGTACTTAGCAAATACACCAAAGATTCAATTTTTCTTCAAAATTTTGTTGAACTGATAAAGAATATAGGTATAACTTTAAAGGTATAATTCCTGATATTACATCATCAATGCACTGATTAGTGATCTGACAAGCTATATTACCAACCACAATACAGATACCAACAAAACATGCACACAGCAGTAGTATGGGGAGTTTGATGACGAGGTCTGATGACGAGGTCTGGTGACGACGATGACGACGACACCTGGGGCACCACGAAAAAGCTACTACACATACACACGCACACATGGGAGGCAGGCGGAGTGCCTACTCTGCCTCATGGCCAGAGTTTGGTTCTATATCACAATATGTACAATGGCCAACTATTGGGCTCACACAAGATTTCTGACTTCTCTCATTGTTTACCAGTACACTTGGTGTTTCAATTGTGTGTAACTGTAAAAATAATTCACACACACACACAGAGCATCAAGGGCTCATTGTTTCCTGGTTCATTTTTATGCATCCATGCCAGAAAGTGTAGATACATTTTGCTGTCAAACTTAAACTAGGTAGTTCCCAAATAGCAGCCTGAGGAGTTTGGGAGGATTACAAGTATCACTAACATAAATAACAGCTCAAAGGGATTATAAATACAGAAATGCATATTGAGTGCTCTATGATGAACATAAAACTATATAATTAAGATAATGGTATACATGCAGCAGAAAATCTGAATGGGAATGTTAAGAGATTAAGGAAATATAAGAACCACAAAAGTTTGGAGCTCTATAATGGACATTTGTAAAACTTATGTATAAACAAAATCAGCAGAGAGAATGAATAAAGAAAGCTGCTAAAAATGTGTTTCCAAGCCAGACTCTCTGCTGCTACATAGTATAATACACTGGTAACATCTAATCTAAAAATGCCAATGCTGACTCTGCTTCTCACAGTTATCCAGTTCTTCCTATGTTGTCATTTAAGTGAAAAAAAAATGAAAAAGAGAGAAGCAGAGAACACTGTTTGGTGCGACACTTCACTTTTTTAATTCTATGGTCATATCTTAAAACTATAAGTATTAAAATAGCCTTAACCTATCATGTATACTTTGGTTATATATTGTCTATAAAATCAGTTGGAAAAGAAGAACAACATTTTTGGATCAAAATCCAAAACTTAAATTAGTGTACTGCATAATCAACAAGTATGTATAACAATAAATCAGATTCCCTACATAGTCTTTGATATTCAAGTCAATATTATTAAAATTCGTCTAAGTTTTTCCAGTACTTTTCAATTTAACACACAGAACACATGCCTACTTGACATTTTACTAAAATAAATTTGGTTCTTATTACTTGGTGTCATTAAAATTAACATGGAAAGTCTAGAACATCAATTTTTGTTTTAACTGGAATGATCCACTTATTTTTACACACACACATGTATTCATTATAATAATGGTAATTAACTTATTTTGTTGGATCTTCAATATATTTTGCAGAGCGTAGATAGATATTATATATATATATATATATATATATATATATATATATATATATATATATATATTATAAAATAGCTGTCACTGTCAGGTGATGAACAATGTGACAATGTAAGAACATGATGGAAGGATTAAGAGACAGGAATTTCCTTAAGTACTTTCATTATTAATTAAGGAAATTACTGTCTTAATCCTTCCTTTGTGCTCTGATACCACCACATTGTTCATCACCTGACAGTGACAACTATTAATTTATATTATTTATATATACTAATACTGTATATTTTATATAATAAATATATATATATATATATATTATATATAATATATATATAATAAATATATATATATATATATCATATATATATATATATATATATATATATAATATATATATATATATATATATATATATATAATATTATATATATTATATATGTATATATGTATATATGTATATATGTATATATATATATATATATATATATATATATATATATATATATATATATATATATATATATACCTGTATATATATATATATATATATATATATATATATATATATATATATACCTGTATATATATAATAATATTTAATAATATATATATATATATATATATATATATATATATATATATAATATTATATATATTATATATATTATATATGTATATATGTATATATATATATAGGTGTATATATATATAGGTGTATATATATATATATATATATATATATATATATATATATATATATATATATATATATATATATATATATATATATATATATATATATATATAATGTGTATATTATATATGTATATATGTATATATTATATATTATATATATACAGGTATATGTATATATTATATTATATATATATATTATATATATATATATATATATATATATATATATAATAATATTTAATAATATATATATATATATATATATATATATATATATATATATATATATATATATATATATATATATATGACAATGTCAGACCACGGAGGAAAAATGAAACAGGAATTTCCTTAAGTACTTTCGTATATTAAATACATCTTCAGAAGGTCTTGGAAGGTCTTGACCTTCTGAAGATGTATTAAATATACGAAAGTACTTAAGGAAATTCCTGTTTCATTTTTCCTCCGTGGTCTGACATTGTCACATTCTTAATCACGTGTTTATTTTCGTGATATACACACACACACACATTATATATATATATATATATATATATATATATATATATATATATATATATATATATATATATATATATATATATATATATATATATATATATAATTTGTTAGCAGTCTTTCTTTTAAACATATTTTGTTGAAAACGACAAAGTTTTAGATTTATGATCCTGGCACGAATTTTTTTGATATTCCTTGTTTATTTCTTCACTGAAGCAGGAGGATTAAAAATTAACTCTCCAAAGTTCATTTTTACTTATTATTTGGGTAATGCTGGGGTGACAGGTGACATGGATGAATGTCGTACATGGGGTGTTAATGGGGTCTCATATAATGAGGAATTAATGGGGTAGTAAATAAAGACCCCATTAATACCCCATATATGTCATTCATCCATGTCACCTACCACCTCACCATTAGAGGATATAATCAGTTGCTAACACAGAGAATGTAAGGAGAGACCTCACAAAATGCATCACTAGATGTTAGACCTAAATAATAAGTAAAAATGAACTTTGGATAGTTAATTTTTAATCCTCCTGTGAAGAAAAACATAAGGAATATTGAGAACATTCGCGCCAGAATCATAAATCTAAAACTTTGTCGTTTGTAACGAAATATATATACAGTATAATGTGTGTCATACCTAGTAGCCAGGATAGTGCTACTGTAGTTGGCCTAGTAATCAAGGCCCAATTTGCCTAAGAGACCAATTTTCGATATTTTAAACGTATTCTATTAAAATTGGTTCCTTCTTAAGAATAATAATAATAATTTATATTAAGAACACTAATACAACTCTGACTTGGTAGGGTTAGATAGGTTAGGTAAGGTTTTATCATAATTCAATGTTTTATTTTATTGAAATTAACAAACTAATAATAATATAAAATCATAATCTTATCTTAAGAACAAATTTAATTTTTGAAAAAATTTAATATTTCACAAAAATTTGGCTTCTTGGAAAACTCTGGCTATTAGGTATGACACACACATTATATAGTGTACATGTATTTTTCAGAGATTTTCTTCTTGGCAATGTCAGTCTTATATGGAACAATAGTACCAGAGAAACAATATACTTCATCTGCAATTTATTCACAAGCATTTTCAAGAATATACTCCATCATCAGTGTTAAAACAAGAGAATGCAATAAATTAACATTAAATAGTTTATATAAAGCTATTAAAAAGACAAAGATGATAAAACCTAAATAAAAAAAAATTATGCAAAGTAAAAAACAAATTTATATATATATTATATATATATATATATATTTTATATATATTATATATATATTATATATTATATATATATATATATATATATATATATATATATATATAATATCTATATAAACAATATAGAAAATAGTCATGAAAAGACCTAACATACTTTGAGATGAAAATTAGTCTGCAAACAATTGACGACTTTGATATGTTCAACTCTGGTCATTAAGTTTTTATTAATGATTTTAACTAATAGGTCATATTAGTCTAAATTCAATAATTGTTCTGTTTTAGGTGATGGCGTATATTTAAACATTTGTTTTGCATTAAATATTATATATATATATATATATATATATATATATATATATATATATATATATATATATATATATATATATATTGAAGACATGTCCTTTCTCTGATACCACTGTTCCACACACACACACACACACGTGTGTGTGTGTATTATATTATATTATATATATATATATATATATATATATATATATATATATATATATATATATATATATATATAAAATGGTGTATACTGACTGGCAGCAGGTTTTCATTTATACAGGTTTCATTGAATATGACTGCATATTCTGTATTGATTATTTTTTATTTAAGGCTTCTATCCCTTTGACTAGTGCTCTTCCAATTAAACCAAGATGCAAGAGCACTAGTCAGAGGGATAGAAGCCGTAATCAAGAAAATAATAAACACAGAATATGCAGTCATATTCAATGAAACATATATATAATTTAAAAAAAAAAAAAAAAAAAAAAAAAAAAAAAAAAAGAGATCATGCAGCTTCAGATGCACACATCACATTAAATTAAAAAAAATACTCCAAGCTTATTTCTTGATTTTGTGATTTATTCACAATAGCTCTCGGAGTATTTTATAAGAATTTACTGTGGTTTTGCATATTTTAAATAATGAATATAAATACTGTATTGTATATACTGTACATTTAAATTCAATAATTAAGCACACCCCCACAAAAGCATGCAGACACATATATACATTCATACATACTGTAAATTATAAAGTACACACTGCAGCCTTAAAAAGGCCAGATGACTGTAAATGGTTCCAGACCCATTTTGAACTTTAAATTTTTGTATATATTCAAATGTATTACATCAGTACTGTATTTTTTTGCCAAATTTCATTTTTTCGACAGGTGATAATACATTTGTGCATGTGAACTCAAAGATTTGCACACAATGCTGTACAGTAAGTGCACTTTAAGTAATATATGTACTTATTCTGTAGCACTGTATGGTATACGTGTAAATACAAAATTAGCAAAAAGGAACAGATGCCTTTTTGGAGAGTAATCATGCTAAAGCAAAGTCATCAAACTGTTGAGTGCCAGGTTTAACGGGCAAGTGGTCCCGACATGCCACTAACACTGCGAGAAAGACCTTAACTTGACTCTTAGACAGAGGTAAGAAACTTGACCGTTTTTAAAATGGAAGATTTGGCAGTGTAGCTATATATTTTCAACTCTTACTCTATCCCTCTGGAAATTTTTGGCATTCCTAACGTTATCTTGCATAACTTTAGGAATAAATTTAGGAATAAATGACAATATCTTCGGGGTCCGTCTTGCAGGAAGTATCCAAAAGATTGTCTATTTAAGTTAGACACTAAAGTCTACCTTAATGCATATTTCCTTTTCATCCAGAAGTGGTCAGCTTTGTTCTCGACTCACAATTGGGAATTCCGGCTTCAAATCCCAGGTAGGACAGACATGGTTGATGTTTCCTGTCACCTAATGCCTCAGTTAACCTAGTATTAAACAGGTACCCAGAAGTTAGTCAGCTTGTTGTGGGGGTTGCATTCTGGGTGGGAAGGGTCAGTAGTTCAACCTTGTGGGAATCTCTCAATATATGCCTAACAAGTTTGTACATACAGGCTTCCTGTCCCAACAAAATTCATTATTTCATCATTATAGTTCTCAAATAATATTTATGGCACCCACACACCCCTCTTAAATAACACCACACACTTCACATTCAGCACTAAATTTATAACCATAGACCTTCCACTTATCAATTCCATGCCATCTTTTAATATTCTGAAGCCGCCCAGAATTTGCTATAAAAGCAATATCAAAATTATAAGCACAAATGTCTGCTGTACCTTTGATTTGATCATCACCCACAAGAATTCCAACAAAATTCTTTTGAGTAAACCACCTTCATGCTTCCTCACCCAAGTCAGGTCCTGCCATGACTCCATTGGCTTTATGATTCAGTATGTTGAATTTTTGGAAAATGCAATGACAGCCAAATCAATTATTTTCCTTTTGTAGTCACAAGGAGCCCGTTTCAGCAAAGATGCTCGATATATCTTTACTGAAACAGGCACATCGGGAATACATTTAAGTAAAAATATGATGATGTACTGGAAAATGGCCAAGGTGTTCTGTGCATATTTTGCATATAAACTGTATTTTAGATTTAATGATCCATGTATTAATATTCTTATCTATTTGTCAGATGTATGAAAGTTCACAATATTTATAATGAAGTTATTCAATACCTGGATTATCTTGATTGGTTCTTTTTTTGGGAATAGGAAAATGTACTGAAAATTGTGCTCAGAGATTCATATTAGGTCAGACTGCTAACTTAATTTTAACTCTAAATAAAATCACATACAGGTAGTTCCATTAAATATATAAATGATAAAAATATAAACAATTTAAAATTTTACAAAATTCAGCTTGTTAGGCAACTCTGGCTATTAAGTACACTATTACACTTACACATGCAAACACCCACACTTGCATATATGCATGCATACACAAACACCCACATGCATGCATGCACACACACTCCTGCATACATTCTATCCTTTACTGAATATGCAAAAACCACAATAAATTAAAGAAAAACACTGACACTTTTGTAAATACACTGCATTATCAAGAGTTTGGAACATTTTTTTTATGCAAAATCGAAAAAAAATTATTTTGTGTCACTGTCAATGCGTGGGTAACAATAGCCTTCTACTTGCCACATGGGCATAGCCATAGCCTTCCTTTCAATTAAGGCAAAAGATTAGGTGAAGGCAAATGTATTCTTGGATCAGTAAAATAAATTAATATACAATATTGTTATAAACCAAATTTTCCTACCCTAGTCCTATATCAGCTTCTGATCTATTACTAACAAGTAAAGCAACAATACCTTTCAAAAAGGTATAAAAACCCATTCTTCAGACTGAAAGTGAAGGGTGCAAGGCATCACGCAGAGTTACATGCACCAGTCACCTTTACTATATACATGAGGGGAATATTGGCATGTCCAGTTTGTACAGTGACACTGCGTATGATTGAGTTTCACTTTGAGGTAATGCCCAACTGCTTTGGACAAATGCAGATGCAAAGCTACATATGTAATCCTCTACTATTTACATAATCAATTAAAATATGCTCTTATAAAGAGGTGTGCAAAAGTTTTCATAGAGAATATGGTCCCTACACAAAACTCATGAGTCCGGGATCCTATACACAGCACAACAAACGAGCAGTTAAGGTAAAATATTTCAGATACCCTTGAATGCTGCTATTGATACTGATATCTGTATATCACTAACACTTACACTTAAGCTCTCTATATTATGTGAGGGTCAATGTTAAGAGCAGTGGGAATTTCAATTCAGGATTGGTTCAGGTTCAGATTTAATATTATCTAGGCCATCACGATACATTAGAGATGTACGATCTACAATACCAGCCAAGCTGGAGGCATCTCCATGGTTGTCAAATTGGTTTTGAGTTGGACCACTTCGTGCAATGCTTTCACCACTACCCTGAGTGGGGTTCATGTGAGGGTTTGTTAGTTTGCTGAAGAGCAAGGCTTCAGGCGATGGCTCAACATCATTAGAATTCATTCGAGAAGCATGGGCATTGAGACTGTTCATGGCATTCATTACCTGCATTGCAGCAGTTGGATGAGGATGGCGAGGGAAAGCGGGATGGAAGGGACTGATAGGAGTTTGTGGGTGTTGTGGGTGTTGGTGACCAGAAAGGTGAGGATGAGCACTTTCACCAAATAATCGTGCCAGATGGACAGGTGATGCCAGAGATGTAGCTAAGGGAGAGGGAAGTCCACTGGGTAACAGGCCTCCAAGTTGTGGATGCTGGTGATGCTGCTGTGGATGCTGGGGTTGTGGATGCTGTTGGTGTTGACCCTGGAGTTGCTGGCCAGGAAGCTGACTATGATGCTGACCTCTAGGTGGTCCTGGATGTGGGACATGGTGTGGACCATGGTGTGCACCATGATGTGGGCCATGATGTTGACCATGGTGTGGGCTTGGATGTGAACCTGGACTTGGATGTGAACCTGGACTTGGATGTGAACCTGGATGTGGCCCATGGTGTGGTCCTTGACGTTGAGCCTGGTGCTGTGGTGATGGCTGTTGCTGCAGGTGCTGTGGTGGTTGTTGCTGCTGCTGCTGCTGTTGCTGTTGCTGCTGCTGTTGTTGCTGCTGCTGCTGTTGCTGCTGCTGTTGCTGTTGCTGCTGCTGCGACTGTGGTTGCTGTGACTGAGGTTGCTGTTGATGTGGTTGCTGCTGTGATTGTTGCTCCTGCTGCTGTGGTTGAAGTTCTTGTTTTGGCTGTTGCTGTTCTTGTTGTTGGTTCTGATGGGAATTATTTGGTGATGTTTCTCGCTGTTGAATCCCTGCATTTGGACTAACTGGCGACTCTCCATTGGTAACATTACTAGTAATACTGCCATTACTTGTAGTGCCATTGCTGTTAGCAAGGCTAAACACTGGTGAGGACACGATGGAGGACGTAAGAGTCATAGTAGTTAGACAAGCAGACACCATACTATTAGGAGAAGGAGTAGAGTTGTTTACCATGGTGGTATTAGCCAAACGAGATTCATTAGATGTTGGACTGCACACTGCTGTAGCTACTGTGCTTCCTGGAGTTGGAGGTGTAGTAAGGGGCAAGGCGACAGGTGTAGTTGTAGCTGGTGTTGTAGATGGTGTTGGGATCGGGGTGGCTCCTGTAGGTGTTGATGGTGCTGGGGTGGCTGATGCTGGAGTGCTGGGAGCAGTTGAAAGACTTCCATTATCTGGGGTGTCAAGAGATAAGCCTGTCAAGATACCAGACACATTGGGTAGCATAGGACCATTGGGCTTCATGAGCATACCAGCAGGATCATCCTGAAAAATAAAAAGTCCAAATTAATTTTCTTTCATTAAGGATAAAAAAAATTCAAAGAGAATGAGGGAGCTTATGCCCTTAACAACTCATTCCTAGCCTCCTGAGAAGAGACATATGGTATCTCTATTACTGCCTTCCAATTATTACTTGACACCAAGAGAGAAAGGTCATAATAAATTTGAAATAAGACCCAGAGAAGCCAAGAACCATGTGACCACTTCTCAAACCGTCTAGTTCTAATAAGTGGGGAGCACCTTAGACAAGCTGCTGGCTTCCTGTCCTCATTATATACACAAGCTAAATCTATTTCCATCCCACTTTTATTTTAACTACATTAGCATTACAAAATTTACTAATCATACCAATATATATTTTAGTCCATCAGTAGGTACAGAGGGAAGGGCAGTAACCTACTGATATTTTATAGGATCAACACAACAAACTTAACTTCTTACTCTTCACAATAAAATGACAAAGTATGAAATGTGAAGACTACTGTGCAAATTATATTCTGTATGTATATATTATTTGCACGGTATATTACAGTGCTGAACTTTTCAATATTACTACTGAAAAGTTACACTAATAGTTTAAAGAGACATTGTGGTTTTAATAAAGAAGAGGTAAATATACTAACCCGATGCAGCTTGGGCGTAAGTGGCTGCTTGTTTTCCTAAAAAAAACACAGAAAAAACATAGTGAACACCAAGTCTACAGTAAAGGTAAATATTGTGACTAAATGTTGGGGAGATGAGTTCTACAGGTCTTGGAGACAATTACTATTAGTGAACGAGTAATTAATTAGAGGGTGAAGATAAAATGACACAAAACACATGGAAATACCGTACTGAATTCAGTAACTTATGTTCCATTTGTGCTGTTGGTAGTGAGTTAAGCCAAGTAATGCCTGTACTTGTAAAACATTAAATTTGAGGAAGAGGTGGAAAGGACATTTATATAAAACATTAATCATTACTTATGTGCAAAATACATGCAGGGTGTTTTTTTTATTTTTAATAAAATCACCAAAGTGACATCATTCTCAAGTTATTTTTTCTAATACAATAAATCAAGGCAGATTATTTTGTTTTAATCAAGAACAAATGGAAATGAAATAGATACTAGGAAAAACATATTCTACAACAAATATTCATAAAAAAAAGTTTGGAGACGTTATTAACACAAATTCGTTCAAAGTGCTGCAGTGAACCTGAATTGTATAAAATGGGAGTGCATGTGCTCTCAGGTAAACATAACACTCAAAACTGTGAAACTAATTCACTCTTGAATAAAAGGAAATTGATGCAAGCTTCAGTGCAATTGGACAGTACCTTTGTCTTCCCGCCCACCTTATGCTCATTTTCCTTGAACACAGAGGTGTCCCGGAAGACGACGGCCCTGATCACGCCCTTGATCTGATCCTCCGGCCACGACCCCAGCAGTATCCTCTGTGGACGACCCCGACCCTTAGGCCGCATGTCCCCTGGCTCTTGTGACGGCCCCAGCAAGTTGTGTACCCGGTTGGCGTAAAGTACAAACGTGGGGTATGGTATGTCGTACTTGCGGGCAGCCTGTGGACGAATGTAAATTTAAAAGTTATGTGTGCACAAATTTGTATTGTAGTTCTCCTAATACATATGAGCAACATTATAATAATGGACGATGGGTTGATTAGGCACAGTAATTTTAGCAGGATTGAACCGCAACATTTGCAGATTGATAGACGATACCAAAATATGATGGAGAAATAAATTCACAAGACAAAAAAATGGCTACAAGATGATCTAGATAACCTTTCAAAATGGACGAAAGATTTACAGCAGAAGCTTGATGTTGAAAAGTGTAGATTTCTGAACTTAGATAATAATAATAATAATAATAATAATAATAATAATAATAAGAGTTTCTAGATATCAGCTTGACAATGTTGAAAATGTAAAGTCTTGAAGTGAGAAAGCTCTTAGTCATGATTAGTAGGGATCTTAGGCCAGAAAAATCAGTGCATAAATGTACAGAGTCAGGCAAATATGATAAGATTGATTTCTTGAAATGCTAGCATCAAAATATCTAATATTATTGTTCATCTTTATTTTACTCTTGTTAGGCTCCATATAGATTATGCAATTGAGGGGTGACATGATTGAAGTACTGGTATATAGATGTATGAAAGGGAATGTAAATAAGATTTTTAATATATCAACACAAATCAATGGATATAGATTGTACAAGTTTAGATTTAGAAAAAACCCTGGGTAAATACGATTTGGAAATAGGTTTACTGATTTATGAAACAAATTACCGTATAACTTTATAGACGTGGGATCAATGGAGTGTTTCAAGCATAGGTTACACATATATATACGACGAGTTTGGGTGCATGTAAACAGAAGCTGGCTCAAATGATTACTAGTTCTTTCTTTTATTCCTATGTTGTTGTCAATGCTTTGCAAAATTAAACAACAAAGCTTGCAACTAAAAGTATACTATATACAGTATGAAATGCAGGAAATTAGGAAAGTTACACCATCTACAGACTCTCCATCATGTAACATTACTTGAAGATAAACCTAAGAACTAATATAATAAAAAGTGAATCTGCCTGATGATGGTTTTAGCAAGAGTACAAGTGCCCACCTGAGACAAGGACAACCCTTCCTTCAGCACAGCGTGGATGGCCTCGGCCATGGTTTCTGGTCTCCAAGACTTCAAAGGTCCACGTTCTCTAAACCTCAGGTTCTGCAGGAGGGATTGGGTCTGGTTCCAGCTCTTCTGCCACGCTGCCTGCACCTGCGCCTGGTATGTGTCTGTTGGGAGAAGCCTAAGTGTTAGATTTGTGGCACATCTAAATGTATTTCATATGTACACAGTAGCTCATTTTTAATATAGATATGAGGCACTCAACATATAATGCAATATATATACAGGGTGTCCCCAAAAAATGTACACACACTTTAACACCGCTCAATTGATGTTTCCCTTCACATTTATTTTTCAGTAAGATGGGGCATCCCCACACAACCATCGTGATACAAGTTTCTACCTTGATGGGATCTTGCCAAAGAGGTAGATTGGATGAAGGGGTTTCGAATAATACCCTCCCTGTTCACCAGATCTCACACTTCTAGACTTATTTTTTATGGAGATACAGTACTTCATTTAGATTATGCAGTTCAGTTTTGGTCGCCATACTATAGAATGGATATAAATTCACTTGAACGTGTCCAGCGTAGGATGACTAAGTTAATTCCCCCAATTAGAAATCTTTCATATAAATTAAGATTAACAAAGCTTAACTTGCATTCACTGGAAAGGCGAAGAGTTAGGGGTGACATGATAGAGGTTTACAAGTGGATGAATGGACATAACAAAGGGGATATTAATAGGGTATTAAAAGTATCAACACAAGACAGAACACGAAACAATGGGTATAAATTGGATAAGTTTAGATTTAGGAAAGACTTGGGTAAATACTGGTTCGGTAACAGGGTTGTTGATTTGTGGAATCAATTACCGCGTAACGTGGTGGAGGTGGGGTCCCTCGATTGTTTCAAGCGCGGGTTGGACATGTTTATGAGTGGGATTGGGTGGTTATAAATAGGAGCTGCCTCGTATGGGCCAATAGGCCTTCTGCAGTTACCTTGTTCTTATGTTCTTATGTTCATATTTAAAGTCTACGCTACAAAACCGGCAACAGTCACTGAACTGAAAATAGCCATTGAACAAGAATGCACTCAAAACACCAAATGAAATGTTTCTTGATGTATGTGATTCCACTGCTTTGCGTTATAAGAAGTGCCTGCACCAAAACAGACATCAGTTTGAAAACACGCGTTGACAAAACTAAACAATGTCTGCAGACTATTATATTTTTGAAAATTAAATGTATTTTAATAAACACTAACTTTTGTAATTAATCAAAGTGTATGTACATTTTTGGGTGACACTTATATATAAATATGTCGTACTTAATAGCCAGCACCGCACTAATTTACCTAGTATGCAAGGTCCGATTTGCCTAACAAGCAGAGTGATTTTCGTTATTTTCAAATATTTCTTTCAAAGTTGGTTAATTCCAATTAATATTATTACATTATATTAAGAAGATGAATTACTGACTTATGTTAGGTTTGATAAAATTTGTATTGACTAAAAAAAAATCATGTGTATAATGTAATGCAAACCTTTATCATTCCATAATGATAATTATTAAAAACTATAATATTTCAGGAAAATTTTGCTTCTTTGGCAACTTGGCCTATTAGGTAGAACATTAAATATATACTATAAGAAAGAATGTCTGCCTGCCTGTCTTTCTGTTCAAAGTTGAAGGCACTTAGGGTTACGATCACCCAAATTGGCAGAGGGAATGGTCTGGAGTACGGGAAGAACATAGGCTGGTCAGGGTCTCCAGAATTCAAAATGGAATAGCGTGCCAGGGCCACATTAAGACCCCCACCACGATTTCTGGCACTGCTCACCAGTTATACAGCTGCCATCTCTAGACCAGCTGGTGAAGCTAGGGGGCATTGACTTTGTAGTTTTCATAAGTTTCCAAATTTTTAAAAAACATTTTTTCTTACAGTAATATGCACCATTATTCACTGATCAAGAAAATTAACAGAAAATTCCTGCTGTCGATAACTTGCTCATACTCGCATAAAGCAGATGATTCTTCCACAGCTTCAAAAGGTGTCAAGCCACAAGTCCTTTATTAGAGTATGGTGTAATCACTTCAAAGCTCCTTTCACTAGCAACTACCCACACAGACAATTACATAGTTTAGAGGAAAAAGAAGAAGATAAGAGACAAAGAGAGGGGCAGAGATAAAAAGTAGATAGTTGGAAGGGTAGATGGATAGGATGATGAGTAGGTGGATGTATGGATAGATGCATAGACAGATGGACAAAAAGCGAGATGAATAGATGCACAGATGGCTGAATGTATAGATAGCTAGATAAATGCACAGACGGGGAAAAACAGACACACTAGCCCACGCACGGGCCAATTAGGTGCCTTTATAATATTATATATATATATAATAGTATTATATATGTATATTATATAATATAATTTATATATATATGAAAATTTCTATAAAGATCTGTCATGAGAGCTGAGAGAGATAAATGTATTAATGTTGGTGAGTGAGTTTCATGAAGAAAGATCATAAACCATGGTCAATAGATGAAATAATATATCGGAATGAAAAGTTTGCGAGAGTTGTCACCTTAACGTATTCACAGTCTTGAGGCTTTAACGTGGACGAGGGGAAGGAGATAGCACACTGTTATATACATTGAGAGGGAAGGTAATATTCGTGGGTGTAGTTACAGGATGAGAGCTACGCTCATGGTGTCCCGTCTTCCCAGCACTTCTTGTCGTATAACGCTTTAAAACCACTGACGGTTTTGGCCTCCACCACCTTCTCACTCATCTTTTTCCAACCGTCTACCACTCTGTTTGCAAAAGAAAACTTTCATTATATTTTTCGGCACCTTTGTTTCCTTAGCTTGAATCTGTGTCCTCTTGTTCTAGAAGTTGCTGGTTACAGAAATTCCTCTTCGTCAATTTGGTCGATTCCTGTTAGTATTTTGTAAGTGGTGATCATATCGTCTCATTTTCTCCTATCTTCTAGTTTTGGCATATTTAACGCTTCTAGTCTCTCCTTGTACCTTGTTTTTCAGTTCTGGAACCCATTTTGTATAATGCCTTTGCACCTTCTCCAGTTGATTTGTGTGCTTGTGTGTGTGTATTCACCTAGTTGTGCTTGCGGGAGTTGAGCTTTGCTCTTTCGCCCCGCCTCTCAACTGTCAATCAACTGTTACTAATTTATTATCTCCCCTCTCACCAGGAAGCAGCCCGTAACAGCTGTCTAACTCCCACGTACCTATTTACTGCCATCTGTGGGGATCGAACCCAGACTCTAGGATTACGAGTCCAAAGCGCTGTCCACTCAGCTAACAGGCCTCTAATGTGTGCACGTGTGTAAAACCTATAATAATTACCCGGCAAGGGTTGGTGCCCTGAAACATGCTATCGTTGGAGTAGGGAACTGTCACATAGTCATCACTGTATGATGACTACAGCGCCACTGTCATACACCCATATAATGTATTTCGGGACTCAATAACTAAGGAATAAAATGTCAGTATGTATGTACTCGCGTGTTTGATGGCAAATTAATTCTAGCTCCTGGACCCTGTATCATTACTCACCGAGGGATGTTTTATATTTACAAGTGAATCAAGTAATAAAAAATAATAATTTCACATTGTGTATGTAGGTTGCTCAATTGTTTCCTCTCTTGGTGCATGTCACTAGCTCACTCCCACCACACTGAGGACATTCCTTCTGATATCTCTCCGGTTCATCTGGATAATCAGTTTCCGTGTATACTGGAAGCATCATTTGGGTACAGTTATCATAAGTTGACCTTGTCAATTCCCGTATCATTTATGTCTTAAATATGTCCCCACCCCCTTTGTACGTGTGCGTGATTTCGTACGTGCTCATGAAGCCGACAAAGTACTGATGATAATTTTATGGCGACATTTGATGACAATTAATGTGGAGGTGAAGCGACAGGTGCGGACGCCCAGGAGAGCCGCCCGCCGACTCATATTTTACGCGGGAAACACCACACATGGCGAGTGACCATCGTCTGCCCGGTCTATATATATATATTTTAATGATTACAGAGAGTTTGACCTTTACTCGAATCCGGGTATTCATTTATTTAATCCACACATTCTGCTTGTTTTAGATATGAGAAGAGATAAACCATAACTAGCAAGCTATACAGTCAATTATTTTTCTATCATCTGTACAGTGGTAAGTTTGACAATTTCCGATACGTTTTAAAATATCTCTAAAGTACTCAATTCAGCCTCTGACAATATGCAGGTTTAGTAGCCAGATGTCCCAAAAAGACAAATAAGATAAGAAATCTCTGGGCAAAACATAATTTATGAAGGAGGTGGACTATGCTCAATGACAAAGGCGGCGGTTATTGCTGCTGCTGCCGCTACCTTGTGTGGTTGAAGACCTTGTCAAGCAAACATGACAAAGAAAGAAATAATTAAAAATTATTCCACTTTGCTTCCCAACCTTCAATTGTAGCTCAAAAGCCAAAAAAAAAAAAAAAAAGATATATAGACTGGAGGTTGTAGGAACGGGAGGGCGTTGGCTTTTCAACTTGTCAATTAAAGATATATTGTTATCCGCGTACACACCACCCTAATTGAAATCTGAATTTTTCACCGACAGTCTCGAATATAAAAAATGAGGTATAAAAAGGCGAGTGTGTCGGGCGGGCCTCGAGCAGGGCACTGCCAGTAGCCTAGTTTTCGGTGAATTGTTAATTATTTGATACACACCGCTCACTGAACTTCATTCACACTTGGAACATTTATATGAATCAAGTCTTCTAATCCTGCTGTAATAGCTGCACCATTTTGCACCAGTAGCGTATACACACACAGGCTCCACATTGTTGTATTTACTCGACAAATATCATTCATGATTTTCAACTGGAGTGAGAGAGCGCCCGTGGCCACGAGCAGAGACCATTATTTTCTGGTCATTGCTGTTGTAAATAATCAAGATGCTAGGTATTGGGAGAGTGGGGAGGAAGAGGACGGTGGGTAATTTGTCGTGAGGTAAATGTGGCAGAGCCCATCAGAGGAACATTTCACCTGGACAAGTCATGTTAATCCGTGGCGTCACCAGAGACGTGATACACGGGGAACACGTCACTATACTGCGTCACAACCCGCGATTCCTATCTCGCTCTACCGCAAGCGGCTCCCCCCTTCCCTTCCGCAAGCGGCCTCCCCACCTCTACCGCAAGCGGCTTCCTCCCCTCTCTACCACAAGCCCTCAAATTAAAGAAACACGAGAAGCAACAATAGACATAATATGCATCTCGTGACTCCCTCTCGTTCCCGCACACATGACCTGCTAACAAAATCTGACTGGGACATCTTATTTTTGTTTGCCTGACATAACGTTTACAAGAGGAACCGTCAATTTGTCGAGATTCGCCATTCATTCCTAACCCCCCCCCCTCTCCATCTTTACCAACCCCTTCAATCCCCCCCCCCTCAATCTTTGCTCCCCTCCCCCACCACCAATCTCCATCTCACTACCCATACACTAACGCAAAACGATGCGACTGTTGTCATCGTTAGCACAAGTTACAGCCCCGCTCCTGTGCCAGGTAAGTCCACAACAGACTCACCATAGCCCGTGCTACTTGCAATTTTTTGTTCCGAGTAGTTGAATCTTAAACAACAACGGCATCGTCAGTCTGTTGTTTAATGTTCGCTACTGGCAAGTCCTGGCAAACATCCTCCTCCCTCCCTCCCACCTTCATATATGCTTCATTATAACAAAACTCAAGAAGGTCCTATTAAAAAAAAATGAAGACGCTGGCATTCCCGTGACCTCGAGGAGGAGGCAGAGGGCAACTGGTGCAGTCATTTGGGAAAGCGCCACAACGCGATACGATACGCTTGGGATCCACTGTCAATTATTTTCGCATATATTATGATAAGACAAACTTGTGGGCAAACTGTGTAAAATTACTCAACAAAAATTACCTGCCTATTGTTGTCTCTGATGGGCTCAGGTCCTCCCATAATTCTCTGACAAACTTTTTCCATTACAATGGAACAATGCCACGGAATACCCGACCGAAAATAAGGAACAGTATTTTGCACAAGCAGAAGGTGACCTGTAACGACTGTAACGGGATGGAAGGTGGAGGGAGGGGGGGGGGGAGGGAGGGCGGGAGGAAGGAACGGCAGCAGGAGAGAAAGAAGTGGGGGGGGGGGGGGCAGAAGGAACTGACATAAGGCTGTGGAGGGGTTAGGATCGACAGGCTCGAGGGACAGGAGCGATAAACAGAATCGGAAGCGATCGACAAACATGATAGAGAAGAACGGAGGCAGCATCCGAAACGGGGTTGGGGTCAATAGCAACAATGACGGGATCATTGGTAAGAAACACAGGATAAGCGGAAGCAGTGGCAATAGTGGCAGGAGCAGTGGTAAGTGAGGTCCCAGGAGCAGCGGCGGGATCGGCAGGAATGAGAGCACCCGGCGGCAACATACAAAAAAAGGAACACAAGAAGCCAACAGCAAGAAAACAACTTGCAACGAACTCAACTTAACATTTTATACGTAGAGACGTTCAAGATGATATTGTACACTATGCTACGATTGCCACACCACCATAATGGTCTGCCTACACCCTCATAATTCTCTACACTGCCACACGTGTCATCATACACTTCCCCAACAAACATTAACATTTCCTTTGACATCTCGTCTAACGTCAGTTCCCACAACTATGTACATGTCCTCTTGAAAACACGGACATCATGAGTCACTACGAAACTTATAAACACGGAGAGAAAATAAAGAGATATACTAGTCTTAATCTAGCTAAAAACAACTGGCAAAGAGCCGTAATTCCATCAGCTGCCCTTAACATTAACAAGAATGTGCGCCTGTATGTTTAAATTATATATAAAAAAAAGATAGAATCTCATTTCACATGTGTAGCCGCGGCTCCCAGACAGTTTTATACAACTTTTTACATTAAAACTTTGGCCAATATATTCCAATTACACATACACAAAATCTCAATAACCAAGAAAGTCCCTTGCTGGATGCTTCTTTTGCACTCCCTCCCAGGCTCCACCACCTCTCCTTGGGACCCGCGGGGAGTACAGCCTGCACACCAAGAGTCGACGGTGTCTATGACGCCCTCTCAAACTGATGAAGGTTAAGCCATCCAAGAGGTGGCACGGGCATGAATAGCCCGTAAGTGGTAGATTTTATGTATTCTGTGTTCTGAGGTAGCATGTAATCGTCAGGCTGCTATCGCAGAGGAGGGTACTGCTTGACAGTATTTATGAGGATGTCCAGCTGCTGGGAGTCCCCTCAGAAGGGCCCCAGGTTATATGGTGCGGGAGTGACTGGAAGAGGCGGGCTAGAGAATGGAAGGGGAATAGGACTCAGAAAGGACAGGAGGGAAAAGAATGGGGAAGGAGCAACAGGAAGAAGAGGTGGGTGGGTGGACAAGTAGCAAGGAAAAGTGTCTAACAAGGGATATAGCAAGAAAGGGTTGGGATAATCAGAGGTAAGCTGGAAAGAGGGAAGGGACGCAAGCTGGAGGAAGAGAGGGGCCGGGACAGGAGAGAGGAGTACTCCATCATCGTCCAAGTCCGAGACTCGACAGTGGGCCGTCACCCAGGTGAAACCTTAACCCTTCATTATCTATTTGCAGATTACCAACAAAAATTTGCATGTGAGTGCGTGCTTCCCTCAGAGTGTATAGTAGTTGTAGTGAAGCACCTCTCTAATGGTGGTTTGCTGCGGGGAATGAACATAATGTATACATACAAGATGAACACGCTATTTGAACTTTAAAGAACGGCTTCTAAACGTACTGAAAGTTCTATTATAAATAAACTAAGTTCGGTAACCGACAGTGTTTCCAAGTGTAGAACCAAGGGTGTGGCGTGCCTCAGTTGCTGAGGAACACAGTGCAACATGTTGGATTATTACCTACCACCAACCAACCAACCAACCCACTGCCGCCATCTTCATCACAACCACTACCACCCCCTACGCTAGCATCGCCCAACATATTAAACAAATTCCCCCACTCGTTGATAAAACACAATCGAGACTAAAAATTTAGTGATGTCACACTATCCTTCTCCACCTTTCCTTCCCTCCTATTGTCCAGTCACGAGGACACGGACACACACACACACACACACACACACACACACACACACACACACACACACACACACACACACACACACACACACACAAAAGAAGAAAAAATGTATTAAAGAATTCTAATGTCCATTCTTTGCATGGTGATTCATATCCTGCTCGGGTTTTTGTTCCCAGAGAGCTCTACACCGACATCAACCATTCATGACATTTACTGGCTATGCGAATATTAAAATTGCCAGCCCTTCCGCGGTCAAAATAATAGCCTGTGACATTTATTCAAATTATCCTCGCAGGGCGCAGTGTATTGTCACGGCTGCTAAGGTCGCGCCGTTGTCCACTCATGAATATTACTTCTTTGCTTTCAGCTTCACTACAACCCTCTGTCAACCGTCTCCCGCTAACCCTATACAGGGAGAAAATGTCAGTCATCTAATTAGCATATCACATTATTATCATCTTATTAGCGTATTCTAAACGGCATTCAGGATAAATTATCCCCGCTGGCTATTGTTAGCAACTTCTTTCACAACTGCGGAAAGCATTTCACCTGCCAAAACCCCCATGGATGGTTAAAACCCGCATGGATGATTAAAGCCCTTGGCAAAATGGAGGAGCTTATTACATTGTCAGAATAAGAATAATAACTTGAATTACAGACACCAGAATCTGCAAGTCTGCGGATGAAGCGATCGAGAAAACAAAATAGAATCGTTAATGCAATTCCGGGAGGTTTTCCAGCGCGCTGCTGCGTCATGGCGGGGCCCACTTCATCATCGTATTCTGCCCTGACTGTTATAAATTACTTCTCTTATTGTTCTACTGGCGGGCTCCGCTGAGGTGAGATGGAAAGCTTTGCAAAGGAACCAGAAATCAAATGGAAATTATTGGATCACACACTTGTATACAAAACTATAGCCACGCTTACAAGCTGTTCTAGTGTTTATATTTATAAGTAGCCTAAGCTCATCGGCTCCGCTCCAACCCGTCCTCGACTCAAGTCCATTACATCCAGCGGTCGACCCCACAGACGCATTCATAATTTTATACATGCTGTTCATTCAACACGGGAAATTTCTCAAATATAAATTAATATTATAGTATATTGACATATTGTGCATATGTAGGCATAGGTTAGGTTAGGTGTTTAGGTTCTGTTGGCGATTATTTGTAGTACGTAGGTGAAGCATCTACAGAGTTGTGGTTCAAACAAAATTCGTCAGTGCAGCACTTGTTCCTGAACTGTTCGGACGAAATCAGTTGAGTCGTGTGTAAACCATTTTTCATTCGTAAACAGCTGGGGTTTCGCGGGAGCATGGAATCACTTTTGGGTCTTAGTTTGGAGGACGGGCTGCTCTGCTCAGCCGTCAATGCTTCACCCTCGGCAAACATTCTCGATACGCCTCGATGTCTCTTATCATTCGAAGCATCGATGCCATCATAATCCAAGGTATTGAAAATAGAATGAAGAGCTGTCTTCTCTCAAATTATCCTATTTATCGAAAGTAACTGAAATTATACGGTGTATGGCCATCCATCTCGCGGGCCGGCTTTCTACAGCACAGCCCAGGGTCCCCGAGAGCGATTACCCCGCACAGTTTAGTGAGTGAGGGGTCTCCACCGCTCTCAGACGCCCATTATCCATAATTTTCGGTTATTACATCAATTCGTAATTGTAATACAGCCACAGTTTCTGGCCTTGCTTATATGCGCTTGTTGAATCACATCCGTCGGGGGGTAGTCGCAGATTTGTGTGTGTGTGATGGTGATGGCAGTATCTTGATAGACCACATCCACCAGCGGGGTCAGAGATACTGTTGCGAGCGCAAGATTACACGCCCTTACGGTTGTGATCTAAGACGTTGTTGCTGCTGTCGCGGCCTCCATTACAACAACCGGCCTTAACAGATAACCCACGCCAAGGCGCACTTTCACGCACATCTTGCGGTGAATTCCCAACAGGAATCCTTGGCTAATGGAGTAAGCCTATTGGTGCCGCGGGCTGACAGTGAGGAATCACAGCATCTCTCCGGCTTCATTTATTATGCCTACTTCCTATTTAGTTCTTCGTGAAATTTTCTACTTCATTTATAACTTAATTACACATACATTATTATTATTACCATATATATATATATATATATATATATATATATATATATATATATATATATATATATATATATATATATATATACATTTACCATATTTTTCTCAGTACGTATCATAATTCACATTTCAAAATATATATTTTAGAGGGTGAGAAAACAAGAAAAACACTCTACATGCACCATATTATTTACCCGAGGAGTCATTTTATTTTTCCAGTTCATTACAGATTAGCAACAGCATGAAGACAGACCCAGTACTTGGCTACGTCCACGTAACTGGCAGTTGAGGCACTATACATTCTTGTGCCAACTCCGAGGTGGCTCCAGGGATCATTCTCCCTGAAACCCGATCTTTGAAGGAACAATGAAGGCAGGTAGGTAGGTAGGTAGGTAGGCGAGAAAAGGCAACTCCAACGTTCAATATCATTTCAATATCATTTCAATATCATTACTTTAAGCGTACATTAAACAATACAATTAAGTGACTCTAATATGTCCTTCACTTAAGCAACACAAAATAAAGTGTGAACAAAAGTCTTAAACTAATCAGCAGAGAAGCGTAAGGTAAAGGAGTCATGGCCTCTCTAACACCAATGCGTACGTCAGGGGCCCAAACTACGCATTGACATAAGTGAACCTAAACGGAATGTTCATTATAAACATGGAAGCAGGAGAGGGCATAGTTGGACACTAGAAACTCGGGTGAGCCATCAGGGTGTAAGAAAGCACTTCAGTGTGGGAAGTGCTAACTCCACACACAGGTTCAAGAGTAGGTATGGTAAGAGGCAAGAGGGCTGGGAGACACTGCAATTAAGGGCGGTGATGAAAGCGGAGTCCAAGAGCTGAAGATCTTACATGGGTGAAAACTCCAGTCTCTCCGCATGGGAAACAGACGCCCTTACTACAGAAACTCTTCTAAATTACAGTGCCACCTATGTGAGAGCCACCTACGCCAGAGAGCCACCTACCCCAGAGAGCCACCTACGCCAGAGAGCCACCTACCCCAGAGAGCCACCTACGCCAGAGAGCCACCTACGCCAGAGCCACCTACCCCAGAGAGCCACCTACCCCAGAGAGCCACCTACCCCAGAGAGCCGCCTACGCCAGAGAGCCACCTACCCCAGAGAGCCACCTACCCCAGAGAGCCACCTACCCCAGAGAGCCACCTACGCCAGAGAGCCACCTACGCCAGAGAGCCACCTACCCCAGAGAGCCACCTACGCCAGAGAGCCACCTACCCCAGAGAGCCACCTACCCCAGAGAGCCACCTACCCCAGAGAGCCACCTACCCCAGAGAGCCACCTACCCCAGAGAGCCACCTACCCCAGAGAGCCACCTACCCCAGAGAGCCACCTACCCCAGAGAGCCACCTACGCCAGAGAGCCACCTACCCCAGAGAGCCACCTACGCCAGAGAGCCACCTACCCCACAGAGCCACCTACGCCAGAGAGCCACCTACCCCACAGAGCCACCTACCCCAGAGAGCCACCTACCCCAGAGAGCCACCTACCCCAGAGAGCCACCTACCCCAGAGAGCCACCTACCCCAGAGAGCCACCTACGCCAGAGAGCCACCTACCCCAGAGAGCCACCTACGCCAGAGAGCCACCTACGCCAGAGAGCCACCTACGCCAGAGAGCCACCTACCCCAGAGAGCCACCTACCCCAGAGAGCCACCTACCCCAGAGAGCCACCTACCCCAGAGAGCCACCTACCCCAGAGAGCCACCTACTCCAGAGAGCCACCTACCCCACAGAGCCACCTACCCCACAGAGCCACCTACCCCAGAGAGCCACCTACCCCACAGAGCCACCTACCCCAGAGAGTCACCTACCCCAGAGAGCCACCTACCCCAGAGAGCCACCTACCCCAGAGAGCCACCTACCCCAGAGAGCCACCTACCCCAGAGAGCCACCTACCCCAGAGAGCCACCTACCCCAGAGAGCCACCTACCCCAGAGAGCCACCTACCCCAGAGAGCCACCTACCCCAGAGAGCCACCTACCCCAGAGAGCCACCTACGCCAGAGAGCCACCTACCCCAGAGAGCCACCTACCCCAGAGAGCCGCTTACGATTGAAGTTGGGTGAAATGAAATGCAATTTTATACAATCTTGAGGAGGTTACACTAAAGTAATTTCCAAAGAAATTCAGGTCGACAAACTCGATAAAAATTTGTATTTCGAATTCCAATCGTTATCCAATGATCTTGTCAAATTGTCCTCTTGCTCCGAGCGGCAGCAATGTTGAACATATAAGAATTCCTCTTAACTCAAGAGAAATGACATTTGATACATTTAATATTCGTTCACCAGCTCAAATTTTGGTGGGTATTAGCAGAACGGTATCGTAGCCAGGTCGACAGTTTACCCCGGCTAGTACACAACCACAACACTCGGTACACAACCACAACACTTGGTACACAACCACAACACTCGGTACACAACCACAACACTCGGTACACAACCACAACACTTGGTACACAACAACAACACTCGGTACACAACCACAACACTCGGTACACAACCACAACACTCGGTACACAACCACAACACACAGTACACAACCACAACACTCGGTTCACAACACTCGGTTCACAACCACAACACTCGGTACACAACCACAACACTCGGTACACAACCACAACACTCGGTACACAACCACAACACTCGGTACACAACCACCACACTCGGTACACAACCACAACACTCGGTTCACAACCACAACACTCGGTTCACAACCACAACACACGGTACACAACCACAACACTCGGTACACAACCACAACACTCGGTACACAACCACAACACTCGGTACACAACCACAACACTCGGTACACAACCACAACAACCAGTACACAACCACAACACTCGGTTCACAACCACAACACTCGGTACACAACCACAACACTCGGTACACAACCACAACACTCGGTACACAACCACAACACTCGGTACACAACCACAACACTCGGTACACAACCACAACACTCGGTACACAACCACAACACTCGGTACACAACCACAACACTCGGTACACAACCACAACACTCGGTACACAACCACAACACTCGGTACACAACCACAACACACAGTACACAACCACAACACTCGGTACACAACCACAACACTCGGTACACAACCACAACACTCGGTACACAACCACCACACTCGGTACACAACCACAACAACCACCACCAATACAAAAATCATCATCACACAAATTAGACAAAAAGCTTTGGCAATGCGAAGAACACGCACCCATGAGTGGTACACGAAGAACACGCTCACATGAGTGGTACACGAAGAACACGCTCACATGAGTGGTACACGAAGAACACGCTCACATGAGTGGTACACGAAGAACACGCACCCATGAGTGGTACACGAAGAACACGCTCACACGAGTGGTACACGAAGAACACGCTCACACGAGTGGTACACGAAGAACACGCTCACACGAGTGGTACACGAAGAACACGCTCACACGAGTGGTACACGAAGAACACGCTCACACGAGTGGTACACGAAGAACACGCTCACACGAGTGGTACACGAAGAACACGCTCACACGAGTGGTACACGAAGAACACGCTCACACGAGTGGTACACGAAGAACACGCTCACACGAGTGGTACACGAAGAACACGCTCACACGAGTGGTACACGAAGAACACGCTCACACGAGTGGTACACGAAGAACACGCTCACACGAGTGGTACACGAAGAACACGCTCACACGAGTGGTACACGAAGAACACGCTCACACGAGTGGTACACGAAGAACACGCTCACACGAGTGGTACACGAAGAACACGCTCACACGAGTGGTACACGAAGAACACGCTCACACGAGTGGTACACGAAGAACACGCTCACACGAGTGGTACACGAAGAACACGCTCACACGAGTGGTACACGAAGAACACGCTCACACGAGTGGTACACGAAGAACACGCTCACACGAGTGGTACACGAAGAACACGCTCACACGAGTGGTACACGAAGAACACGCTCACACGAGTGGTACACGAAGAACACGCTCACACGAGTGGTACACGAAGAACACGCTCACACGAGTGGTACACGAAGAACACGCTCACACGAGTGGTACACGAAGAACACGCTCACACGAGTGGTACACGAAGAACACGCTCACACGAGTGGTACACGAAGAACACGCTCACACGAGTGGTACACGAAGAACACGCTCACACGAGTGGTACACGAAGAACACGCTCACACGAGTGGTACACGAAGAACACGCTCACACGAGTGGTACACGAAGAACACGCTCACACGAGTGGTACACGAAGAACACGCTCACACGAGTGGTACACGAAGAACACGCTCACACGAGTGGTACACGAAGAACACGCTCACACGAGTGGTACACGAAGAACACGCTCACACGAGTGGTACACGAAGAACACGCTCACACGAGTGGTACACGAAGAACACGCTCACACGAGTGGTACACGAAGAACACGCTCACACGAGTGGTACACGAAGAACACGCTCACACGAGTGGTACACGAAGAACACGCTCACACGAGTGGTACACGAAGAACACGCTCACACGAGTGGTACACGAAGAACACGCTCACACTAGTGGTACACGAAGAACACGCTCACACGAGTGGTACACGAAGAACACGCACCCACGAGTGGTACACGAAGAACACGCACCCATGAGTGGTACACGAAGAACACGCTCACATGAGTGGTACACGAAGAACACGCTCACATGAGTGGTACACGAACAAAAGCACACTGGTAGAAATTAGGTACGCAAATGAGCTATAGAAATATTAGGGATAATTTTTCCAATGCCAAACAACAGAAGTTCCATGACTCCGAACACAATTTCAAAAATTGTCCTGACAGAGCCCAATAGGTTCGGGAATCTTTACACTAGTCAATTCGAGGTTGTACCTGGAGTGGATTTTGGGAGTGCTTCTACTCCCCAACTACCGACTTGTGATAACTTGGTCCACCAGACTGTTGCTAGGAGCGGGCCGCAGGCCCACATACCCACCACAGCTCGGTTGGTCCGGCACTCCTTGGAGAAAATGATCTAGTTTTCTTTTGAAGATGTCCACGGTTGTTCCGGCAATATTTCTTATACTCGCTGGGAGGACGTTGAACAACCGCGGACCTCTGATGTTTATACAGTGTTTTCTGATTGTGCCTATGGCACCTCTGCTCTTCACTGGTTCTATTCTGCATTTTCTTCCATATCGTTCACTCCAGTACGTTGTTATTTTACTGTGTAGATTTGGTACCTGGCCTCCAGTATTTTCCATGTGTATATTATTTGATATCTCTCTCGTCTTCTTTCTAGTGAGTACATTTGAAGAGCTTTGAGACGATTCCAATAATTTAGGTGCTTCATTGCGTCTATATATGCCATATATGTTCTCTGTCTTCCCTCTATTTCAGCAATATCTCCTGCTCTTAAGGGGAAGTGAGTACTGAGCAGTACTTAAGACGGGACAGTACAAGTGATTTGTATAGTACAACCATTGTGATGAGATCCCTGGATTTGAAAGTCCTCGTAATCCATCCGATCATTTTTCTGGTTGACGCAATACTTGCTTGGTTGTGTTCCCTAAACGTTAGGTCGTCAGACATCATCATCAATTGGGCGAGTTGCGAATCCCGGAAGCATGCAGATCCAGAGGATTCTCCCGTGATGAAGGGAGTTGCTCCCTGGAGGGGACGCGTCCACACGAAAGAAGCATCTCGAGGCCAGTGTCTCATGCTGTCTCATAATCCAAATTGATGCTCTGGTCAAAGAGCGCTCCACTCCAAGATTGTTTATACAGATGGCTCCGTACATCAGTCCCATGGTGCAGCTGGAAGTGCAGTTGTTGTGACAGCGAGAGATTTGATTGATAAAGATTAAGCCACACACAAGAAGTGGCACGGGCATGAATAGCCCGTAAGCGAGAGAGACCTCCTATAAGTGTAGAGCGCGTATAAATAACTGGGCCTCCACTCCTCAAACATAATTGTTGCCATAATTCTTGCACTCGAACGAGTATATGAATCCAACGTTGATATGCTAATTGTAAGTGACTCCTTGTCATCCTTGACTGCCCTCAGCTCCCCAAGGCATAACTGACATGCTTGTGTCTGAGGCTAGACACAGATATAATGAAATAATCAATGATGGAGTCAGAGTTTGTCTCCTGTGGATTCCTGCCCATATTGGTCTCTGAAGCATGATAGAACTGATGAGTTAGCCAAAAGATTTGCTCGTAAAGAGGGAATTGATTACAATCATTGACTGCCTTTAAGCAGCCTGAGGGCAGTAATATTCCGGGAACGGCAACAAAATCTAGAAGACTTGAGGCAAAGTGAAATTCACACCAGTTCCTCCATCTATCATCATTCTATTATGCATAGACCGCACATCTATGGATCATCAAACAAGGCTAGCAGATGTCTAAATGTTACTACCGCTAGGCTCAAGCACAGTACCTCTGGAAGTTTGCACCAACTGCTGATGTAAACGTGACTAAATGCATACTGTCACCAGCACTATTCACATACTTCGCCTCATTATGCAATTGAATGCAAAAAATTCAAGGAATTCAGAGATAACTATCAATGGTGTTTAACAAATGTGAAAGCACTTTAGTCATAAGGATGTAATACCAGAAATCCTAACCAAGCATCCAAAGTCTGTTTACTATAGGTGCAGCCTGCACATGACTGTAAAGCTGCCGCCCAGTAGGGTGGGTGTGGAGCAGGACTAGTAACTGTGTTTACCGTAGTAACTGACTCACCGCATTTGTAAATTACCTTATAAGGAAGTGGTTCACACGTCTCAATATATCACATGTGATATAAAAAGACTACTGATTACTGTGTGTGTGTGTGTGTGTGTGTGTGTGTGTGTGTGTGTGTGTGTGTGTGTGTGTGTGTGTGTGTGTGTGTGTGTGTGTGTGTGTGTGTGTGTATCTGTGAGTGTGTCGTTTGTGTCGTGTCGTGTGTCGTGTCTCGTGTCTCTCGTGTGTGTGTGTGTGTGTGTGTGTGTGTGTGTGTGTGTGTGTGTGTGTGTGTGTGTGTGTGTGTGTGTGTGTGTGTGTGTGTAAGTGTGTGTAAGTGTGTGTGTGTGTGTGTGTGTAAGTGTGTGTGTAAGTGTGTGTGTAAGTGTGTGTGTGTGTGTGTGTGTGTGTGTGTGTGTGTGTGTGTGTGTGTGTGTGTGTGTGTGTGTGTGTGTGTGTGTGTGTGTGTGTTTACTACTTGTGCCTGCAACACCGAGCTGACTAATAACTAGCTCTTGGACCCCGCCTTTCTAACCCGCCCAGTGTGTGCGCGCGCGCGCATAAGCTACACCCTCGGGCGAAGAAACAATGCAGGAGGAAGAGAAGTAATGAAACAGGAGAAATAATGGCGTAGAGGAGTAGGTAGAGTACTGTGGGAGGAGAAATAATATTGGAGAAGGTAGTGTATGGTGTAGGCAATAACCATGTTGTCCAAGGGAAGGAGCGGGAGAACCGTCAAGGTAAGAACTAACCAATAGCAGCTCTCCTTCTCTTAACGTACTAAGTACCATCTTGGCTTAGCTGGCGTCCGGTAAGTGGCTGTCAACTCTTAATGCTTGCCGGAGCCTAAACTACACCCAGCCCCTGGTCGGGGGGGTCACAGCTACACCCAGCCCCTGGGGTCAGGGGTCACAGCTACACCTAGTCCCTGGGGTCGGGGGTCACAGCTACACCCAGCCCCTGGGGTCGGGGGGTCACAGCTACACCTAGTCCCTGGGGTCATAGCTACACCCAGCCCCTGGGGTCGGGGGTCACAGCTACACCTAGTCCCTGGGGTCGGGGGTCACAGCTACACCTAGTCCCTGGGGTCGGGGGTCACAGCTACACCCAGCCGCTGGGGTCGGGGGTCACAGCTACACCCAGCCCCTGGGGTCGGGGGGTCACAGCTACACCCAGCCCCTGGGGTCCGGGGGTCACAGCTACACCCAGCCCTGGAGGTCACAGCTACACCCAGCCCTGGAGGTCACAGCTACACCCAGCCCCTGTGGTCGGGGGTCACAGCTACACCCAGCCCCTGGGGTCGGGGGTCACAGCTACACCTAGTCCCTGGGGTCGGGGGTCACAGCTACACCCAGCCCCTGGGGTCGGGGGTCACAGCTACACCCAGCCCCTGGGGTCGGGGGTCACAGCTACACCCAGCCCCTGGGGTCCGGGGGTCACAGCTACACCCAGGCCCTGGGGTCGGGGGTCACAGCTACACCTAGTCCCTGGGGTCGGGGATCACAGCTACACCCAGCCCCTGGGGTCGGGGGGTCACAGCTACACCCAGCCAATGGGGTCGGGGGGTCACAGCTACACCCAGCCCCTGGGGTCGGGGGGTCACAGCTACACCCAGCCCCTGGGGTCGGGCGTCACAGCTACACCCAGCCCCTGGGGTCGGGGGTCACAGCCACACCTCCACTTGCCAGCACTAAACTGCTAAGAGAATATAAGCGAGGTTAAGCACATTCACTTGTATACTACTAAAGAAAATGTTTTTTCAGTAGTTTCAATTACGCCCTACGCCTGAGAGAGTGAGGAAATTAATTGTTTTTGTTCCAAGTCACATTTACAAACACAAAACACCTCGAATTGTTTTCCAACCACGCAACAGAAGACGGGAAACACTTTTGTCAGAGTCATTACCGTGCTAGACAAAAGAGCGAAAACTCCATTTGTAAAAGAACTCCACCTGTAATCCAGCCCGGCCACTAATTGATAGAAAAACACGCAATACCATCCAAACTAAACATGAAAATGAAAGCAACATCCCCAGCCTGCCCCAGCGCGGTCGTCCTCCGCACACACTCTACTTTGTAATCTGACTCCATTAAAATCACATTAATGAACATCAAGTGTACATGCATCCACAATTAGGCAAACTTACTTGTGAGTAGCGTAGACCGAATAATTCACTACTCTAAATGCATTTCTTTCTCTCCTCTCGCGCCAAAAAAAATACAAAAAACAAAACCGAATCAGTTTCCCATTCGTTAATTTTTTTTTAAATGGGAGCCTATTGTAAAGTGTAAATGTAATATTTTTTTGTGTGTGGAAAGCGAGCATTAAAATGTGTGTGTGTGTGTTGGTTCCTTAATGGATTTTAAGGTGATAAAAAATAATACTGGTTGTGACGCGAGATAGTATCCTAACCCTTGTTTTGTGGGTTCCCTTGGAGGCCAGACTTCTGTAAACTCTGCGCGCGCACGTATTGCTCTAACCTCTTCAACAGTTCAGGAAATTTGATGAAAAGGAACCAAATGTTTTAAATTTCCTACTTTTATTTATTACCGACTGAAAATACCTTTTTCGTTAACATGATGCGTCGGGTGAGCAGACGGACGGACGGACGGACTGGTGGGTGTCGGGTGAGCCGACAATCAGACTATCTTTCAACCCGCACGTCCAGGTCTCGTGGAGGGATTACCTGAGGGTGGGCCAGGGGGAGCGAGATCACACGCTCTCGTCCTGATGGCCAGCCTCGTGAGGCAGGCTGGCCAGCGTCGTGAGGCAGGCTGGCCAGCGTCGTGAGGCAGGCTGGCCAGCGTCGTGAGGCAGGCTGGCCAGCGTCGTGAGGCAGGCTGGCCAGCGTCGTGAGGCAGGCTGGCCAGCGTCGTGAGGCAGGCTGGCCAGCGTCGTGAGGCAGGCTGGCCAGCGTCGTGAGGCAGGCTGGCCTGCGTCGTGAGGCAGGCTGGCCAGCGTCGTGAGGCAGGCTGGCCAGCCTCGTGAGGCAGGCTGGCCAGCCTCGTGAGGCAGGCTGGCCAGCGCGGGAACACTCACGTACACAAAACGCACTTACGTGCTCCAGCATTTTACCTGGAGCATACCTGGAGATGGTTCCGAGAGTTCTACTCCCCAAGACCAGCCTGGGGCCAGGTTGAACTTGTGATAATTTGGTCCAACAGGCTGTTGGACTACCAAAGTTTCAAGAGCGGCCCGCAGACCAACATATACACTACAGCCTGGTTGGCCCGGCACTTCTTGCAACTTGTCTAAATGCTTTTTTTAAGATTTCCACCTTTCTACCGGCAATATTTCTAATGATTAATTGTATGGAGGGTGTTGAACAGCTGTGGACCTCTCATGTTCAGACAGTGTTCTCTGATTGTGCCTATGCGCCTGACAACTGGGTGGGCAGCGCTTCGGATTCGTAGTCCTGAGGATCCGGGTTCGATCCCCGTTGGAGGCGGAGACAAATGGGCAAAAGGTTTCTTTCACCCTGATGCCCCTGTTACCTAGCAGTAAATAGGTACCTTGGAGTTAGACAGTTGCTACGGGCTGCTTCTTGGGGGGTGGAGGCCTGGTCGAGGACCGGGCCGCGGGGACACTAAGCCCCGAAATCATCTCAAGATAACCTCGAGAAGATGGCACCTCTACTCTTCACTGGTTCTATTCTGTAATTTCTTCCGTATCTTTCGCTCCAGTATGATGTTATTCAACGGTGGAAATTTGGGACCTGGCCCTCCAGTATCATCCATATATATATTATTTGATACCTCTCTCGCCTCCTTTCCAGAGAGCACATTTTGAGAGCTTTGAGACGGTCCCAATAATTTAGGTGCTTTATCGCGTGTATGCGTGCCGAATATGTTCTCTGTATTCCATTTCAGAAATCTCTCCTTCCGAGCAATACTCTTGAGTAGAGCTCGCAAAAAGAGATTTCGAGAGAGAGAGAGAGAGAGACGGGACAGCACCAGTGATTTAAATAACATTAATATTGCAGTAGGGTCTCTGGATTTGAACGTTCTCATAATCCATCCTATCATTTTCCTGGCCGCCGCTATATTTGCTCGGTTATGTTCACTAAATGTCAGGCGTCAGATATCATAATTCCCAGATCATGTACATGCTCCTGTCCTCCTATGTGGTTGTGTCCTGTGCCCTGTGTTTCGTTTAAGTTCGTCATTTCTACCAAACCTAGACACATGGAATTTATCACTGTTAAACGTTATGATGTACTGCCAGGAATCTTAGCGAAATATCCTATGTTTGCTTACTATAGGTGCAGCCTGCATATGACTGTAACGCTGCCGCCCAGTGGGTGGGTGTGGAGCAGGACTAGTAACTGTGACTCACCATAGATGTAAAGTGCCTTCTATAGTGACTGTTGTGAGCCTCTTGTCGAATCACTTGTGATATAAAAAGATTATTATGTATTTGTGTAAATGATTGTATATATATGTACATGTATATACAACATTAATAATTGTGTAACTAGCTTCAAAGATTGTCACTTGGTTAGCTAAATGAACTATGGGGTTCAGTTCCTGAACCCATTGTGTAAATAGCTCTTTCCACCACCGCCCACGGGATGAGTAAGGGGTGCATAATAAAGAACGAACTTGAAAAAACATCATGTTTTGTCCGTTGATCAATCGAAGATTTTATCAATATCGGCTTGTAATTTTTCTGTCTTCCACGCAGGTAATTTTCATGCTGATTTCTGTATCTACAAAGGATAACACGAAGCTGTGACTACGATTTTTGTTTATATCTGATATGAGAATGAGGAAAAGCAGTGGTGCCAGAACTGTGCCCTGGGGTACTGAACAGTGGTGCCAGGACTGTGCCCTGGGGTACTGAACAGTGGTGCCAGGACTGTGCTTTGGGGTACTGAACAGCGGTGCCAGGACTGTGCCCTGGGGTACTGAACAGTGGTACCAGGACTGTGCCCTGGGGTACTGAACAGTGGTACCAGGACTGTGCCCTGGGGTACTGAACAGTGGTGCCAGGACTGTGCCCTGGGGTACTGAACAGCGGTGCCAGGACTGTGCCCTGGGGTACAGAGCAGTGGTGCCAGGACTGTGCCCTGGGGTACAGAACTTTTCACTGCTCCTGAACTTGATTTTATTTAATCAACTTATTCTTTGCATTCCGTTTAGCAGAAAATAGAAAATCCAACGCCCCCACTTTACCCGTTATTCCTATTGATCTCATTTAATGGGCTATCACTCCATGGTCAAACTTATCAAATGCATTTGCAAAGTCTGTGTATATAACGTCTGCAATCTGTTTTCTTCTAATGATTCTGTGATTTTGTCACTGCTATTGAGTAATTGAGAAAAGACAGAATGCTTAAGATGTGCCGTGGTTTAAGACACTTGTGGCAAGTTGACGGATACATGATCAGGCTTGTCGCACTGATCAGTTAGGCTGCCGAAAGGAAGGCGGTGAGGGAAAGACGAGGGAGAATAAAGGAAGGAAGAGGACTAGGAGGGTGGAAAAAATGAAAGAGGGGGAAAGGGTAGAGAGTATACAAGGAATTAACATGCAAGAGGAAGTTCACCGTTTATCGCTACTTTGTTGTAATGGCAGAGGAAGAGGTGTGGTGGGTGAGTTAGTGAGAGACTCCAATGGAAGTGGTTTAAGATGGAGGTGTAGTGATGCTGGGGAGGGAGGGAGGAAGGATGTGGGGCGAGGTGGAGAAGCAGGAAACAAGACACACCAGGAACATGACGCAGAGAGAATAGGAAGCAACAGCAGCAGCAGGCAAGTGGGGTGACTGGGAGGGAAGGGGAAAGGCGAGAGACAGCTGGGTTGGGAGAAAGGGTGCGCGGCCCGGCCCAGAATATTCCCCAAATGCTGTCATTACCTATTAATAACATCAATGAGGAATATCTAGAGGCACTCGGTAGCGGGGCAGGCCGCCAGCCGAGACCATCCACCCCACCACACAATCCGTTTCATATCTGTCTTCTCATGTGTATATGTGCGTGCGTGCGTGTGTGTGCGTGTGTGTGTGTGTGTGTGTGTGTGTGTGTGTGTGTGTGTGTGTGTGTGTGTGTGTGTGTGTGTGTGTGTGTGTGTGTGTGTGTGTGTGTGTGTGGTGTATCCTATCTACCTTGAGGCTACCTTGAGATGCTTCCGGGGCTTAGTGTCCCCGCGGCCCGGTCGTCGACCAGGCCTCCTGGTTGCTGGACTGATCAACCAGGCTGTTAGACGCGGCTGCTCGCAGCCTGACGTATGAGTCACAGCCTGGTTGATCAGGTATCCTTTGGAGGTGCTTATCCAGTTCTCTCTTGAACACTGTGAGGGGTTTGCCAGTTATGCCCCTTATGTGTAATCTTGGACATTTTCTTAACAAATAACGACTACTAGAGATGACGTACGAGCTTGCACCACCGTTTCCAACCTGTAATTGCTCAACTCTCAATAATATATCACAATCGGATGCAGTGTTGGGCCGGCCGGGCGAGTCCCAGCTTCACGGGCCGGGTGCAGGCTGTGGGTCTGCCGTCAGCGTGGAGGGACTACCCCCACCCCCCCCCCCCCCACCCCTGTCAAGTGCCCTAATTAAGAACTATCGCAACCAAGAGCTACCATAAACTGGGCCGATTATTATTTACCAAGACGGGGTAAAGCTTTTACACACACACACACACACACACACACACACACACACACACAGTAACCACATCCAGAACGCACATAACAAACAACACTGACTTTCCTACACGTGTAATGCGGAATTAATGGCCGCGCGCGCACACACAATAATTACACATTCATCATTGCCTAAGGCACACAAACCTCGCTGTCGAAATACCATACATGAAAAATTAAGTGCACGCGCGTGCGTGTGTATGCATGTGAGTGTGTTTGTGAGTGTGTATCATTCAGTGGCACTCGTGCTCAGGGGAACACGATTCTATCATACTTATGTAGATGAACAATCAACATTAATAGCTCCCCGATTAGTCAACCATCACAAATGGATGAGAAATTTACTCTTTATACCGAGTGAGAGCGGCGGAGGCTACGGGCGGCGAGGCAGTGTCAATACGTGCCCGCCACACCCACCCCCTTGCCTTCCTGCCTCGCCTTTTGTTCCTACCCATTATTGACAAACTGTTCCACTGCCCGCGTTGTTGGTAACCGTGCCAGTAAGGCCGTACCAGCCTTGGCGGCGGGCGGGCCACGGCATTACTGGGCACGGAGTGAGGCGAGGAAGGGAGGAAAGCGAAGGAATGAAGGAGAAAAGCGAAGAATAAAATTGAAGTGAAGAAATGAGGAAAGAGAAGAAAAGAAGAAAGTGAAAGAACGAAACGTGGGACAAATATACAGGATTACCTCTGAATAGACAAGTAGGGAAGTTTGAGTGGGAAAAGGAAAGGAGGGAAGAGAAAGAAAGATAGGGGATAGGGGTGGGAGGGGGAGTAGTAAAAGCTGGGGGTGACGAAAAGGGGTAGGAGGGGGGTTAGGACAGTAACTACCCAGCAAACGGAGGGATGAGGCTAGCTATCTGAGCCCCTCTGCTCTCACTCCACGACCCAACACCTTCACCAGGTCCACATCCCCCCCTCCAACACCACACACGCACACACCCACCCACCCACAACGATACAGACATATAACACCCTCCCCCCCCCCCCATCCAAATACACAAGTACACCCACATATGCAGCGACCCCCCCCCCCCCTCCCTCTGGGCAAGATAATGCATTATTACCGCCAGGTGGACGTCCCCTGGTACACAGCACTGGTCACTCGCCAGTCACCCCCGGGGGCCACCCACACCCCACTCTCTACACCAGCCAATCAAAACGTTAATTACCCTTCCGGGAACGAAAGCACCGCCCAATACCCCACCAACATCAACTGTGCCCCGGTGGTGGGCGGTGGGCAAGGTGATCATGGCGACACCAGTCGTCCAGACGTCACTTGTCCAGAATACACGCACTCCAACACACTCTCTCTTAATATATATTAAGAGAGTGTGTGTTGTTATCTCCGAAAGCCTCAGTCTCCCCCTCCTTCCACCAGTCCCATTTTCGCTACCAAGCGGGTCTGACTTGGATACACAAATTTATCCTTGCAGCAAGCACACTGTTGGACAGGTACTGAGTGCTTAACCTTACCAACCAAGACAGGGAGAAGAATCTTTGCATATATTACATAAATTATAATATATATATATATATATATATATATATATATATATATATATATATATATATATATATATATATATATATATATATATGTGTGTGTGTGTGTGTACTCACCTAGTTGTACTCACCTAGTTGTGTTTGCGGGGGTTGAGCTCTGGCTCTTTGGTCCCGCCTCTCAACCGTCAATCACCATGTGTGTGTCAATGTCAATGTGTGTGTGTGTGTGTGTGTGTGTGTGTGTGTGTGTGTGTGTGTGTGTGTGTGTGTGTGTGTGTATATATATATACAAAGGAGAGTAGGCCCCAGAGTGACCCCTGAGTGGTCACTGTGTCTCACGGTGTCGGTCTTCACTCCATAATGTGAAGTAAGAGAAGGAAAGGTCAAATATTAGCCAGTCTTGCATGTAGGAGGCGGGGGGGCCCGTCCTGGGGGGCCCGTCCAGGGGGCCCGTCTGGGGCACCGTCCAGGGGGCCCGTCTGGGGCACCGTCCAGGGGGGGCCCCGTCTGGGGCACCGTCCAGGGGGGGCCCGTCTGGGGCACCGTCTGGGGCACCGTCCAGGGGGGCCCGTCCAGGGGGCCGTCTGGGGCACCGTCCAGGGGGGGCCCGTCTGGGGCACCGTCTGGGGCACCGTCCAGGGGGGGCCCGTCTGGGGCACCGTCCTGGGGGGCCCGTCTGGGGCACCGTCCAGGGGGGCCCGTCTGGGGCACCGCAGCAACACAAACACAGACCAGCGCATGACAAATAAGGTCAAGATTAATGACCAACTGCAGTTACTCAGCAGATTCTCAAACGCCTCTCAAGCGCCAGGAAAAGCAGTCACCTTCACCGAATGGAAGTTTTGCTTTCCAGACAATCATGCGGAGGATCTTCCAGTCTTCACACTCAAATTCCAAGACATGAAAAAAGTCTTTTCCCCACCCCTTAAGCCGCACCGTCCCTGTTAATGGTCACCTTAACAACTCTTACCACCTAGTAGTTCGACAGTGTCAATTCAAAATGACTCGATAAACAACCTTACCAGGGCTATCACAACCGCGGGAGGGGGGGGGGGGGGTTGTTAAGGCCACGCGCAAGAGCTAACTGACCAACAACCAGGAACATTACCCGCCTGAACATAGTCCAAGACTAAAGTGGGAAAGATGTTGTCGTTAAAGATTTAGCTACTCAGGACAAAGTGTCCATGTAGCAAGGGCTATGGCGAGCCCGTAAAGTGGGAAAGAACTCTTCAGTATATGTATACAATACAGTCATACAGTCATACACAGTCTTTCCATCCCGCATACCTTGCGCTAGGAAAACTATGCAACGCCGTCATCTGCCGACCTTTTCATCAACCTCGGAAGATCAAACATAAAACGTCGGCTCATTTCCGAGTCAGTTGAGACTATATAAATATATATAAAACGCGCCACTAAGTAAACCCGTATAAACGAAGAGGCTAGCATAAACCAGCTCATCTGGCGCCGCCCCTGGGATTAATCACCAAATATAATGGCACAACACAGGCGGGACGGTCGCAGCACTCTCTTGAATCTTTAATAATAACTGAATAATTGACCACCAGATCTAAGGATTAGTACCCCCCTCCTTTCCACATCCCTCCCTCCCTTCCCCTTACCTTACATCTCTCCCCGCGCTCATTCCTTCCCCTCCTTCCCACCCATCTCTTTCTTCCCCTCCCAGCCATTTCTCTTCTGTATTCTTTCCCTTCCAAGCATCTCTTTTTCTCTTCGCTTCTCTTACTCCATTTCTTCTCCCTATTCCATTCTTCCTTCCCATCGTCAGATTCAGCCACCCACACGCCCTCCCTCTTACTATAAAGCCCCAATAACACCTGCCACCCTACACCCGCAACACCTACTCTAGGCTACGTATATACACATACGTAGCCTAGAGTAGTACACATACATGCGCCGAAAGACTGTGGTAATGAGAGAGTTACCAGAGCCCCCCTGCACGCACCCCGCACACAGGTGTGTTCGCGGGTAACGTCGCAGTCCTGTTAATTGTCGACATTATCGCGAGGGGTATCGTAGCCACCACCACAGGCTTCGGAGGCCACGATAACGTGTGCTAGCGAAGCGGGACTACCCTTTTGAAGGCCACAATGACTACTGGCAGTGAAGCGGGACCACCTCCCACTTCAACACTAGCCAAAACACACTCCACCCCTCTTCCTCTATCACTATGCAGGGGGGAATAAACAAAAATAAAACCCATTCTTCCCCGTCCCATACAAGTTAGGTCGGAGCCCTGGAACATCAGCCTCATCGTCTCCAATGCCGCCCGACATCGTGGGACCGACCGCCGACCGCATTCTGCGCCATCTCAGAGCACCAACAAGCTAATTAACATTCTGTTAATAATATAATTACTGAAATTGTTAACATAAACGAGGAGCGACCCCTTCATTTGTCTGAGAGGGTACAGAGTTAAGACAGGGATGGGGGATGAAGGGACAGGAGGAGGGGGGGGAGGAAGGGAGGGAGGGAATTATCAAGGGAAAGTGCCAAGCCATTACGAAGGAGAGACGAAAAGATAATGAAGGGAGGGAGAAAAAGAGGAGATGAAAGGGTAAAATGAAGAAAATTGGTGGCGAGGAAGGGAGAGGAGCGTGAAAACCACCTAAATATTGTGGGTTCCGGGATCAATGTCCCCGCGGCCCGGTCTCACAAGCCTCCTGGTTGGTGGTCTGGACAGTCAGGCTGTTGGAAGCAGCAGCTCGCATCCTGACGATCAGCCCTGTTATCTTGAGGTTATCTTGAGATGATTTCGGGGCTTTTTAGTGTCCCCGCGGCCCGGTCCTCGACCAGGCCTCCACTGATCAGCCCTGTTGATCAGATGTCCATGGGAGGTGTGTATCAAGTTCTGTCTTGAACACCGTGTGAGGCCGACCATTTATACCCCTTCTGTGTAGGACAGAATTGAAAGGTTTTGGTTTCAACGCCGAGAGAACGGTCTCACGGCGTACCTATTGCACCTCTGCTTTAAAACGGGGGTTATTGTGCACATCCTGCCATGTCTTAGGTCTCACGAGTTATTATTTCAGTGTGCAGATGTGGAACCAGTTCCTCTATTATAATAATGTACACGTAGAAAATATATCTAATTCGTCTGTGATCTAGAGAATACAGATTGAAAATTGGTAAGCAGTCCCCAATACGTTTGATGTTTTATCGAGTGGATTCCAGCAGTAAAAAAAAAAAAAAGAAACTTTCGCACATTCTCTAATCGGCAATTTCTCCAGTTTTTGAGTGCGGTAGGTATTGCGCGACAATATTAATTAAGTCATTAGTAGCGACAAAAGTATCACTGGTATGGCATCTCTTGTTTGAAAGGTTCTTGTTCTCTAACCTGTCATTTTTCTTGCAGTTGAGACAGCTACTTTGCTGTGTTCTTTAAAAGTCAGATCTTGACATTACTCCCAAATCTTTTACATTGCTCCTTCTTTCACTAGTGTGACTTGACTGCGTTTAATATGTGAGAGTGAGGAGGAAGAGAAGACAAACGGAAAGCAAGATGAAGAAATGAAGGAATATGATCGGGGGGGGGGGGTGGAGGGGAAGGAGAAGAATGAAGAGAGGAAGGATATCAAACAGCACTCCAGAAGATGGGTTGGTCAGGAACGTGAACGGAGTACTATGCCCAGGTGACTTTGGCTGGCTGGCTGGCTGGCTGGCTGGCTGGCTGGCTGGCTGGCTGGCTAACTGTCTGGCTGGCTGTCTGGCTAACTGTCTGGCTGTCTGGATAGCTGGCTGGCTGGCTGGCAAGGGCGAAGACTGAGGTTACAAGAACTTAGTTGGGAAGTAATCAGGCGAAACCCGACTCCCACTCATGGCTGCAGTGGCCCCATTTACACAAGATTTCTTGCCATTTCCCCATCTCGTGTTTCCTCCTGTTATTGCGACTAATATCTCATGACCAATTATACTCTGGCCAACATTATAATAAACGGCACCATAAATAACAACAGAATTATCGCCGACGCAGGAACCAGCGGGAAATGAACGGAACTAACGGGGAACGCAGAGCGGTGCTAACAGCAAGTCGAACGTGAATAAGGACAAACGGAACAACAGAGAGAGCGGGGCACTTGGATTGTTTAATACAGGGCGTGGGACACAGAGTGGGACATTAACAAGAACAAAGGGGTCTGAAGAACAACCATTGGGCCTCCTTCAAGAACAAGAGCGCTGAAGAACAGTGTGGGTACTAACAAGATTTGAGATCGGTGTGTTAATGAAGAGAAACCATGTTTAATAAGAGAAGCAGAAAAAAGAAACAAAGAGAGAGAGAGAGAGAGAGAGAGAGAGAGAGAGAGAGAGAGAGAGAGAGAGAGAGAGAGAGAGAGAGAGAGAGAGAGAGAGAGAGAGAGAGAGAGAGACAGACAGACAGACAGAGACAGACAGACAGAGACAGACAGACAGAGACAGACAGACAGAGACAGACAGACAGAGACAGACAGACAGAGACAGAGACAGACAGACAGAGACAGAGACAGACAGACAGAGACAGACAGAGAGACAGACAGAGACAGAGACAGACAGACAGAGACAGAGACAGACAGACAGACACAGACAGACAGACACAGACAGACCGACCCAGACAGACAGACCCAGACAGACAGACCCAGACAGACAGACCCAGACAGACAGACCCAGACAGATAGACCCAGACAGACAGACCCAGACAGACAGACCCAGACAGACAGACACAGACAGACAGACACAGACAGACAGACACAGACAGACAGACCCAGACAGACACCCAGACAGAGACAGAGACAAGTATGTATTTTCAAATATATTTGTGGACGGCTGATATGCTCACGAAAACGGGACGAGGAGGAAAATAAACTCAAAATAAAGAATCAACACCATAAACGGCCAAAGGAGGAAGAGTCGCCACAAGCTGTCCTGTATGACATGTACAGGTAATGACGCACGCGCACACACACACACACACTCACACTCACACTCACACACTCACTCACACTCACACACACACACACACACACACACACACACACACACACACACACACACACACACACACACACACACACACACACCAGTGGTGCAATCTATACACGTATATAAATCACTATAGAAACAATAGCTCCGGGGAGGGGGAGGGGGGGAGAGAGCGCATTGTTCCTCAGGCAGGATGCAAGTTTCACCGAAGTTGAAATTACGTCTATTTCTCACTCGCGACACCAAATTGAAATAATAGCATGATAGTAATAAATATTATAATAACGATGGTAATACAGGGCCGGAAATGCGATTCTGCTGACGTCACAAATGATAGGAACGTACAAGCGTAATTACCGGACTGTAATCCACAGGGCATTCTCGCCTCTGCGTTTGAGCGCGCTAAGGGCGATTTCTGGCCAAGCAGGCCGCCGTTGTACACACACAACGACCCTTACTGTAGAGTGAATAAGAAACTAAAACATCCTTTACAAAGCAACAACATAAGCAAAACAAGAGACACATTTTATATGCACTGAAATTACTGGCACAGAAGAAGCCTTTTGTTTGATTTTGGGGGCCTCTTAAATGGCAGGTAGGCAGGCACAGGGGGTAGATGGTGGGTAGATGCATGCAGGTAGACCACCACACGCACAGGTAGAAAACATACACACGTAAATGTTTAGAGAGAGAGAGAGAGAGAGAGAGAGAGAGAGAGAGAGAGAGAGAGAGAGAGAGAGAGAGAGAGAGAGAGAGAGAGAGAGAGAGAGAGAGAGAGAGAGAGAGAGAGAGAGAGAGTGTGAGAGAGAGTGTGAGAGAGTGTGTGAGAGAGTGAGAGAGTGAGTGTGTGTGCGTGTGCGTGTGTGCATGTGCATGTGCGTGCGCGCGCGCGTGTGTGTGTGTGTGTGTGTGTGTGTGTGTGTGTGTGTGTGTGTGTGTGTGTGTGTGTGTGTGTGTGTGTGTGTGTGTGTGTGTGCGCGTGCGTGCGTGCGTGTGTGCGTGCGTGTGTGTGTGTGTGTGTTTTTAGTAAACAGTTGATTGACAGTTGAGAGGCGGGCCGAAAGAGCAGAGCTCAACCTCCGCAAACACAACTAGGTGAACACACACACACACACACACACACACACACACACACACACACACACACACACACACACACACACACACACACACACACACACACACGTACGTAAGCCAGGACACAAAAAGCTGTACAAAGACCACCGTCCCATGTACCGTCGCCGCCAACCACTAATCCCCCCAAGAAACTCTTGCATTTCATACATATGACAACAGTCGCCGCAGTCTTTGTCATTATTATAATACTAAAACGTTGTTGATTATACACTCACCAGTACATACGTTCAACGACCTTCCAATTCTATGAAAAATATGAATAAAATAGGACAAAATTACACGTAAGAGACCCGGATGTGTTGTAAAATACACCTACGCCAGACGGTTGCTGTCCTCCTCATTGGTTCACTGGTGGTGGCTAACCACGTTTCGATTGGTTGTTGACTTGGGACCTGGTTCGCACGAGGGGGGGGGGTGGAGTAATCATAACGATAGATAACTGACAAATCGCAAATGTCGGCGTGGATATTTCCTTGGTGGATTATCCGATAATTATTGCCTTAGCACTCCATATACCTGTCAGGATAATCCTGGGGGGAAGGGGGAAGTGAACATGCACACACTCGCTATATCTCCCAGTGTTCAATGCATGATAAATATCATACAGAACGCAACGGTACACTCTTCTACCCCTTCCCACTCAATCCTCAACCCCCAACACCCATCGTTGCTCCCCCCTAACATCTCACTCCGTATCTATTCTACCTGGAGCATACCTGGAGAGGGTTCTGCGAGTTGTTCTACTCCCCGAGCCCGGCCTGAGGCCAAGCTAGACTTGGGATAACTTGGTCCAACAGGCTGTTGCTTGAAACGGTACGTGATGTGTTTTTTTGCAGCTTCTGGCCTCTCCTCCCTTCATTCCTTCCCCTCTATTACCCCCTCCCCCCCTTCCACTCACAATTCCCTCCACTCTACGCCGCCTTGGCTCATGTCAGCCCCTATTAGCCTCCTGCCTATTAAAACGTGTCTGCAAATTTCACTCTTGCGTTCCTCCCCAGTGTTACTGCTGCTGTTCCTTTTCTATCACACTATCTCTCGCCTGCTTCCATCACAGCCTCTCCTCTTTACACACACACACTACCTCTTCCTCTTTCTCCTCCTCCTCCTCCTGCTCCCGCCTCCGCCCCCAGCCAGCCGGGAGATACGGCGTCAAGACTGCCCCTATTATTGGCGGCTTCTACAATCAAGTGCAGGAACAGAACTTAGTATGTGAGAGCGCGGCAAAACAACGAGTCCCGCATGAACAAGTCCCGCATGAACAAGTGCCGCATGAACAAGTGCCGCATGAACAAGTGCCGCATGAACAAGTGCCGCATGAACAAGTGCCGCATGAACAAGTGCCGCATGAACAAGTGCCGCATGAACAAGTGCCGCATGAACAAGTCCCGCATGAACAAGTGCCGCATGAACAAGTGCCGCATGAACAAGTCCCGCATGAACAAGTGCCGCATGAACAAGAACACAGTATTGAACACCGGCAAACAAAATCTACAAAAGCTATACAATCAACTAGAGCCACAGAGACAGAACACAACAGCCACAACACAACAGCAGCAACACAACAGCCACAAGAGCGACAAATACAGCTGCAGCAGCCCTGCCAACAATAACCATAACGGCCGTGACTGTGACAAAAGGAACACCCACCGTAACAGCAGAGGCTGCAATAACAGGATCATGAACAGACGTGACATCAACACAAGCATCAACGGAAACAGCAAACAGCAGCAACAGTAGCAACAACAACAAAAACAGCAGCAGTAGTAAGATCAACAACAACAAACACACAGCTTCAACACTAAAAATACTTCAGGGGGGGGGGGAGGGGGGCGTTTAACACAGTGAAAAGTTAATGATTACAAATGTTAATAATTCGGGCAAAGTTATTCACGCAGATGAGTATAATTTTGGGCTCTTGCGAGTGTAATTAATTCCTCTTAGTAAGTTAGCAGCCGGCGGTGTGTCTTGACAAACATCTGCATCGCCACAACATGTGCCCAGGTCTACTACCGATACCAGACAACCCAATCACCAGTACTAGCGAGCCTAGTGTGATTACTAACGAGCTTGGTAAGAGTTCTGACGAGCCTAGCGAGAGTTCTGACGAGCCTACTGAGAGTTCTGACGAGTCTAGTGAGAGTTCTGACGAGCCTACCGAGAGTTCTGAAGAGCCTACTGAGAGTTCTGACGAGCCTAGCGAGTTCTGACGAGCCTAGTGAGTTCTGACGAGCCTAGTGAGTTCTGACGAGCCTACTGAGAGCTGTGACGAGCCTACTGAGAGCTGTGACGAGCCTACTGAGAGCTGTGACGAGAGAACCGAGAGCTCTGACGAGCCTACCGAGAGCTCTGACGAGCCTACTGAGAGTTCTGACGAGCCTAGTGAGTCCTGACGAGCCTAGTAAAGATACTAACGAGCCTAGTCATCCATAATTTGACGTCGTAATTGCGTATGTGAGTGTACCACAAACGTTCACGGGCCCACTGCTGCCTTGCCCGAGAACATTCACCACCTTGGAGTTATTAAGCACAATTTCAAGTTTATTAATATGTACCAAGGAAGGGCGTTTTTCACCATGACCATTTTGCCCTGGTTCATAAACGGCTGCTCACGACTGTGGCTGAGACGAGTGTCACAGCCCGTTCCTAGCCCATGACTGACACAAGCAAAGTGTCAAAGCACGCTCCTGGCCCCATGACTGACACAAGCAGTGTCAAAGCACGCTCCTGGCCCCATGACTGACACAAGCAGTGTCAAAGCACGCTCCTGGCCCCATGACTGACACAAGCAGTGTCAAAGCACGCTCCTGGCCCCATGACTGACACAAGCAGTGTCAAAGCACGCTCCTGGCCAGCTACTATGACAGAAACAACACTTTTTTGTGTTTACACTCGCTAAGCTGTCACAGTGACTGGATTATTCAAGTCAAGTGCTGGCACAGTGACTTGTAATTATCAAATTATGGCCAATTATAATAAAATTCCACTTATACTCCAGCTATGCGTGGAGTCTTAGACGTGTCAACAATTTGCTCAAACTGCTCCTACTTGATGGGTCATAATTATTACATTATAACTAATAACAGTATTAAAACCCATTTTATAAAAACACTCATTTTGTGCCAAGTACGACCGCTTGACAGTGAAGCAACCGAGACGTGGGAGCTGACAATCATGCAACGCACACAAACACGCACGCACGCACGCCACACACACACACACACACACACACACACACACACACACACACACACACACACACACACACACACACACACACACACACACACTATCAACACAAGGCACCCAAGAGATGTATCTGCGTAAGATCTCCCAAGCGACGCATTCAATTACCGATTAACTATCACTTAATTAATCAACAACAATCAACATTGCAGCTAGCGGACCAAACTGTATCATTCGATCAATCAATAGACTATCGGCCGCCCCCACGCCCGCGGCAAGCAACGCTTCTCTCAGCCCCTCAGTATCACTCGTGGCAGCAAAACTCCATCGGCAGAACGTTGCAAGCACAGATGAGGAGAGATGATAGGACGGCAGCACCAAGAGTAGCGGAAGGCACGGGAAAGGAGAGGAAAGAGAAAGGAGAGGAAGAAGGAAAGGGGGGAAGGAGATAGGAGGAGGAAGGCGGAAGAGAAAGGGGTGGGGAAGCCTTCTCTCTAGTTCCAGGGATCAATGCCCTGGAACTCTTGCGGTCTAACCTATGATTAGGCACCTGGTTGGCATAGTAAGCTGTTAGAATGTTGACGGTTGCAACTCTCCGTTCGGCGCTGGCACCACAGCCAAGCGGACGACGGACAATTTGTATCAAAATCTCAAGATTCCCTTCGTTAAGACAGGAGTCTGATGAGAGCTGCACTTAAGTCCAACAGCCCGCTTGACCAGACGGCCAACCGGGAGGCCTGGTCGGAGACTGGGCCGAGGGGCCGTTGATCCATGGAAGCTATACAAGGTGTAGTTTCCTACCTACAAGGTAGGTAGGTAGGTGATTCTTGCAGGAACGTGTTTAATTTATTCTTGAACCCTTCCAGTTTTGTTCCAGCAATATTTCTTATGTGTGATGGGAGGATGCTGGAAAAGCTTTAGACCTTTCATGTCCATGTGGTGTTTGTTCTCTGAGCGTGCTAACTGCAGCCATGCTTCGCAACGGGACAGTCTTGCAAACACTACCATGATGCCTTCTGGTCTCATGGAATTATTCCGGTGGACGTATTTGGATCCAGTTTCTACAGTACTTCCTCCAGGTCTTGTTTATGGTATGCCCTTCTCGCGTGCGCTCCAGTCAATGTCATTTGAATGATTTTAGATGTATAAGTAGCGAGATGAGGCGTCGCCTAGGGAGGGGTCGGCATCGCCTAGCGAGGGGTCGGCGTCCATCACCAGGTACAAACAGTGAGAAATAGAATAATATTCTCATCACAAATTCACCATATTAATCCATGATCTCATTATTCCTTTCACCGCACTACAACTATATTAATTGTCAGATGTACCACCGCCATACACATCTATCTCCACCACACACATCTCCAACACCACCCCCGGCAGCTGGACCCCATCACCACCCCCGGCAGCTGGACCCCATCACCCCCCCCCCGGCAGCTGAACCCCATCACCACCCCCGGCAGCTGGACCCCATCCCCCCCCCCGGCAGCTGGACCCCATCACCCCCCCCCCAGGGTAGACCTTACACTAAACATGTCACGCACGAACAAAAATACCAAAATTACGGCCGGAAGTCTACTTGTAAATAATACAATTTAACCGAATCATTCCTGGCACACTGGTTTATAATTAGCGTGATCACCATATCCTGGGGTGGTGGCCACGTCCTCCATATTGTCCCCACCAACACCTAGAGAATTATATATGCCATTTATATTATATATATATATATATATATATATATATATATATATATATATATATATAATATATATATATATATATATATAATGTATATATATATATATATATATATATATATATATATATATATAATGTATATATATATATATATATATATATATATATATATATATATATATATATATATAATGTATATATATATATATATATATATATATATATATATATATATATATATATATATGTATATGTATATATATGTATATGTATATATATGTATATATATATATATGTATATGTATATATATGTATATATATATATGTATATGTATATATATGTATATATATGTATATATATGTATATATATGTATATATATGTATATATATGTATATATATGTATATATATGTATATATATGTATATATATGTATATATATATATATATATATATATATATATATATATATATATATATATATATATATATATATATATATATATATATATATGCATCCATAATACACACACAATTTACTTTTGCACACCATATTGCCGGTTATCTGGTAATTCAAAGGTTCCTAGAGTTTTATCGAAATAAATTATTGTAGTCACCAAGATATACAAACATCTCCGTGTACTCCAGACAGATGAGTGATGCTGTAGTGAGCCCCCATATAGCCAGTATAGCATACAGCTAACAGTTCAAGCCCCTCACTCGCTACAGTCGTGACTTGATTCTCTCCTCGAAATTGTCTATAAAAAAAAAGAAAAACAAACAAAACATGGATCACAATACATAAAAACCCACAACATTTAAAATTCAAAGATTAAAAGAGAGAGAGGAGCGAACGCCGATCTAGAATTGATTGTAGAAAATGTCTGCCATCAATCTTTTACGCTCGAATTTAGCCCGGCGTTATCCCGGTTACATATTTAATACGACTGTTTTCTGGGGGAGAGGGCGGCGACGACGCCTTAAATCCCCCTCACTCGTCCACCTGGCTACATCTCCCCCCTCTTCGTTTATTGCGCGACATGCCGATGAATTCCTCGCCATTTTTGTGTGGCTATTGTGGCATTATATCGTCAGTAAACATTATACCCAGGCGCCCCCCCCCCTACCCTACCCGAAGCTAAACCCAACAGTCCAGGTAACACGCATCATCACTTCTCAAGTATTTATAATTTGCTAATAATATCCGGGTGGCCATAATCCCCACTTCCTTCCTTCCTTCCGTTGCGGCGGCGGCGGCCACGGGTCCCGCCACGTGACCCAGAGATCGCATAAAACAAGAGACACAGGCGAGGCGGACGCGCACGGCCTGGGATCTCGCCATTAATTATAACGAGAGGACGTCAATCGGAGCGGATATCACATATATCATCGTACGGCACAATTGTAATACGAAAATAATGTGACCAGGTCCACTTTTAATAATCATAGCCGGAGGGAAGTACCATTAATTTTTATTGTGTCTAATTACATATTTCTGGAAAATCGTTTGGCAACACTCAATTGGGTCGACGGCGTACAATACCCATCCTTCCGTATGGTCAACTTAAGGGGCAAAATTCCCAGCCAACGGAGGTACGGTTGCCGCACGATGCTAATCAGAATAAATTTTATACTTTTAGGAATTTTGAAAGTTATGGTTCGACATAACGATAAAAGTGAAATCCTTGCATAATGGCCTCAATGCTGGCAAAAACGTATATAGCCCCAGACACTGCTTATGATATTAGCAACTTCACCGTCGGGATGGCCTGGCCCCCACGCAACGACTCAGAGTAAACTGAAGGAGATAGGCAAAAGGCAGTCGTAGGTGATGGGGGGGGGGGATAGAGGAGAGGAAGTTGGGAGAGATGGAGGGAAGGGGGAGATGATGGGGAAATAGTGTATGAAGGGAATGAAGGAAAGGGGGAGCGGAGAGAGAGAGAGAGAGAGGGGGAGAGAGATAATAATAATGATAATGAACACAGTGTGGACAATGAGTGTGGTGGGATGTGAGGGCGGCGGTGGCTGCCCAGCTTCCGGTCTGACCAACACACACACATCACTTGTATGCCAAGTAATTACTCGATACAATGACATGTAATTAAGCACAACTGCACAAGAACTGAACGCTTAAACATTAAGGCACCGAGGGTATACAAGATACACCCACAATCATGTCTTAAAACAGTGGCCTCTTGAACCTCTCTCCCTCTCTGTCTCCCTCCCTCCCTTCCTTCCCCGCTGTCTCCCTCCCTCCCTTCCTTCCCCGCTGTCTCCCTCCCTCCCTTCCTTCCCCGCTGTCTCCCTCCCTCCCTTCCTTCCCCGCTGTCTCCCTCCCTCCCTTCCTTCCCCGCTGTCTCCCTCCCTCGCTGTTCCAGCCTCGTCCTTCCTTCACCATCATCACACTTCCCTTATCACCGGCCGAGTAAAATATACACAAATACTGCAAACTTGTGGCGAGCTTTTGCCATATTTCCTCAGGAGCCGCCAGTAAGGACCAGGACCAGCATAAGGTACACAGTCTTCCCCCGTGATCACTTACCTCAGCCCCCAGGTGAAGGATGCTGCCAGGAAGTCTGGGGTGGGGATGGGGAGCAAGGTACCCTGGTGGGGAGGAAGGCTTGGGGATGAGGGAGGAGGCTGGGATGGAGGTTTGGGGATGGAGGCTGGGGTGGGGTGAGGAAGGCTAGAGGGGGTGGGGAGGAAGGCTAAAGGGGGTGGGGAGGGAGGATGGGGTGGGGGGGGGGAAGAATAAGAGGTGGGGGAGGAAGACTGTAGAAGAGGTACAACACTGTGGGGAAGGGGAGATGGGTAGAAGGGGAGGGAAGAACCCGGCAAAACTTGCCCATCCGGCCTGGACCGCTTCTGGGGTTACTTATGATATATCCTAGCACCTCATCCACCTTGATTAGCAGCATTAACGGGATTTAAGGCTTGGGGAAATCCTAGCACTCGCTTTACGTATATTAGACCTGTTAACAAGCTGAACACTCCCGAGATATCCCAGCGCCTCAACCGCATTTAAATTATATATGCAAACAAGCTTTAATTTTAAGAACTAAATGCAAACTAAACTAGGCTTAAGAGATTCACTTAAACTTAACATGGAGAAATCTACAATGTATTAACCGCAAATATAACAATAGATGTATAACATGACTTGCAGGACGAGCTTGGCAGAGTCGGCTGGGGTCACGTGATCAAAATCTATCACCATCTATCAATATAAACGAGAATAATCGCATCCATTCCCCAAATTACTGTTTCAGTGCTGTTATTATTCCCGCTAGTTTACTGCTAAGGTCAAATGGTAACGTCGATAAGCTGATGTTGGTTTGTGGAACATGACTCCCACCTCCACTTCCTCAAGTACCTGCTTCCCCCCCCCCCCCCCCCACACACCTCCCTTCCGAGGACTGGAACCTCTAGGACCACCCCTCCCCCTCCTCCACCCAACTCCTCCTCCAGGAAGAAATGTAACCCATGTTGGGGAAAGAGTGAAACCCTCCCGTGATGGTGGAACTTCCCAGGTCCGGGATAACACCGAGGAAGCCTTCTCTCTACTGGAGTTTACAAGTAGGGCAATGGAACCCCCTCTCCTCGTCCCCCTCCCATGGTGAGCCCGATGCAAGGTGGGGAGGAAGACTCTCCCATTCCTCGGGTGGAGGGTGTCTTCCCCCCCCCCCCCACCCGGCCTTCCTCTCCGGCGTTAGTTAGTCTTGGTCGGGGGGGAAGGTTGTAACTGTAACCATACCATTCCGCGCGGTCCTCCTAATATTCCATAAACGATAATGACTCCAACTTTTAGGCCGCTAACGACCGCCCCGTTTTTAATATAAACCCAAATAATGGTCGACTCGGTAAATTCTAGAAATAAACCGGCATTAACGAGAGTGGCGTCCGATTGCGTGCTCGCTTTTGCCGCCGGAGGTGGTGATGCCGGCCCCGCTGCTCTTGGCCCCGACTTCGGTCTGGCCCCTCCAAGCTCCTCGCTGCCTACACCCCTCCCACTTTCTCTCTCTCTCCACCTCCCTCCCTCGTAAGGAGTGAGTATAATACGGATAACACCGGGAGAGAGAAGGATAATAGATGGAGATGAGTAGCGTTACGGTCAACACTACCCTGGGGTAAGTAGAGGATTAAAACGGCAAATGGAGGCGAGGGGAGACTTGAAGCAAACGTCAGCTTGTCCTAACTCCCCTCGCGCCGCGTAAGCAAAATCTCACAGATTAAATTATGTGGCTGCAATCCCCATCCAATATATAATGAAATGCAGATTAGAAAATATCATTGCAATGCAACGTCTCAAGAACAACAAAGTACCTATAAATTCCTTGCAACGAACTTGTAAACTCCAGAACAAGGTTTTAAGTACGGCATAAAACTAGCCTTTGTATCACGGATCTAAAAAAGGGCTATGAATGATTATGAATATGAATATGAAGACGCCACCTTATTATGAATATGAATTCACTTCTCAGAATTGCTCACGAACCTAAAAAAAAAACTCCGTCAAGGGAAAAATGTTTACGAGCACATAAAGGGGGTTTATGTTGTAGGGTATTTTATTTTAATACGTGCAGACGGGCGGCGGGCCGGGCTCCCCCGCCTGACGAGTGGTGATGGGCGGTGGAGGGCGGCCATGGGCGGTGGAGGGCGGTGGTGGTGGTGGTTGGTGGAGGACGGTGGAGGTAGGTGGAGGACGGTGGAGGTAGGTGGAGGGCGGGTGGTGGTGGTTGGTGGAGGACGGTGGAGGTAGGTGGAGGGCGGGTGGTGGTGGTGGTGGTTGGTAGAGGACGGTGGAGGGCGGTGGTGGTAGGTGGAGGGCGGGTGGTGGTTGGTGATGGGCGGTGGAGGGCGGGGGTGGTTGGTGGAGGGCGGGTGGTGGTTGGTGGAGGGCAGGTGGTGGTTGGTGGAGGGCAGGTGGTGGTTGGTGGAGGGCAGGTGGTGGTTGGTGGAGGGCAGGTGGTGGTTGGTGGAGGGCAGGTGGTGGTTGGTGGAGGGCAGGTGGTGGTTGGTGGAGGGCAGGTGGTGGTTGGTGGAGGGCAGGTGGTGGTTGGTGGAGGGCAGGTGGTGGTTGGTGGAGGGCAGGTGGTGGTTGGTGGAGGGCAGGTGGTGGTTGGTGGAGGGCAGGTGGTGGTTGGTGGAGGGCGGTGGTGGTTGGTGGAGGGCGGTGGTGGTTGGTGTAGGGCGGTGGTGGTTGGTGGAGGGTGGTGGTTGGTGGTGGTTGGTGGAGGGCGGCGGAGGGCGGGGGTGGTTGGTGGAGGGCGGTGGTGGTTGGTGTAGGGCGGGTGGTGGTTGGTGTAGGGCGGTGGAGGGCGGCCCTGGTTGGTGAAGGGCGGGTGGTGGTTGGTGGAGGACGGTGGGGGGCGGTGGTGGTTCAGGGAGGACGGAGATGGTTGGTGGAGGACAATGGAGGAGGGAGATGGTTGGTGGAGGACACTGGAGGAGGGAGATGGTTGGTGGAGGACACTGGAGGAGGGAGATGGTTGGAGGACAACAGTGGAGGGCGGGTGGTGGTTGATGGAGGGCGGTGGTGGTTGATGGAGGACGGTGATGGTTGGTGAAGGACGGTGGTGGTCGACGGAGGCACTATTAGAACATACGAAATCATAAACGTCTAGCAGGACTATTGACCGAGGCAAAGCAACTCTCATATATTCCCCGCCCGTCCATGTGTCTCACTGATGCCTGGCATCTTGCTGCGTTTCCTGCCATAGCTCCCCAACACCATTCCACACTCAGTGTTCACTTATTCATTTTCGATATCTAAACTTATCAAACTTTATTCCATTGCCGTGTGATCTTAACATGGCTTAATATTTGCAACATCCTATTTATATACTTCTAATTGTACCCTATCATCCATTTGTATAATTCAAAAGGATTCTTTCCCCCCCTACATCTCCCATTAGGATTCTCCATCTCCTTCTAGACAGTAAATCTATCTACTATTCGTAATCATTTGTAATGTGCCTAATTACCTGGATTAATTTAACCACCCTTCTACTTGAGCTAATATGTATCTATTCTATAGTACGGTATGATGCCCCAGGACGGAAGTGCATAACCGAGGACAAGATAACTAAAGATAATGATAACTATATCGCGTAACTAATGTTTCTTGATATGTGATCAACCCCTCTTAGAAAACGGGAGAATAGGCACAAACATCCACAATTCTGCCACAGTTCATCTCTAACAAAAATTTAATGAATATACTTGACAAAGGTGAACTAAACTGGAGCCAGGGGACTGTTTTAGCTTCAGTTATTTCAATGTGTTTACTAACTTGTTTCCCAATAATTACCAATTTACACGCTATCTTCACACGCCGTAAATATCGGCGAGCGGCTTCTCTAGCACAGACGATGATGAAATATTGAGAATACCAGCCATTTCTTCTTTATTATCGGTTAGGTAACCTTTAAGGGAGAGAGGAGGGGAGGAGGTTCTGATATGTTATATACGATTGAACTCGACTAAATTTTGCACTCTAGCACTGAACCCTGTCTGTGTAAGAGAGACGGGAAAGGTATACCGTCTTTAAAGGTTAAATGAATGGTCTGTGGTAGAAAATAAACAAGAATTCTGCATTGATAAACAGCATAAATGAGTCACAATAACGTGGCTGAAGTATGTTGACCAGACCACACACTAGAAGTTGAAGGGACGACGACGTTTCGGTCCGTCCTGGACCATTCTCAAGTCGATTGTGACCATTCTCACAATCGACTTGAGAATGGTCCAGGACGGACCGAAACGTCGTCGTCCCTTCAACTTCTAGTGTGTGGTCTGGTCAGCATAAACAAAAGAAGGGAGACAACACTCATGTCTTGTAAATTTACGCTGGCAATAATTATTGAAAATAAAATAATTTATAACAAATTATGAATTGCAAAACTCTTTTCAAGTCACAAGATTTCAAATAATTCACAATTAGAAAATATTAAGGCCATAAAATGGCATCGAACCCGTACCCCTAAACCCCCCCCCCTCAGTGAAGGGACGCGTACCGTACCGTTCCACAACTACGGTACTTGCTCGTACCGTTCCACAACTACGGTACTTGCTCGTACCGTTCCACAACTACGGTACTTGCTCGTACCGTTCCACAACTACGGTACTTGCTCGTACCGTTCCACAACTACGGTACTTGCTCGTACCGTTCCACAACTACGGTACTTGCTCGTACCGTTCCACAACTACGGTACTTGCTCGTACCGTTCCACAACTACGGGTACTGTACTTGCTCGTACCCTTCTCTCGAAATTTCTTTGCGTACTATTCATAATATTAGTCAGAAGCTTCTATCAACTTTAGCCTCATGTGACCTTAATCAGCTATCAATTACTCTATAATAAAATGAGCCTTCGATGACTTAGTTACCACCAATAACTTTCACTACTTATTTATAACAACCTACATTTAACTTTAACCAGCTGTTATTAATAACATCTTACCCCACATGCAACCCCCCCCCCCACACACACAACAAACCGGATCCATCTCCAAGACACAGTCATCAGCATCACAATTACCTGTACGCGCTCTAAGCGCACGGAAAATGCTGGCGTTCACTTAGGAGGAATTGGAATTCTGTATCACTGAATTACTCAGCATGACAAAAAAATAAGGGAGCGTTGTTCTACTTCACGAGGCATACTGGAATGCTCTCACCGAGTCAAGAGAGTAATTGAACGAGCGCAAGCTGAACACCCACGAACACAAACTGTGGGGGAAGTGAGTTCCCTGAAGCCTCCCTGACTGGCTCGCCCCACCACGTTCAGGAAAGACCTGCCTTATATATTTAGCTCCGAATAGGATGATGACTTATGTCTTACAAATAATGGTCTACGGTGATTGTTTAAATGAATTTGAAGTTATCCAGCTCCACCTACATAGGATTACCCATCTTCGAACAAGGTTTCCCCATTTTATGAAGGAATTCTCACCATCCTCCCTTCTCTCCCACTCTCTCGTCTCATGACTAACACACCTAAAACAATCGCCCCCCCCCCCCCCACACACACCTTCAGTTCCCCCTTGTAATCCGATAGAAAACGGCACTGTCTCACAGCATATACTGCCATCTGGACATAGTCAAACCCTCCTGAACTGACCTAAACTTCAAGCTCCACTCGAGCGTTTTTTTTTTTTTTTTTCTTTTTTTTTATTATTTTTCTACCACAGACGTGGCCACACATTTACAATGCTAACCAGCATATATACATTTTCTTCTGTCCTCCATGGACAGGGTTAGAGAAGTGTTAAACATATAGTTCAAGGGTTTATTGAACACTCAACCACAGAAGGTGATTCGGTGCTTTTAAAATGCTAAGCTAACCTACATACGTAAATACATAGATACACAGATTTACGTATGCCCTACATAAAGTGTTAGATGTGTCTTTAACATAGTGTCATTAATGTACATTCACAAAGGTGAAATGTAATTCTGATCAGGTGATGGGACCCTAACTCTCTAGCACCCTCGTTGCCCACACCAGAGTCCTCGCCTCTCTTGCTACCCAAGTCCATCAACATTCACACACGACACGATAAGACATTCTAGCTCTTCCTGTACAATTAATAGAAACGGAGTTATAGTCTCACTATTTTCAAATTGCCAGCAGTCTAAGAACGGATTGGTCTGTCTGGAAGAAGTTTCTGACGTTGCTTAAATTGTCATCCAACCTTAATAATTACTTGTCGTTTTTTCTTAATATTAAATATTTTTGGAAAGTTGAGATGGGGGTGGGTGGGTTGAGTGTGTGTAGGGGGTGATGGGGGGGGGGGGGATGGTGGGTGGGGGGGGGGGTGGGGGGTTGGGAGGGTGGTGTGTGTGTGTGTGTGTGTGTGTGTGTGTGTGTGTGTGTGTGTGTGTGTGTGTGTGTGTGTGTGTGTGTGTGTGTGTGTGTGTGTGTGTGTGTGAAGCTGACAATACTGATGGTAGTGGTGGAGGTAATGTTGCTAGTATATTGTTTGTTGTAATAACCCTCCTTTCACAATTAGTTGTGTCATTCACTCTTCCTATACAATTCCTCCGGGACCATACGACCACCACAGACAGTCCGGGACCCCCAGCTCCCAACGCCTGCCCAAAAGCGCATACCAAATCCTATTGATAAAATCGCACACCTGGTGCATAAAATTGATAAATATGATAAAATTGATAAAGGTGCTATTGATAAAATTGCAATATGATATAATAATCCACAACTAATCACACACAAAAAAAACTTTTCTTAATCGATTGCACAAAGAAAATGCAACAATAACGACCAACAATTTATAAAACATTTACGTAATTTATTACACTGACAATCATGCCTAGCGGGTCATTTGGAGGATGGCGGGAGCGGGGAGGCTTGAGGCAGTGGTAATATTCTCACCCCTCCCCCCACCCCCCTACGGTAATATTGCTCCCCCCTACGGTAATGTTCTTCTGCGCTACTAGAATATGAATGTCAATAATGCCCAGCCCCTCCCCCCTCCCCCCTTCCCTTAGCAGTCCATACCCACCAAAAAATACCGCTAGATGCTTACAGTCCAACGTGGGAACACTGCATACCATATACCTGTGAAATTTTCAAGCCGGGCCGCGAAATATCATTTAATATACCTCCTAAAGGCCGTGCTAGCGCATTCTCCCCTCGGTAAAGTAAATGGTTAGTAACGGGAGGGGGGGGGCGGGGAGGGGGGTCGAATCCCTTTCTGGAAGCCCTCCGGCGCCTGTATTGCTTATGGAATCCAATCCCAACTCTTCTACTTATATTTGTGAACGCCTGTACACCAAGATGTTTCTGGTGCACGGAGAGAGAATGTCTCAAGTGGCCGGGTCCACATCCAGCGTGTTTATGGTGAGCACTAATAAAGCGTTCACTGAGCGGAATATCACGAAGGTAAAGCCCGGGTACAGCTGCACAAACACCTTAACGTGATTTTATTAAAAAGTGGAGGAGTGTAACTGTGGAGGGTGTGTGGGGGAGAGGGGTGTAGGGGAGAGGTGGAGGGGGTGTGGGGGGAGAAGTGTAGAGGGCGGGTGTGGGAGGGGGAGATGAGAGAAGGGTGGCTGTATTCACCTAGTTGTGTTTGCGGGGGTTGAGCTTTGCTCTTTCGGCCCGCCTCTCAACTGTCAATTAATCAACTGTTACTAACTACTAACTTTTTTTACACACACACACACACACACAGAAATAGCCCGTAACAGCTGTCTAACTCCCAGGTACCTATTTACTGCTAGGTAACAGGGACATCAGGGTGAAAAAAACTGCCCATTTTGTTTCTGCCATCACAGGGAATCGAACCCCGGACCCCAGGATTACGAGACCAGAGGGCTGTCCACTCAGCTATCAGGCCCCCCCTCCCCCAGGCAGTGGGAGGGGGGAGATGGGGTTGGTCTTCTGCTACACACAAGATGGGTACTGGGGTTCACTACCACTCACAGGATAAATACGGGGTGCTACCTTGAGATGCTTCCGGGGCTTAGCGTCCCCCCGGCCCGGTCGTCGTGCTTATTAAACAAACCAAATATATAAACAAAAACAACTACAACAATTAGGAATTCATTCTTTCTTAATCAGATCCCAGGCAGCGCCCTTCTCCCCTCCAAGGCTGCATCTACTCGGCTTGTCTCAGCTGATGTGAGCGCATCTAAAAAGAGGTGTAATACCACTTAGCACTTATGCCCGCGATCAAGCTTCAAGTGGGCCTGGCCTCTCAAGTGGGGTGAGCATCTAAGAACGTGAACCATAGTGCCCCCGCTCTGTCCTCGCCTCACTGCCCACTTGAGCTAATGCTAAACTACACCTTATAAATTAACGTACTGCCGGGGCCCTGAAGAGAGCCACAATGGGACGCTATGTTGATGTTCGATTGTTAGGCAAGAGAAGGAAGCGTCCGGACGGGTCCTCTGTCTTAGATTACATCTGGTCTTCTCTGACAGTTATAAACCCTTAATATATGTTGGAAAACTATATGAACTTACGAATATAATTTATTGCCAGTAGGCTAGTATAATCTCCCCCCCCCCCCCATGTGGTGGGACGGGGTGAAGAATACCCCTCAGCTGATGAATCACTGCCCAAGCTGGCGTCGACCGCACCAACCGGGAAAAAAGAGGCAAGAGCTGCCATAAATGGAAGCAATACGGTCTGGCCACACTTGAATACTTCCAGTTAAGTACATTCTCAAGTCATAGAAAAGCTCAAAACAGCACATCTCCTCCAATGCCCCGGAAATCTGACCTCTGTGATGCGGGGATGCAGGGTCTACATCCCCGTGGCCCCACAACACCTACACCTGCAGAGAGGCTCCATATGGCTATTCATATAATCAACTACGATTATGCAATTTAGACGATCAAGCAAGTCGGTCTACAGAAAATGCATGCAATTGGAGAGAATTTCTCCTGAAAGGCAATAGCAGTCTTCATTATTCCCATAAAGAACCGGGATAGAAACATAAATTTCGCCATCAAAAGGAATCATTCGGTTTCTCTTCAAGGTAAATATCAAATTGCTCCCACTTACAATAATGTCTTAATTCGAAAACGATTTACATGGTAACATTTCATAACCAGAGCCGAAGACCTAATATCTGGAGGTCTCGTCGCCGTTTATAGCGTTGATGCGCTGCCCACCACGCTAACACGGCCCGGGTCAGGTTGCACTGTGGCGAGCCATGCAGCAGGGTATCAAGGGACGGGGCCACGGCAAGGGACGGGGCCACGGCTCTAGTATGAGACGGGATCAGAAGAAAAGGACTACCAGCGAAGGACAGGGGAAGCGATGGACGGAGCCGGCAGCGAGGGACGGGGCCGCCAGCGAGGGACGGGGCCGCCAGCGAGGGACGGGGCCCGCCAGGGAGGGACGGGGCCCGCCAGCGAGGGACGGGGCCCGCCAGCGAGGGACGGGGCCCGCCAGCGAGGGACGGGGCCCGCCAGCGAGGGACGGGGCCCGCCAGCGAGGGACGGGGCCCGCCAGCGAGGGACGGGGCCCGCCAGCGAGGGAAGGGGCCCGCCAGCGAGGGACGGGGCCCGCCAGCGAGGGACGGGGCCCGCCAGCGAGGGACGGGGCCCGCCAGCGAGGGACGGGGCCCGCCAGCGAGGGACGGGGCCCGCCAGCGAGGGACGGGGCCCGCCAGCGAGGGACGGGGCCCGCCAGCGAGGGACGGGGCCCGCCAGCGAGGGACGGGGCCCGCCAGCGAGGGACGGGGCCCGCCAGCGAGGGACGGGGCCCGCCAGCGAGGGACGGGGCCCGCCAGCGAGGGACGGGGCCCGCCAGCGAGGGACGGGGCCCGCCAGCTAGGGACGGGGCCCGCCAGCTAGGGACGGGGCCCGCCAGCTAGGGACGGGGCCGCCAGCTAGGGACGGGGCCGCCAGAGACTGTGAGCAGAGGGCATCCGCGTATTACATAATATCACAAACACGATCTTGCCCGCGCAGTGAATGGGGTATTATGAACTTCTGATCCCTCAGGTCGGGCGCGTTTCTTTGAATTCTAAGACTTGCTGAGGATAAGACCCAGGCGCTGAGGTCAGGCCGCGCAGCTGACTGTGTATACTCGTGTAAGGCGTAGTTTAGAGCCTTTCAAGTTATTAAACCCCGAGATCAAAGACTAAGTTACACAGAAGATAGCTCAATATAAACCTTAGAAGACCGCGCGCTTCCACGCTGGAAACTATAAAGCTGTAAGTAAAACTGTAGGAGGAGCGGGATCAGCCCCCAGCCACCCACCCCCTCCTCCTCCCACACATTAACCCTCTAAACTACCGCATCTAAAAACTCAAAACCCTTACTCATAAAACCATCTGAACAGCGCCTCATAATTCCTCCACCCACAAAAACAAAAAAAGCGAGCAGACAAAAACACATCATTGATAAGGGAAGCAGCCACGTCCAGAGGAAGTGCGAGTTAATGTCAACAAGATGCGCCATTTTTGTTTTATAACCCGCACTTATTGCCATAATTAAGAGGCTGAATTGTGAATGCGCGCTGGTGCCTGAAGTGGTGGTGACTCGCGCACCTCAACCTGCTACACAGCTGCTTCTAAACTACTGCTGCTGCTGCTGCTGCTGCTGCTCTCCTGTTACTCTACCTGCTGCTGCTGCTTCTACACTGTTTATATTAGTGTTTTAAGCTGCCCCCAGCGTCCATCAAAGATTCCCCTCCTGTCCAGTCTGTCCCAAAGAAATTCTTGGACGGATCTTGCTTTCGAGAGACTTTCGAAAAGGCAGACCTTTTCTGCCCTCTGCGAAAAACTCAACTGTTCTATTTTCCTCCTTCTCTTGCATTATAAATCCTGTACACACTCTCCTCCAGTCTACTCCTTATACCATTGTACCTGGATGGGGAGCTTGGTCCAACAGGCTGTTGTTTGGAGCGGCCCTCAGGCCCACATATCCACCACAACCAGATTGATAAAATACAGTATCAACAAGACCAAACTCTTTTTAAATCCTACATAATACTCTCTTCGCTCTGTTCTCTATCGTCTTCTTTCTCCCTATCAATCCTTTTTATCCCTCTCCTCTCCTCTCCCAACCCTTCTACCCTATTCTCTTCCATTCCCCATCCTTACTCTTCCACGCCCTAAACCTCTTGGTCCTCCGCCCCCTCCCTCTCCTTCCCCTTAACCTTAGTTCACAAAGCAAATTACTGTTATTTAAATAGATATATTGGCATTCCCAGGTCCTGATCTCCAGCAGAAGACCACGACGAAGTTGGCTCCTTTGTTGTGATGACCCCACAGCGTCAGGAGGAGCGGAGATGCGCGTTCCTGGGACCCCTCGGGAAGGCATGTTATGGGGAATAACTACAGACACCCATTTCCCAAATGCTCGGCTTAAATCTGAAACAATGTGTTTTTCAAAGATCGCTGGTGGTGAATGTCTGGAGTTGTGCGGGTGATGCAAGGCTACATATTCACCTACTTGTGCTTGCGGGGGTTGCTCTTTCGGCCCGCCTCTCAACTATCAATCAACTGGTGTACAGGTTCCTGAGCCTATTGGGCTCCATCATATCTACACTTTAAACTGTGTATGGAGTCAGTCTCCACCACATCACTTCCTAATGCATTCCATTTGTCAACCACTGACACTAAAAAAAATCTTTCTAACATCTCTGTGGCTCATTTGGGTACTCAATTTCTACCTGTGTCCCCTAGTGCGTGTGCCCCTTGTGTAAAATAGCCTGTCTTTATCTACCCTGTCAATTCCTCTGAGAATCTTGTACGTGTCATGGTGATCATGTCCCTCCCTACTCTTCTGTCTTCCAGCGACGTGAGGTTTAATTCCCGTAGCCTTTCCTCGTAGCTCATACTTCTCAGCCCGGGTACTAGTCAGGTGGCAAACCTTTGAACCTTTTCCAGTTTAGTCTTATGCTTGACTAGATATGGACTCCATGCTGGGAAGGAGTCTAGGCGAGATGTGTACTCACCTAGTTGTGCTTGCGGGGTTGAGCCTTGGCTCTTTGGTCCCGCTTCTCAACAGTCAAACTACTGGTGTACAGATTCCCGAGTTTCTCGAGGTCTATCATATCTACATTTGAAACTGTATGGAGTCAGCCTCCACCACATCACTTCCTAATGCATTCCATTTACTAACTACTCTGACACTAAAAAGTTCTTTCTAATATCTCTGTGGCTCATTTAGGTACTTAGTTTCCACCTGTGTCCCCTTGTGCATGTACCACCCGTGTTAAATAGTCCATCCTTGTCTACCCTGCCAATCCCCTTGAGAATTTTGTATGTGGTGATCATGTCTCTCCGAACTCTTGTGTCTTCCAGCGACGTGAGTTGCAGTTTACTCAACCTTTCCTCGTAACTCATGCCTCTCAGTTCTGGGACCAGCAAAGTGGCATACCTCTGAATTTTGTCCATATTCGTCATGTGCTTGACAAGGTACGGGCTCCATGTTGCGGCCGCGCGCGTGTATACACATATATATATAAAATGGAGAGATGAAATGTTTTTGCATGGTGGATGACTTAGGTTGACTTACCACAGTCTGAGGCTGGCAGCAGAGCTCCCTGGAGTTCACATCCCAGGTGAGTGCACGTCAGCGGCTGCAACCTGTGCAACCCCCAACAGGTTGGTTGGTCATGCACAGGGTGTAATGATCACCTAGTTTAAGACACAGGGTGTAATGAACACCGCCTTGTTTAACACACATTTGCAGTCAACATTACCTTCGACAATCAACCATAGCAATAAAACTCACTTGTACAGTACCAGCACAGAGCCCACTAGAGCACCAACAGAGGTAAACTCCGGTATACTCATTCCCAGTGTCCCCTCCCCACCCCCTCCGGACCCATAGGCACCTCAGATGTACTCCTCAATCTCCACTTCCTTGTGAGAAATCATCACCACCATCATCATTACGTTCATCGCCACGTTCATCAGGCTCATTCATCGCCACGTTCATCAGGCTCATTCATCGCCACGTTCATCAGGCTCATTCATCGCCACGTTCATCAGGCTCATTCATCGCCACGTTCATCAGGCTCATTCATCGCCACGTTCATCACGCTCATTCATCGCCACGTTCATCAGGCTCATTCATCGCCACGTTCATCAGGCTCATTCATCGCCACGTTCATCAGGCTCATTCGTCGCCACGTTCATCAGGCTCATTCATCGCCACGTTCATCACGCTCATTCATCGCCACGTTCATCAGGCTCATTCATCGCCACGTTCATCAGGCTCATTCATCGCCACGTTCATCAGGCTCATTCGTCGCCACGTTCATCAGGCTCATTCATCGCCACGTTAATCACGCTCATTCATCGCCACGTTCATCAGACTCATTCATCGCCACGTCTCAACACCCTTCAAATCAGACGCATCTCGTGTCTAGGGCTGAAAACACAATGCCTTTTGGGGGGCTTAATAAAAGCTTTTATTTACAGCACCTATGATGCAGCTTACACTGTTATTTTTCCCTCCACTGCACGCTCAAGTATTTTGTAGAAATGTGGAATAATTACACAGTCCAAACAATCCCCTGTAAAAAATAAACTTGGAAGAGAAGCCGGACAAACAAACTAGCTCATTTGGTTAGCTTTGGCGTTCATTAATATACAACAGCTCCTACATCTGCATCATGAATCACAGAAAAAAAATACAACAAGCAAAAAAAAATTAAATACAGTAGTTAAATTTGGCATACAATATCACATTCCATTGTCAAGTATCACATAAATGAATAATAATGATGGCAGTCGGACCCGGTAGACGACGATGGTAGGTGCTGAGGGGAGAGAATGTGAGGAGAGGTGAGGGAGGAGAGAGAATGTGAGGAGAGGGGTGAGGAAATTGAAATAAATTTATTGAGGTAAAATACACACAAAGGGATGAGGTAGCTCCATCTATTCTCACCCCGTTCAGTACATCGTGTGAATACATACATAGACACACATCACAAACAATAAACATATTACCAGGGGTGAGGAGGGAGAGAGAGAGAATATGAGGAGATACGTGAAGGGAGAGAGAGGGAGAGGTGAGGGGAGATGAAGAACGGGGTGATGGGAGGTGGTGAGGGGTAAGTGTGAGAAGAGGGTGGAGGGGTGAAGATAAGAGACTCCACCTCCCCCTCCCTCACTTCCCTCACTTCCCTCCGTCACCTCAGCAACGACAACCGTCAGCCTACCTGGGTTAACATACCAGCTTACCTCACCCGATCGATCAACCAATCACCCACCACGTCGGTGCTCAGAGTGGTCAACCTACACAAGAAAAGCTATCCTATTAACCTATTATACTAGTGAAGCGTCGATTGTCTATTGCCCTCCTAGCAATAGACAGTGGGAGGACAGGCTTCCCATTGTTCTCCTAGTTACCTCCCCGTTTCCTAGCCATATACTTCCCTACCCTCTCAAATGATCTTCCTAGGAAATGGGCTATAGTTGTGTCCTATCGTCGTAATAGTTACTTACACACACACACACACACACACACACACCCGCACACACACACACACACACACACACACACACACACACACACACACACACACACACACACACACACACACACACACACACACACACACACACACACACACACACACACACACGCACACGCACACGCACACGCACACACACACACACACACACACGCACACTACACTCCTGCATACTATCCATAATTGAGACAGTTCTGCCCTTTGTCAATATAGCTGCACATTCATGCTTTAGTAACAACAGACTAACTGATCTGTATTTAAATACCTTCCTATATAGCACCGCTGATCTGCCTTATAAGCAGCCGACATGGTGGTAGTTTTTTTTTTTTTGTTTTTGCTTTTTTATTAAGATTCATGATCCATTAATTTGAAAATCGTTAGTTATAAATGTTTGTACTGGCACGAAGCTTATAAAACATGGAAAATCATGTGGCGTTAACTCTATCCCTAACAACGACAACAATTTCAGATACAACAAACTAAAACAGCGTCATAGCTACAAATTATACAGAAAACATACGTAAGAAAATAAAAGCAAATCATTATTCAAAAGAAAAATGCATTGCAAAGGACTTTTTCTAAAAAAATTCTCTAAGCGTAAAAAAAGCGTCATGAATGGAAAATTCCGTGGACAAGATGAAGGTCACCAGCGTCCCGCTTGAGCAAGGATACATATCACAGGGCTCGCCTAAATATTAAACACAACTATTAAAGGAACAAGAGTACACGGGACGGGTGACCTGTCAAGTCTTGCTACGTTATCACGTTATAATAACACATGGAATAAGCTACTAACACCAGACCACCTAACACACACACACACACAAGTAATATCGCCTCCACCACAATAACGCTGGTTCCAGAGGCTACAATATTCAAACGTGGGGGGGGGGGGGGTTCCCACACGTTGATTCTGCGTTATCAACGTTAATTCGGCGCTGCTCTTTGATTTTGTGCCCTCTTGAGGTGAAGAGGCAACCAAAGACTTCCTTGGCAACCTGAACACTTCTGGGAACAAGTGAGCACACTCTGGAATAATTGAACACACTTGCGTACACCTGGGAACACCCGAGTACATCTGGATTCGTTTCGATCCCCCAGCGGGCTCTTGAAAGGGAGGAGGGAGGAATGCCCATTCACCTCCCTCCTCCCCCTCAAAAACATGCCTGTGTTCTAATTAAAGTTTGACATAAACCTTTTTTAAAGCCTGGCATCACATCCCCACTCCCTCGCCTTACCCAATTTGACTCGCCATTTCCATTTCTTGTATATTTTTGAGTTTCCACCTCACAAGAAAGTCTTTACTGAGAACACTGTGTCGCCACACTAACGATGCTGTAACTGCTGGTACCTCCTTGTTAGAACGTGGTTGTGAACAATCGTTATCACCACGCTATGATGAGTCATCTCTCTCAGTGAATTCTCCTCCTGGTTGTCATCAGCGCCACCATGAGGAGTTCACAACCCCACATCACCATCAGCAGTTCACTATACCACTTCCCATATCACCGTAATGCTATAAACCTACTAAAAATGAACAGAGGCCTCCAGACCTAGTATATAAAACGGTTATTTTTTTATTTCGTCATATGCCTTTCAACCCTCTTGGTTGCATGACAAAATCTTAATGACACACAGGAACGATACAAATCAATTTAGCGGTGGTTGGCGGCTGCTGTTATTTAAATATACATTACAATAAAAAAAATTCTCCAGCATGCCGCCTCACCCCCAACTCGGATTTTATGGCAGTCGTCGGATCTGGCACACAAAATAGCGGTGGTGTGGAGGATCTGGAGACCCGGCGCATTGCAATTCCCAGAGATTGAGACTAAAGTCGTGTTATTACATTTGAGGCTTTTCCCTCTAGCCTTCCTCTTTATCATCGTGTTCCGCCTCCAGAATCATATGCTTTTGGGATTCGAGGATATTCATTCCACGTTGGAAAACACCAAGAGGTTAGTTTTACACGGCTGACTGAGGCGGTGGGCGAGGTCTAGGGGTTGTCGAGGAGGGCGAGGCAATGCCCCACGCTTTAGTAATGAAAAAAAAAAAGAGAGAGATCCTTCAGATGCTTCCCGACTCTCACTAGAGGAGGATCGTCCCAGGAGACTTTGACAGCAATGGCATTCCGAACCTCACACGTCTAGAACCACATCGCGTGATATTTGGCTTTTTTCCCGTGGTATGCAGGTCATTAACTGGGCAATGTAAAGTGTCCAATATGCCGGCCCACATTCTCGTCGAGACGTACCAGGAACACGGATGTTACCATAGCTTACCATGACTCGGGTTCAGTCGGACGTGGCCGCCTGCCCACATCACCTGATCTCTCCTCTAATTGGTAGTTGACGCGAGCAAGAGTCGCTACTCTATCGATGTATTGTCTAATCAAACGAAGGGTTGTTTAAGAATGCGGGTGAGCGAGCGGACGACACACAGTAGCCTTATATCATCAACCCTGTCTAATATATGCACGGTCGACGATATTTCTTGACAGTGAACTGGTAGTGCAGCATTGTCATTGCGGCCGTCTCAACGGGCCGACAACCTCCCTGCAAAAACACGTCAAACTACACTTCCAACTAATTAGAATTTTTGATATATAAACCAGACTGAAGAACAAAGCCACCTGTCTCCTCGTCTCCAGAGATATGGTAAATATGTCTCCAGGAATGATGTTGCTATGGGGTGTGAGAGCGTGCGTGTGAGTACGTGAGTGTGCTTGCTCACCTCGACACCAATAGTTTCGTAGTCTTCTAGGGAAGGTAACGAAGGATGGAGACATTTTTCTCTAGAGTAGTTCCCTCCCCACTCCCTCCCCCAACCCCCCCACTCGCGGTTTCTGGGAGACTAGAGGCTTAACAGGTGATGACTGAGCTGTGTGAAGCGTGCGGCCAGACTTGGGTAGGGCGAAGGCGAGGGTGGGTGTAGTAGGCTCGTAGGTCTCTTACATTTCGCTCATTTTAATGACATATCTGATGTGAACGGAATAATGGCAGAGCTACTTACATTTTTTATGATTTACCTATTTTAACATAGATCGTTTACACAGGGTTAAATTGTTAATTCATGATTTACATTGATCAGAATTGTTCTCAGTATTCCAGGTACCATACATGTATGCGCTCAGATTACAGGTTGCTAACTGACGCTCTAAGTTGGCCAGGGCGGAATAATCGCCACCTTTGTTGTTAGTCTCTTTATCCATCAGATCTTGAGGGTTAGTGATGGACCAGAGATGTTGACGGCTGGGGCGGGATGGTGGTGGTGGTGGTGGTAGTTGGTGAGGGTGGGTGGTGAGAGGTAGGAAGCCGTTGATGACGAGTCGTCAGGTCCTGAGGGGAGTCTTGCTGCTGGTGCTGCTGAGGGCCGTCTGCGCGATCTAACACAATGTCCACCCAGGCCCGGAACCTGTCGGCCCGCCCCTGGGGTGGAAGGGCTCCGGCAAGTGCAGGGCTGGAGTCGTTCTCCGTGCTACTCTGACTAGTCTTCATTGTCGTTTGCAAAAAATCTTTAGAAAAAGGCTGCTCGGTATCCTTGTGGGCATTTTCCCGTCGCTGTGGCCGGGAGCTGCTCTCTGTGACACCTATTAGCGGACTGTCGGCACTCTTTGGGAAGTAATTGTTATCTTTCCCAAGAGCCACAGGAGTCTCCTTGTCAAGATGACCTGCGCTGATCTCTTTACTCTTGGGGCTGCTCGCTCTGCTAGGAAACAGTGGGCTATTCTCTCTGCCAGAGGGTCTAGGGCTACTCTCTCTGGAAGCCACACGGCAGGAGGCGTGCACTGCTGACATCTCCTTCAGTGGACCAGCCCGGGAGACGCGCAAATCCTTCTCCAACCCACCACAGCACCTCAAATAGTCTTCAACGTCAGATTTTGACTGGCGCAAAGTTTCAGATTCCGTCTTAACCGGAAACTGCAGTTCGGGTTCGTGTTTCATTCGAATATGGTTGTGTTGGTCGCTCTTGGGCCTCCTCCGAGCGGCCGGATAGCGGAAGCCGCATTGCACCTTGGAGGAGACGATGCCCAGTGCCCGTGTGCGCCGCCACAGGGTCATTACTGGGATGTTACATCGCTCCGCTGCAGGCTTGATGGGCGTGCCGGTCTTGACCAGCGCGAGAGCCGCCATCAGGTCACTCTGCGTCCATCGCGAGGCCCCAGACTTCGGAGCCGAAATCGCCCCTCTCAAGGTGTCCCAGGCGTCCTCTACAGTTGTGTTGCTTGCCCCGCCGGCGCTACTCTTAGTGCCACAACACACAACACCTGCCGACGGGCTAACGCATCTCGACGTTGGCTTGACACCACCAGTTAGTGCGCTGCTGATGGAGAGCTCTTCAGGATCCACTGTGCTGAACACCGAAATCGAACCTTTACCCCCATCACCGGTGGTGGTGGTGATGGGGGCGGCGCTGACACTAGTGTGGTTGATGACGGTCGTGATGGGAGGGACGTCGGAAGACGCGTGGACGCTGGATTTAGAGGCGAAGACGCTGTGCTCCGCGGCGTTCCATTTTGAAGTGTGAACCAGGTCTTTGCTTACGGATACTGGCGGCGGCGGCGCCAGAGCTGCTGTCCCAGGCTTCTGAGGCGACGTCAACTTGTTGGCACTGGCAGCGGTGCTGGCGGCGACCACGCCGCCGGGAGGGTCCGCGAACATGGTAGGGAACACAGGACCGCCACCATCTGCAAGAAAACACTGTGGGTGACGGTGCTGGGGAGCTGGTGGTTAGTGACAACCACGCCCACACGCCCACCACCATGCAGCAGCCCACGTGTTAGTACGCCCACTGCACGCAAACAAACACCTTCCGGCATGTCCAAGTCAAACAACAGGGAGGCCCAAAAATCTACTAACTGTTCAAAAAATTGACAGGCCCGTCGGAACACCTCAAGACACTGTGACAGGCAACCTTCGCTCATACTCAGGCCCTCATGATAAAGCCTTAAGACTTGAACACAAAAGTCTGGTTGGCGAGCGACCTGCCTGACACAACAAATGCACCAGAGCGACAAGGACAAAATTTAAGCATCACGTCTACCCACCGCACAACGGGTAGATACAATGGTAGACGAGTAGACTGGGGAAAGGGGTCGGCATGCTTGGGGAGCAGCAAAGCTCACACACACATACAAACACACACACACACAACCACGCCAACACACTGTACTGAGTGTGCCTTGCTGTGCTCTGTCTGGAGCCCATATTGTTGTATAAATTACTAATTTGAGTACATTGTGTGTGTCGAGTGCTGCATCTAATATAATCGTTTACCGTGTTAGCCGCATGTGTACGCCTCCGTTACCCTGCATGTGCGCAACAACGGAGCTTGCCCGTTACTTCCTGTACAACAGTTCCATTAGCTGCTAATGTTTAGTCCGGTGTGTAGGCGTATCTATGCCGCCACCTCTTATACTGGCTTCTATTTACTTCATCAAATAGTGTTTTATTATCGAAGTATTTGCACGGTGCCTTTAAACAGGCTGTGGCCGCCATATCTGTTACTGTACAATGCATGCCGATTACAGGAGCTGCTAATGTCCTTAATAGCTTTGTTAATATCAAATGCATCACGTAGGGTCCATTCCCCGTGAGTGGCGATTTCAGCAGCAGCTGCAGCTCTCTCTTATACTGCAACTCTCCCTTATTCTGCGCTCCCGATTATGGCAGCTATTGGGTAATTCCACGACCATTGGACGAGGCCATTTCACCAGATCGCCTCGGTTTGGTCTGAATATTTTTTTGAGATACCACCAAATCATATTACAAAAACATGAACATTTTTAAAGCCCACATGACATTATATTCTCAATTTCGAAGTCAAAATTTTGTATTTTTTTTTTTTTGGGGGGGGGGGGGGGGAGGGTTTGCCCACAACTGTATGTCTGGTCAACTGTTTTACATTCCGACAAGAGTTTCTCTTATTAGACAACGGGTAAACGATTTAAGCCCAAATTGAACCGTTCCATCCTGCACCTGTGTTCCCCGCCAAAATGTCCAAGTTTGCGAAGGTTTAAAAGCCATATTTAGTGGCCCAAAAAAACAAACAACGCCTGGCGGTATATTGACAAAACTGTGTGAGATATTAGAAGCAATCCCACTTGCGGATGACGGCCATTGTTCCCTGACTCGAGTCTTATAAAGCCGCCCATTATATAACACGTCGACATTAATTACCCGCTTAGCATTGTTGTCCAAACTTTATCTTCGCTTCTGGTAGCTGTATGCTTGTGTTTGTGCTTAACAATAAACA
>NC_091170.1:41863020-41918020 GCF_040958095.1 Procambarus clarkii | reverse complement strand
GCACGCCTCTCCCCTTTACCCTTTCCCTCTCCCTTAACAGTGACCCCTCTTCTTCCCCTTACCACTAACCTGTCCTACCAACCACAACTCCCTATAATAACTATTATTTTATCTCATTCCCCACCAGAACAGCTTCCCCCTCCCCACCTCTCTCTCTCTCTCTCTCTCTCTCATCCCATCTTTCCCCTCTTCCTACCTCCTCCCCTCCCTCCACAACACCTCGAGACGACACGTTTTACGGTGTGTTATTTGTCACTAAAACACCTACGGCTCGCCCCTCAAAGTCGACCGGTTAAACAAAAAAAAGGTGATGCGGGCTCGGGGCTCAACACAGCTACTTACCTGTTACTCAAGCTCTGCCGGACGCGACCCCCCCCCCCCTTCCCCCACCCCCCGTGACCCTCGCGTCTCGTTATGCACCCGCCCGACGCACTCGCCTCCCCCACACCCACTTGACGCACCTACGCCCCCCACCCACACCCACCCGACGCACCTACGCCCCCCACCCACACCCACCCGACGCACCTACGCCCCCCACCCACACCCACCCGACGCACCTACACCCACTTCCCCCCCCCCACACCCACAACACCCCGCACACACCCTACGACAGAAAGACAGACACAAACGGACAGAGAGCAGCCAGTCTCCACTCCCCTGGTTGGGTGGATTAATAACACAGTTCAAGGCTTTATGCTATGACCCCCACTGCGTATGCACAGTATTAATGTATGTATACAAACTATATTCCCGTTCATACATATGTATATCGGTGGTGGTGGTGGTCGCGCCCGCCCCTCCTACACCTCCTCGGCCCGGCTCTCCCTTGCCACACACTTCCTTAAAACATTTGGGTTTTTATGATTTAGAAGCCGTTAGTTATTTAGTGACGTAGGCTTAACAATGAACATGTGCATTTTCGTGTGTGTGTGTGTGTGTGTGTGTGTGTGTGTGTGTGTGTGTGTGTGTGTGTGTGTGTGTGTGTGTGTGTGTGTGTGTGTGTGTGTGTGTGCGCGCGTGTGCGTGTGCGCGCGCGTGCGCGTGTGCGTGTGCGTGCGTCTGGAACCACGTACACCCACTACAATATACATAACACATGTGCGTACCTTAAGTGAGAGTGATTTAAAAGCCAAACACGTGTAAATGCCTCTGTGTGTGTGTGTTGTGTGTGTGTGTGTGTGTGTGTGTGTGTGTGTGTGTGTGTGTGAACCTTATCAGGCGGACACGTTACCGGGCGTGTGCATATCTTTTTGGCCGTGTGTATGTGTACATCGTTGGGCATGTATGATACTGAACAGATGTATACATTATCGGGTACTTGTGTACGTTATTGGGCTCATGTACCCACTTAGGGAGGAGCTTGAGCTTACCCACTTAAGCTTGAAGAGCTTGAGCTTCATCTTAACTACTCTGTCACTGAAAAGATTTCGTTCTAATTCGTCTGTGGCTCATTTGGGTACTCGATTTCCATCTGTGTTCCCTTGATTGAGTACCACTAGTGTTAAATAATCCGTCTATATCCCTGTCATTTTCCCCCGAGAATTTTTGAAGTGGTAATCATGTCTCCCATAACATCTGTTTGGTGTATGTTATTGGGGCGCGCGTGTACGGGTCCTTAGATGGTGTGTATAATACGGGGCAAGTGTGTGTACATTTTTGGGGGTCTGTATGTACGTTACTGGGCTAATGTGTACAGTTCCTGGTGAGCGTACAGCTCAAGCCTCTTAGACTGTACAGAATAGTCAGAGGCATACGCCAAGAGAAGGGAGGTGTGTACAGAGGGGAAAGGGAGGTGCGTACAGAGGGGAAAGGGAGGTGCGTACAGAGGGGAAAGGGAGGTGCGTACAGAGGGGAAAGGGAGGTGCGTACAGAGGGGAAAGGGAGGTGCATACAGAGGAGAGGGAGCGTTTACCCAGTAAAACATACCTCCGTGAGTCAGGGGGGGGGGTGTTGGAGGGAAGGGTGAAGCCTGTTGGAAGGGGGAAGGGGCGAGGGGAGAGGAAGGGGAGCAGGAAGAGGGAGGGAGAAGGGGGGGCGGGGTGACCACTTATACCAGCTTGTATTGATTACCTCACACATTTAGTATATTCTTATTCCGTCCACTTCCCCTCACACGCGCCTCTCTACCTCATTTGCTTCACAACATTGTCTTTGCATCATATATATATATATATATATATATATATATATATATATATATATATATATATATATATTATATATATATATATATATGTCGTACCTAGTAGCCAGAACGCACTTCTCGGCCTACTATGCAAGGCCCGATTTGCCTAATAAGCCAAGTTTTCATGAATTAATTGTTTTTCGACTACCTAACCTACCTAACCTAACCTAACTTTTTCGGCTACCATACCTAACCTAACCTATAAAGATAGGTTAGGTTAGGTTAGGTTAGGTTAGGTAGGGTTGGTTAGGTTCGGTCATATATCTACGTTAATTTTAACTCCAATAAAGAAAAATTGACCTCATACATAATGAAATGGGTAGCTTTATCATTTCATAAGAAAAAAATTAGAGAAAATATATTAATTCACGAAAACTTGGCTTATTAGGCAAATCGGGCCTTGCATAGTAGGCTGAGAAGTGCGTTCTGGCTACTAGGTACGACATATATATATATATATATATATATATATATATATATATATATATATATATATATATATATATATATATATATATATATATGTATAATAATATATATATATATATATATATATATATATATATATATATAATATATATATATATATATATATATATATATATATATATATATATATATATATATAATATATATATATATATATATATATATATATATATATATATATGTCGTACCTAGTAGGATTAAAACGAAGGATGAATTCGAGAGGCAGGCAAGGGAAGTGAATTATCAGGAGAAAGCGCCAAGCCATTATGACTAAATAGCACTTGGAAGGGGGTCAGGATAAGGATTTGGGATGGGACGGAGAGAAAGAAGGTGCCCAACCACTTGGACAGTCGGGGGATTGAACGCAGACCTGCATGAAGCGAGACCCGTCGCTCTACCGTCCAGCCCAAGTGCTTGGGCAAACTTAACATGAATGTTCAATACAAGGTATATTTAGTGTATTTTTGCTTTTTTTTTAGTGGATACACATTGTGGAATAATTAATATGTTCCAACATGTCGTCCGTCATTCACTATGATGTAAATAATCTAATTCACAGTTGACGCTAAGAACACCTTATGCAGACGAGGAGTCACAATAACGGGGGGAAAGGAGTCACCTCTACCGACACAGTTGTAGGGATGATGGATGACCTGTATCCAACCTTTCCTGTCATCCAACCCTTCCTGTCATCCAACCCTTCCTGTCATCCAACCCTTCCTGTCATCCAACCCTTCCTGTCATCCAACCCTTCCTGTCATCCACTGCGTCTCATATTGTAAGCTATGGACCCCCAACGTACAAAATGAGGTGGTACTACACAAAAAAGTAACGGCTCACAAATATCTACGTTTTCTATGCATGGGTTGTTGGTCAGGTTAAGAAGGTTGGCTTGGGTTCGTGCATTTTAGTACCCCTTGCTTTGTACGTTGTGGCAGCTGAAGGGCGCGTGTTGGCTGGTGGTCACCGGTTGATGGACAGCATCAACCGGTTGATGGACAGCATCAAACGGTTGAAAGTCAAACACCCCTTTGTAACTACTCGGGATTTTCTTGGAATTGTGGCAACAAGAACTCCAAAGATTGTACGCTGAGGTACGAACTGCTGGTCATTGTGAACGTGTTCACGTGTGTTCATCAGACACTGTTCACACAAGTGAACACCTAACCTCACACTAGAACTTTAATGTTTTTTTTTTAAATCTTGTACTTCAAATGTGCAGCATTGTCCCAGCCACATGGATTGGTCGGTAGAGTAATGGCCTCGCTTTCTTGTTGGTAGGCGTTCGACTCCAGATGGTGTATGGGGTTGTGCATTATTCCTTCCCTGCCTCATATTTCTTCACCTCCGTCCTCGTATCCCAGCGCCCCGCCCTCATATCCCAGCGCCCCGCCCTCATATCCCAGCGCCACGCCCTCATATCCCAGCGCCACGCCCTCATATTCCTTCCAAGTGCTATACTGTAGTTGTGGTGGCTCAGATCTTTCTCCTCATAACTATCATTACTGTTGAAAAGTGCAGCGACATTATCAGTTCTGTAGTTCTTCGTGGGTTACTTTAACAGTTTAACTGTATACTCATTGAATAGGAATTAGTGTGTTAGGAGTTAACTCTAGGTTGATCCTATCTTTGCCCCAATATGTAAATCGAAGCCTCGTTCGCCAGAACTAAAAATGATGTTAGATAAAACAAAAAAGTGATCGTCTGGTTCTTGCAGTTGCCATTAATTCTTGACAAACATTTCCTTTTATTTCATAACCCTCTCAAAGCTGAAGCCCTGTTTGTATTTTATGACATTTTAACATTCCTCATTAGACTATTATTAGAGCTTTTAGCCCTTTGTATTTCGTACGTTGTGGGAAATGAAGAGATCAGGGCTGCCAGAGCAGCGACCACTTTCAGAAACAACCCTTAATCTGGCAGCAGGTCAAGGGCATGTCAATTCCCTTGACGTGGCAAGTATCCATCAGGAGGGATCATGTCCCCTCAAGGCTGCTCACGGCGGAAGCGCGTTTGGCTTTCAAGGAAGGAAAATATTCATGCACAAAAATAATTTTTTGTTTCCTTTTCTTCCAAGGTGGAGTGGAGCCTGGACACAACGAGCCCCACCGGCTAAGATGTCGTACTCGGTATGTTGAAGAGGTGGAGTGCGCTGGAAGAGGTGGAGTGCGCTGGAAGAGGTGGAGTGCCCTGGAAGAGGTGGAGTGCCCTGGAAGAGGTGGAGTGCCCTGGAAGAGGTGGAGTGCCCTGGAAGAGGTGGAGTGCCCTGGAAGAGGTGGAGTGCCCTGGAAGAGGTGGAGTGCCCTGGAAGAGGTGGAGTGCCCTGGAAGAGGTGGAGTGCGCTGGAAGAGGTGGAGTGCGCTGGAAGAGGTGGAGTGCGCTGGAAGAGGTGGAGTGCGCTGGAAGAGGTGGACTGCGCTGGAAGAGGTGGACTGCGCTGGAAGAGGTGGACTGCGCTGGAAGAGGTGGACTGCGCTGGAAGAGGTGGACTGCGCTGGAAGAGGTGGACTGCGCTGGAAGAATCTGTGGTGAAAGCCAAGTTCATTCAACAGCAGCCCTATACAGTTTTCGAGGTGTAGAAGCAACCTGGCACAACTGCCGGGCCCAAGAGCTAGATATTCCTCCCCTTGTATGCACAGTTAGCTACGCGCACGCTCGTGCACACACACACACTTAATGGAATGCATTAAGTAGTGATGTGATGGAAGCAGACTCCATATACAGTTTACACAGTTTCAAGTGTAGATATGATAGAGCCCAATAGGCTCAGGAACCTGTACACCAGGTGACTGACAGTTGAGAGGCGGGACCAAAGAGCCAAAATTCAACCCCCGCAAGCACAAATATCCGAGTACACACACACACACACACACACACACAACACACATTTAAACACACAACAACCACACCCTCCAGGCTTACACACAGCCACTTCCACACACATTGAACCAAAATATACCAACACCAAATTACCAAAAGCGGCATCATCTGCATAATATAATCTTAGTAGGGAATCATAGCGCACGAATCACATTTTACTCTTAATCCCCCACGCCCAGTTCTAAATCCCCCCCCCAACCCCACCCCCACCCTCCCCCAACCCCCATGCTTCAATCCCTCGTAGTAATCCTATTTTCTGAACAGCTCACCCCTTCGCTCCTCTAATGCAATTTTCCTATATTTATAATTTCAAAGTTGCATACACGGTTATTAATCATATTGATTTTCCAATTTAGCTCCAATTACGTTTATAATTTGCCACTATTTTTCTCGGGGCTCGCTCAGGATTAATGTAGAGAGGCGGCAAAAGTGTGCTAGGGGAAGGGGGGAGGGAGGGGGGAGGGAAGAGGGGGGAGGGGAGGAGAGGGGAGTGGAGAAAGCTGAGGGAGAAGGGAAAAGGGAAATAGAAGAGGGGACAGAGGAGTGGAAGCGGCACCTGGGATGGATGAAGCAGCAGTGAAGGAGAAATGAAAGGAGGAAGAAGGAGAGGGAAGCAACGCAAGGCGCTGAGAAAGGGAGGGGAATAAAGAAAAGGGAAAGATGTGGGGAAAGTGCAGAGACAGAGGGTGGATAAAAAGAAGGCACAGGAAGGTGAAAATAATACAAATTGTGTGGAAGAAAAAATCAAGAAAGAGCAGAGGTGAAGAAGCGAGTGAGAGAAAGACATGTAGAAAGAATACAAGAAAAAGGAGAAAAAAACAAATAAAGACCATACCTAGCGAGAGAGACGGGGGGGGGGGCGAGGAAGGCAGAGGGGAAGACGATAGTCAAGACTGAAGGCAGAGAAGAATATTGATAAATGAGAGGTGGAGGATAATCTGAGTAAGATTCAGAGAACAGGAGAAGGGTGAATTAACATTTAAAGAGCTAATGAGAAGACATTACGAGGAGAAGCCACCAAAGAGCGGAAAGAGGACGAGGGGAGGGAAGGAGGAGGAGGATAAGGGGAAGGATGGGGAGGGAGGATAAGGGGAGGGAGGGTGAGGGCAAGGATGGGGAGGGAGGGGGGGGCAGGGTGGAGAAGGAAGATGAGGGGAAAGTAAGGGTGAAAGAAATGAAAAAATAAGGGCGAGGGGGGGGGGGAATGAAGGATAATAAGGTATGCGGAGGATGAAGGGAATCACAAGGAAGAAAGGGAAGGAGGAGAATCAGGAAGATGGAGGGAGAAGATGAAGAAAGATCAATTAGCGGCAACAGAGAAGTGACGGGAGAGTAAAGTGGAAGGTTAAGAGAAATGGACGAAAAACAAGTAATTATGGGTAGGAGAGAGAGAGAGAGAGAGAGAGAGAGAGAGAGAGAGAGAGAGAGAGAGAGAGAGAGAGAGAGAGAGAGAGAGAGAGAGAGAGAGAGAGAGAGAGAGAGAGAGAGAGAGAGAGAGAGAGAGAGAGGAGAGAGAGGAGAGAGAGGGAGAGAGAGGCAGAGAGAGGCAGAGGCAGAGAGAGGCAGAGGCAGAGAGAGGCAGAGAGAGGCAGAGGCAGAGAGAGGCAGAGGCAGAGAGAGGCAGAGGCAGAGAGAGGCAGAGGCAGAGAGAGGCAGAGGCAGAGAGAGGCAGAGGCAGAGAGAGGCAGAGGCAGAGAGAGGCAGAGGCAGAGAGAGACAGAGGCAGAGAGAGACAGAGGCAGAGAGAGACAGAGGCAGAGAGAGACAGAGGCAGAGAGAGACAGAGGCAGAGAGAGACAGAGGCAGAGAGAGACAGAGGCAGAGAGAGACAGAGGCAGAGAGAGACAGAGGCAGAGAGAGACAGAGGCAGAGAGAGGCAGAGGCAGAGAGAGGCAGAGAGAGAGACAGAGTCAGAGAGAGACAGAGTCAGAGAGAGACAGAGCAAGACGCTGGCAAAGACAGACACAATGTTAATATAAGCAACAGTTAACTCGCTCTTTTCCACTCCACCTTTTAATCACAAAATGGCGGAGCAGTTAGCGCGCGTCAATAGGGTCTGTTACCTAATAGGAAGATTACAGGATTGTCGCCGGTATTACTACAAAATTATGACAATCACAACACAACACGGGCACTGCCGGGGCTATGGGGAGGGATGGAGGGGGAGAGGAACAGGACGAGGGGAGGGAATGGGGTGGGAGGGGGGAGGGGAAAGGGAGTGGAAGGCAAAATAGAATACAAGAGGAAGAGAAAAGGGAGTGGAAAGCTAGGAGAGAAAAAGGGCAAGGGGGCGAGGAAATTAAAAAAGGGGGGAAAGTGGAGGAATAAGAGAGGGAGAGAAAGGGGGGATTTAAAAGAAGGTAGAGAAGAGAACAAACGTAAATGAGGGGTTGGAAAATAGGAGGGAATGCAAGCAGAATAGGGGAAAAATCCCCCCTTCCCTCACATTGTCCTTCGTCTCCTCACCCATTCCTCCTCCTCTTTCCCCTCCCCCCCTCTCACTGAATTCCCACTGAAACCAGAAGTGCCGGACCAGCCAGGCTGTAGTGGACACGTGGGCCTGCGGGCCGCGCTAAGCCACACAGCCTGTTGGACCAAGCTCTCACAAGTCGAGCCCGGCCTTCTCCAGGTAAGATAATAAAGGAACTGGGCGGAGTAGCAAACTAGTCACAGCCCAATTAATGACTGGGAATTGGGTTCCAGGAGGATCACTGTTAATAGTGAAACTGTCCAGCCCGTTCTCCAGAACGTTAACAACGTCATTAAACTCATGGACTAAATTGCCCCGAACCTAACCTACCCGAGAACCCAACAACAGAAAACGGGACATTACGTCATTTCGCGAACCGCTACCACTGTTAGAACACCAGTTTTTGGGCCTTGGGTCAATTATACGTCAAAATGCTACGTACTGTTTATTCGGGAGAATAGGTTAGTAATGGGAATGGGTTGCCGGCCCTGACCAACTGCTGCCGCCGCCCCTTGCCAGTAGCGGATGAGGCGGGTGATGCCAACCGTTCAGGTATACCAGGTGGATGACCTCTTATCATATCAGCAGCATCCAATTCATTCTTGTGTTTTTATTGCCTTCACTCTCCTCCCTCACTCACCGCCCTCACTCTCATCCCGCACTCACCGCCCTCACTCTCATCCCTCACTCACCGCCCTCACTCTCATATTCGATAAAAGAAAAACTCGAACATCAAGAAAGTTAAATCATAAGAAAAAGTACAGGAAAGCCACGAGGCGGGGCAAAGGAGCTAGACCTCAACCCACCACAGACACTTGTTAGGTAAGTCCTGATAGCTAAGCACTCCCCTCCCACATACACCCATCTCTTCTCTCACATTGTGGCTTTTTACCATATTTTTTGTATATTATACATTACTTCACCATTCTTCCCCCCCCCCCACCCCACACTCTCCCCCCTCCCTCTGACTACACCACGTCTCTCTCTCTCTCTCTCTCTCTCTCTCTCTCTCTCTCTCTCTCTCTCTCTCTCTCTCTCTCTCTCTCTCTCTCTCACACACACACACACACACACACACACACACACACACACACACACACACACACACACACACACACACACACACACACACACACACACATTCAATTTAAAACACCAAGAACCCATTACCTCTACTCGAGATGTTATTCCATTTCAAAATTAACGCAAAAAACAATTAAAAAATTAATATAAATCTCCCGGGGGGAAACGCAAAAAATATATATATATACGCCCCTTTCTCTCCCCTTCCTCAACACTTCCCCCATCTCCGACACCCATTCCTCCCCTTCCCAGTACCCCCTCCCCCCCCTCCCCTAGCACCGAGTGGCAAAAAGTGCCCACTCCCCCATAAAATTAGAGGTGGTCCGACCCATCCTACACAGGGTAATAACCTCACCCATAAAGAAAAATCTAATTAAAACACGAATCAGAGATTAAGAACAACGCACACATTCCCCCCCCCCCTCCCAATCATACATTCCCATCATACATTCCCTCCCGATCATACAGTGCGTGTGCTTAGTATGGGCTCGTAAGTAGGTATTTCGCACATAACAACCCGTTCTCGCACTTGCTTATAGTCAATATTGGCTTATTTAATAAGTGCATATATAACAAACTAATTGATTGTGAATATTTTAGTTTACCTTGAAAAGCTTCATAGAAAACACCGACCTCACCTAACCTTCTTAGTATGTTAAGATAAGCATCTTATTGCCTCTTAATTACAATTATTACTTAACCTATACCGTTGATAGGTTAAGTAATAATTGTAAATAAGAAGCAATAAGATGCTTATCTTAACATACTAAGAAGGTTAGGTGAGGTCGGTGTTTTCTATGAAGCTTTTCAAGGTAAACTAAAATATTCACAATCAATTAGCATGCCACATATGTACTTATTAAATATGCCAATATTGACTATAAGCAAGTGCGAGAACGGGTTGCACATACATACAAGCCGATTAATCATTCAAGTATTCATACACATGCATTACACAAAGGACATATACATTATCCTGATCATGAATTGATATACAACATTGTTAGGCATACATACTCTTCCCCTCCCCCCCCCCCCCTTCAATATACCTGGTAAAGTGAGGTACGACAAAACAGAGCAAATTGAAGGCAGCTTAGGTTAAATTAGGTCAGGTCAGGTCAGGTTAGATTAGGTTAGGTAAGAGAGTAGGCTAAGTTAGGTTAGGTTAGATTAGGTAAGAGAGTAGGCTAAGTTAGGTTAGGTTAGATTAGGTTAGAGTAGGCTAAGTTAGGTTAGGTTAGATTAGGTTAGAGTACGCTAAGTTAGATTAGATTAGGTTAGAGAGTACGCTAAGTTAGGTTAGGTGTTTCAGAATTTAGACGTTTAAAACAAATATTTTAAATAAAATTTTGTACAAAGTGAACAGTTAGCGGTGCCTGCTGCTATTGAAGGTCAGGGCAGGTTTTTAGGTTAGGCTAGGACTTGGGTCTCAGGCTTATTCGGCTGCTTCCCCCCCCCCTCCATCCCTCTTAAGGGGGGCCGGTGGCTGAGTGAACAGCACGCTGGACACGTAATTCTGTGGTCCGGGGTTCGATTCCCGGCGCCGGCGAGAAACAATGGACAGAGTTTTTCACTCTGATGCCCCTGTTACCTGGCAGTAAATAGGTACCTGGGAGTTAAGACAGCTGTTACGGGCTGCTTCCTATGTGTGTGTGTGGAGGGGGGGGGGGAATTAGTAGTTTAGTAACAGTTGATTGATTGACAGTTGAGAGGCGAGCCGAAAGAGCAGAGCTCAACCCCCGCAAGCACAAATAGGTGAACACACAGAGAGACAGACAGACAGAGACAGAGACAGACAGACACAGACAGACACAGACAGAAACAACAAGAGCGAGGAAGGACCAATGAGAGGGAGAAGTTTTCCCTTCAATACCCTCCAGTTTAATCTCAAATGTGGCAATTACAGATATAGAAAACGGTGCACCAGGCAATTAAAAGTTACTTGTAACAAGCTCTACGAAACTTTTATTCCTCATTAGATTGGAATCAATTATGTTACTCGCTAAAGTGTTACAATTTTTTTTTTTCGTCCTCTCCCACTCCCTTCCTTCTGCCTCCCTCCCTCCCTCCTACCGTTTCTTCAGCCCTTACTAACCCCCCCCCCCCACTTCCTTCTCTTCGCCCCCCTCCCCCCACCCTCTTCCTTCATCCAACACACTATACCACTTCCCCTTTCCCCTCCAGTCCTTTACCTTCCATCCCACTGATCCTTTCCCCTCCCATTCCACCATCTCCCCCTCCCCCATCTCCCCCCACTCGCGTTTCCTAACCCAGACTCGTAAAATGATTACCAGTAAAATATTATGGAAATTAATAGCGAGTAATTGGAACGCATACAACGTGACTTTTGAAGAATGTTACAAATTATGACGCTTGTTAACATAGACAAAAAATATAATAATTTAAACGCAGGTCGAGCAAGTGCGATTTTAAAATATTAAGCAACTAATCAAGGCGGACGCAAATCGAAACTTAAATCAAATGTAATTGTATTAAAAGGCAATTAATATGAAATAATAATGACAAAAATCTTGCTTCATAATTACTGAAATTAAATGCCGACTCGCAATTATACGGGACAAAAATTCTTAATTAATTCTTCAAAATTTAAGCCGTTGGACAAATTACAGCAAATCCCACGCTATAATAACAACAATAAATTGTCATTATCATCAACTGGGCGAGGAGGTCGCCAGCCATCACCGCCGCCGCCAGTGACCGCGCGTCACCGCTCGTGGCACCACCGCTAGTGGCACCACCGCAGCTCGTGGCACCGCCGCTAGTGGCACCACCGCAGCTCGTGGCACCGCCGCTAGTGGCACCACCGCAGCTCGTGGCACCACCGCAGCTCGTGGCACCGCCGCTAGTGGCACCACCGCAGCTCGTGGCACCACCGCAGCTCGTGGCACCGCCGCTAGTGGCACCACCGCAGCTCGTGGCACCGCCGCTAGTGGCACCACCGCAGCTCGTGGCACCGCCGCTAGTGGCACCACCGCTCGTGGCACCGCCGCTAGTGGCACCACCGCAGCTCGTAGCACCGCCGCTAGTGGCACCACCGCAGCTCGTAGCACCGCCGCTAGTGGCACCACCGCAGCTCGTGGCACCGCCGCTCGTGGCCCTCACCACTGCTCATAGAACACCTACCTCTTCCTTCCTCTCTCCCTATCCCTTTCTTTAAATCTCTCTCTCTCTCTCTCTCTCTCTCTCTTCCCTCCAAGTAATGCACTTCCTTTTACAGTCAATTATGCCGCGGTTACTTTCAGCTCTCACTCACTCACCTGAGCCCGAATAAACTAGGGAGGGTTGGGTCGGGGTGACCCAGGAGGGTGTGCCAGTGTTCTTGTTGATGGGAGTGCCACCCTCTCCCCTTCACCACAGCCTGGGTGCCCGCCCCCCCCCCCTGGCACCGTCGTGGAGCCGGGGACACCGGCGACGACAATGGAGCAGCAGCCAGGGACCAGATTCACGAAGCAGGTACGCAAGCACTTACGAACCTGTAGATCTTTTCTCAATCTTTGGCAGCTTTGTTTCCAATTATTAAACAGTTAATGAGCTCCGAAGCACCAGGAGGCTGTTTATAACAATAACAACAATTGAAGGGGAAGTTTTCATGCTTGTAAACTGTTTAATAAATGTAACCAAAGCCGTCAGTGATTGAGGAAAGATGTGCACGCTCGTAAGTGCTTGCGTAACTACTGCTTCGTGAATCTGGCCCCAGGCCGCCACCGTTCACCCCGGGGATTACAATGTTCTTGAGCGAACCTGGATTGTACCTGGTGGGGGTTCTGGGAGTTTTCCTCTACTCCCCGAGCTCGGTTTGAGGCCAGGCTCGAGTTGTGATAACATGGGCCAACAGGCTATTGCTTGGATGTCCACATATCCGCTGAAACCCTGCTGCTGCTGTTGTTGTTACTGGTGGTGAGGTTGTTAGTACTGGCGCTGCCCCGGGTGAGGTTGTTAGTACTGGCGCTGCCACGGGTGAGGTTGTTAGTACTGGCGCTGCCACTGGTGAGGTTGTTAGTACTGGCGCTGCCACGGGTGAGGTTGTTAGTACTGGCGCTGCCACTGGTGAGGTTGTTAGTACTGGCGCTGCCACGGGTGAGGTTGTTAGTACTGGCGCTGCCACTGGTGAGGTTGTTAGTACTGGCGCTGCCACTGGTGAGGTTGTTAGTACTGGCGCTGCCACTGGTGAGGTTGTTAGTACTGGCGCTGCCACTGGTGAGGTTGTTAGTACTGGCGCTGCCACAACACTACATTGTCCAGTACCGCGTGTTGTGGTGCACACTGATCCCTGGCTGCTACAGGCGGTTTAAAAAATTATGAAACCTAAGAAAAATGGAATCGATAGGGAAAAAAAATATTCATTCAATTGTTTTTTGACGTTATCGTGATGATATCACGGTGTTTTTATGATGTAGATGCAGACGATAAGCTCAAGCATAACTCCAATGAAACACAATATGGCTTTAATTAATAATGATACATTACCTCGCGTGAAAGTGTGTAATATAAGCTTCAGTGTCAATTGTGTTTTATGAGATAAAAACAAACGACTGTATTGCCTTAGTTGGCAAGCGTGTGTCACAACTCACCATTTACAACACAATCTCACCATTACCAATCCATTTTGTAATGGCATGAAAAATACAACTGACCCATTGCAAGTTTTCTCCCCACTAAACTACTTCAGAATGTCATGAGAGAAGACTCACAATAATAAGCATCATTCTGTATCGAATGTGACTGATCGAGTTAAATTGGTGAGAGCAGGATCAAAGGATTTATTCCTAATTTATAAAAACCATCAGAGTTCTACAATGATAGAAAAGGTGTTAAGAAGCCTTGCAGGTGAAGGGTGACCAGCGAGGCTGTTAACGCCTTCAGTAAAATCATCTTAATTGCATCAAGACGACTTTAAGTGACTACAAAACAAGTCATAGGTCACATAACCCTCCACCTTCATTACTCTTAAGAGCACACACCCAAATACCCCCCCCCCCCCAATCCTCAAACCCACCACCCTTTATTATTATTATTAACATCTTTATTGACAAAATTAATTAAAAATCTGCTCTACGGTGTAAAATGCTACAACTACCTGGCAATGTAATGGTATATGCAGACCATAGCTCCTTCCCCTTCCCCCTTCCTCTTCCCCTTCCCTTCCCTCCCTTTGGTCATCCCTTCCATTTTACAACAACTCTACCATCTACCAGTTCAAACGGTGCAGTTCACCAGCTCTAACTCTACAAGTCCCTGGCTATACCCGCACACACTTAAACATTAACATAGGTACATCTGCATTTACGCAGCTTCCCCGGACTATACGCGGGAAGGTTAGTGTGGCAGGCGTATGTGAGCAGCAGTCTGCACTCACACACTTTGGGGGGGGAAGATGTCCTCAAGAACACGGGACCAATCATTACGGTTACATTGCACTCAATCCACTCCCCAGTGGATGAGTTTAAGACCCGGTACACGCACTCGCCCATACACTACTGGACACTATTCCAAAACACAACCGAGCACTACCACACTGCAGGGGGTAACACCACACCACCACCACCAGACACCACTGGACACCACTACACCACCAGACACTACTACACCACCAGACACCACTGGACACCACTACACCACTGGACACCACTACACCACTGGACACCACTACACCACCAGACACCACTGGACACCACTACACCACTGGACACCACTACACCACTGGACACCACTACACCACTGGACACCACTGGACACCACTACACCACCAGACACCACTGGACACCACTACACCACCAGACACCACTGGACACCACTACACCACTGGACACCACTACACCACTGGACACCACTACACCACTGGACACCACTACACCACCAGACACCACTACACCACCAGACACCACTGGACACCACTACACCACTGGACACCACCACTGGACACCACTGGACACCACCAGACACCACCACTGGACACCACTGGACACCACCACTGGACACCACTGGACACCACTACACCACTGGACACCACTACACCACTGGACACCACTGGACACCACTACACCACCAGACACCACTACACCACCAGACACCACTGGACACCGTTACACCATTGGACACCACTACACCACTGGACACCACTACACCACCAGACACCACTGGACACCGTTACACCATTGGACACCACTACACCATTGGACACCACTGGACACCACTACACTACTGGACACCACTACACCACTGGACACCACTACACCACTGGACACCGTTACACCACTGGACACCACTACACCATTGGACACCACTGGACACCACTACACCACTGGACACCACTACACCACCAGACACCACTGGACACCGTTACACCATTGGACACCACTACACCACCAGACACCACTACACCACTGGACACCACTGGACACCACCAGACACCACTACACCACTGGACACCACTACACCACTGGACACCACTACACCACTGGACACCACCAGACACCACTACACCACTGGACACCACTGGACACCACTACACCACCAGACACCACTACACCACCAGACACCACTGGACACCACTACACCACTGGACACCACTACACCACTGGACACCACTACACCACTGGACACCACTGGACACCACTACACCACCAGACACCACTGGACACCACTACACCACCAGACACCACTGGACACCGTTACACCATTGGACACCACTACACCACCACTAGCCCACCACATCCGAGCCTTCAGCGGACTACGGAGATCCCTATTGCCATTCTCAAAGGCTCTAAATTCAATTACTAGTCGCGTTCGTTTTAGAGGCGACTCGCTAATTCGATCTCGTGGTCAGCTTGGGACAGAACGGGAGTAGAGGCGGCTGTGGCGACTGTGGTGGTGGTGGTAGGGGTGGTGGTGGTGGTAGGGGTGGTGGTAGGGGTGGTGGTGGTGATGGTAGCGATGGCGGCTGGGTCACCGGTGGCAGTGGTGTTGGTAGCGGCAGTAACGTCAGCGATAGTAGTGGTATGGAAAGTTAAATTATTGTTGTGGTGGTGATAGTGGTGGAGAGGGGGTGGCGTCGGTCACACACCAACGGAGTAAGAACTTTATGATCTTCAGCCCCGTAAGTGGCACTCATCGTTAGCGGTGCCAACATCGGAAATATTGTCAATGATGTTGGGGGTGGTGTCAGCACCTGTCAGGAACGCTGCCAGCTTGTCAATGCTGTTACCAGTGCTGTCAGGAGCTGTGACAGCACTAGTAATGCGTTCATGGACGGTGTCAGCGTTGGCAATTGTGTCAAGGGAGAGTTTAGATCTGGAACGGTTGTTAAAAGGTGGTTGAGCGCTGGAAATGTTGTCAGGAGCGGTGTTAGGGATGAAAATGGTGTCAGGTGCGGTGTCAGCGGCGCTGAGCAGCGGGCTGACTTTTGGCGGGACGTAGCAGAGTAAATATGGGAGACGGGGGTACCTTAATTCCATTAGCGATGCATCATTGACGACAAAGGAAGCCGGCAGACAGACTGGAGAAACCTGGGCTGACCTCTACCCCACCTCCACCCCCCTCCCCACACATCACCCCCCTCCTTCCCCCCATCAAACACTTCTTTCTCCCTCTCAACCACCACCACTTTCCATCCCTCAACCATTCCTGTCCCACTGCCTCCTGTCCACTCTCCTCGCTAACACTCCGTCCTGCCCATATCTCCACCTACACATACCACTTAACGCTGCACCTTGAGCCAGAGCTCAACCCCCGCAAGCACAACTAGGTAAGTACTACCGTCATCCTCCCTCCAACACCTCCACCACCACCCTCCAACACCTCCACCACTACCCTCCATCACACCACCACCACCCTCCATCACACCACCACCACCCTCCATCACACCACCACCACCCTCCATCACACCACCACCACCCTCCAACACCTCCACCACCACCCTCCAACACCTCCACCACTACCCTCCAACACCTCCACCACTACCCTCCATCACACCACCACTACCCTCCATCACACCACCACCACCCTCCATCACACCACCACCACCCTCCATCACACCACCACCACCCTCCATCACACCACCACCACCCTCCATCACACCACCACCACCCTCCATCACACCACCACCACCCTCCATCACACCACCACCACCCTCCATCACACCACCACCACCTTCCATCACACCACCACCACCCTCCATCACACCACCACCACCCTCCATCACACCACCACCACCCTCCAACACCTCCACCACCACCCTCCAACACCTCCACCACCACCCTCCATCACACCACCACCACCCTCCATCACACCACCACCACCCTCCATCACACCACCACCACCCTCCATCACACCAATACAGTTAATTCATGAAACTGTGGCAGCAGTTCCTCCCGTGCCCAGTTATTAGAGAGGATTCAGTCTTCCTTTTGTTAAAGCAGCGGAGCTCCTAACAGGCTCAAACACAGGCCGCCCCGACAATAAATTACAAATATAATTCAATCACCCAGAGCAGTAATCACGTTTGGCACAGTGAATCGCCAATATCCCAACTGTTGGAGACACGAGTGAGAGCCTCGAACCCAGGCTTGGAAACCTTGGACTCCTGTGAGGTGTCCCGGCCACCATCTCTTGGCGCCCGTCATCCCACCAGCCCACCCCGACACACTAACTCACCCACCAGCCCACCCTCGACACACTAACTCACCCACCAGCCCACCCTCGACACACTAACTCACCCACCAGCCCACCCCGACACACTAACTCACCCACCAGCCCACCCCGACACACTAACTCACCCACCAGCGCACCCCGACACACTAACTCACCCACCAGCGCACCCTCGACACACTAACTCACCCACCAGCCCACCCTCGACACACTAACTCACCCACCAGCCCACCCTCGACACACTAACTCACCCACCAGCCCACCCTCGACACACTAACTCACCCACCAGCCCACCCCGACACACTAACTCACCCACCAGCGCACCCCGACACACTAACTCACCCACCAGCCCACCTCGACACACTAACTCACCCACCAGCCCACCCTCGACACACTAACTCACCCACCAGCCCACCCTCGACACACTAACTCACCCACCAGCCCACCCTCGACACACTAACTCACCCACCAGCGCACCCCGACACACTAACTCACCCACCAGCCCACCTCGACACACTAACTCACCCACCAGCCCACCCTCGACACACTAACTCACCCACCAGCCCACCCTCGACACACTAACTCACCCACCAGCCCACCCTCGACACACTAACTCACCCACCAGCGCACCCCGACACACTAACTCACCCACCAGCCCACCTCGACACACTAACTCACCCACCAGCCCACCCTCGACACACTAACTCACCCACCAGCCCACCCTCGACACACTAACTCACCCACCAGCCCACCCTCGACACACTAACTCACCCACCAGCCCACCCTCGACACACTAACTCACCCACCAGCCCACCCTCGACACACTAACTCACCCACCAGCCCACCCTCGACACACTAACTCACCCACCAGCCCACCCTCGACACACTAACTCACCCACCAGCCCACCCTCGACACACTAACTCACCCACCAGCCCACCCTCGACACACTAACTCACCCACCAGCCCACCCTAACACAGTGTATGTAATCCCATACAGTAATGTCCTCTGTATTTCATTGATAATGTATTGAAACACGAAAACATTCGGAACTTTAGTTTCCTTTTCCTAGTAAATACTTACACATAACCGAATCACGTGTTTTTGTGATTATTCTGAGATATTATATATATATATATATATATATATATATATATATATATATATATATATATATATATATATATATATATATATTATATATATATATATATTATATATATATATATTTGAATATGACTGAAAGGGTAAGATTAATGAGTCTAACACGAATCTTCTCAATATTTCTTACGTTTTAATATTTAAAATAGCAGGCTAATTTGCGCATTTATTCGTTGGCCAAATGAGGGAGGGGGGGGGGTACATGGTAGGCAAGAATGGAGGGAGGGAGAAGGGGGAAAGGGAGAAGGGAGGGGTAGTAAAGTGAACGAGATCAAAACAAGGGTAAACTTAACTAGAAATATATGGGCAGCAAAACGTAAACCAGTTCAATTTCAGCAGGAGGCGAAGGGCCGGGGGCGGCTTCCCCACCGCCTTTACCCCCCCCCCCCGGCCATCAATTATACATCACCACCATTTAACAATAACATCAACAACAATTTCAATCCCGACAGCGGGTAACAAACATCCACAACCCTAAACAAATGTTCCTTGTCAACACCGCTTCAATATTTATCCTCCTGAAAACTTTCACAATTTTTTTTTTTTGGAGTAATCCTGGAATTGACCGTGAATAATGAACTGGCCCAATACATATTTCATTGATATTATAAATGTATAATAAAATCCTTCAGTGGACGCTCCGGGGAATACCACACTCCCTAAATTTTCCAGATCCTCCTTTTTTTTTTCATTAATTCACACTGTGCTCTTTATCACCGATGTAAAATCCTCCAAAATTACACGAATAATGGCGGCAGTCGCTTCTATTATTCAGCCTCAAGACACTGACGAAAGGTTGTAAATAGCACTTTGACTCAATAATTCCACAGACTCCAGAACTGCCAAGTGCTTAAACTCGCCACCGAATTCCAAGCTGACATTCGACCAGTGCTCTTTACCGTCCCCGGCGTTCCCTTCACCACACACACACACACACACACACTCCTCTTATTGGTGCTCCCGCTTAAACCGCGCTCCGTTTTATTAGTAACGAATGTTTAAATAACACCCTTTTTTACCGGAAGGCGCCCAAACCGAGCCCTCGTCTTGCTGGTACAGCTTAAACCGGACCCCCCTTCTTACTGGTACAGCTTAAACCGGACCCCCTTCTTACTGGTACAGCTTAAACCGGACCCCCTTCTTACTGGGACAGCATAAACCGGACCCTCTTCTTACTGGGACAGCATAAACCGGACCCTCTTCTTACTGGTACAGCTTAAACCGGACCCCCTTCTTACTGGTACAGCTTAAACCGGACCCCCTTCTTACTGGTACAGCTTAAACCGGACCCCCTTCTTACTGGTACAGCTTAAACCGGACCCCCTTCTTACTGGTACAGCTTAAACCGGACCCCCTTCTTACTGGGACAGCATAAACCGGACCCCTTCTTACTGGTACCGCATAAACCGGACCCCCTTCTTACTGGTACAGCTTAAACCGGACCCCCTTCTTACTGGGACAGCATAAACCGGACCCCTTTCTTACTGGGACAGCATAAACCGGACCTCTTGTTGCTGGTACAGCTTAAACCGGACCCCCCCTTCTTACTGGTACAGCTTAAACCGGACCCCCTTCTTACTGGCACAGCTTAAACCGGACCCCCTTCTTACTGGGACAGCATAAATTGAACCCCCTGCTTACTGGTACAGCTTAAACCGGACCCCCTTCTTACTGGTACAGCTTAAACCGGACCTCCTTCTTACTGGTACAGCTTAAACCGGACCTCCTCCTTACTGGTACAGCTTAAACCGGACCCCTTCTTACTGGTACCGCATAAACCGGACCCCTTCTTACTGGTACAGCTTAAACCCACCTTACTAGTTACCAACCTCCACAAGCCCCTAACGAAGCCATCGAAGCATCCCAACAAACACCCGGACCACTGAACTATATGTTTAGCACATCTCCAACACTGTTCATTGAGGACGGAAGAAAATGCGTATACGCTGATTACCATTGTAAATGTGTGGCCACGTCTGTAATAGGGGGGAGAGGGGGAGAAGGGGGGAGAAGGGGGGAGAAGGGGGGAGAAGGGGGGAGAGGGGGGAGAGGGAGCGAGGGAGCGAGGGAGCGAGAGAGAGGGAGTCATTGTTTATAAACCAAGGGGTTTATTTTTCCCCCTTTTTTGATGAACCACTTGTGTCTAGAGGGGGTTTCTGAGAGGTGGTTGTTGAGATGGTATTTGTGGTGGTGGCAGCCATGGTGGTGGCAGCCATGGTGGTGGCAGCCATGGTGGTGGTGGTGGCAGCCATGGTGGTGGTGGTGGCAGCCATGGTGGTGGTGGTGGCAGCCATGGTGGTGGTGGTGGCAGCCATGGTGGTGGTGGTGGCAGCCATAGTGGTGGTGGAGGTGGCAGCCATAGTGGTGGTGGTGGCAGCCATAGTGGTGGTGGTGGCAGCAATGGTGGTGGTGGTGGTGGTCCCCGTTCTCTCAGGCAATTTTATCTCATGATATAAACCTAAAACTTCCAAATAATCAAATATCCCCCAACCCTCCCCCTCGTAACCTTCCACTGTCTACCTTCACTCTCTTAACACGGAGGTGTACTTAGCTGCACACTGAGGTGTATAGCGAGTAGACGGAGTGTCTTCACCCAAGAGTAACAAACAGCACAGTGTGTGTGCAATGAACACAATGTTGCAAGTTTCAAGGTAATGCAAGGCGGTGATCTTGAGATGTCACAACGAGACACGCCGCATGAACTAGGACACCAGGGGACCACAAGAACAAGGTTGTGGGTCCAACCAGGTTGCTTGGTTGCAACCACAAGCAACCAATTATCAAAGTTGCGATCTAGGCCTTCAACAGGCCACGTTATATCCGAGGGGTTTATCCGAGGGGTATATCTGAAGTGTATATCTGAAGGGTATATCCGAGGGGTATATCTGAGGGGTATATCTGAGGGGTATATCCGTGGGGTATATCCGAGGGCTATATCCGAGGGGTATATCTGAGGGGTATAAACAACACTTCAACAACGTTTTAAACAAACTAACTTTTCCCAAGCCTATATAAGCATTCACAAGGTACAACATGAGCAGTCTTAGTCCTAACACGGTACAAATATGTACCAGTGGAGGTCTAGAAGAAGCTTTAAGCCAGGTGCTGGAACCGGTTACGTAATTCAGTTGTATAATAAGGACTGTCATCAGTATTACACCTCATAATGACAGCCGTAGTCAGTGAGTGCATTCCTGGATGACAGATGTTATAAGTAACTACGAAAGCAGTTACGACCGCGGGTTCAGACAGAACTATTGCAAGGTTAGGTAATTATGAAGAACATACGCCAGGTGCTACATGGTGCATACAGGCGTGGTGTATGCACCATGTAGCACCTGGCAAGGAATTTTAAGACGAGAAGCTGAGATAGGACGGAGGGAAGGAATGATACCCATCCACTTGGACCATTGGGGATCGAACCTCAACCTGCCAAGGAACGAGGCCTCGGCTGTGCCAAGGAACGAGGCCTCGGCTGTGCCAAGGAACGAGGCCTCGGCTGTGCCAAGGAACGAGGCCTCGGCTGTGCCAAGGAACGAGGCCTCGGCTGTGCCAAGGAATGAGGCCTCGGCTGTGCCAAGGAACGAGGCCTCGGCTGTGCCAAGGAACGAGGCCTCGGCTGTGCCAAGGAACGAGGCCTCGGCTGTGCCAAGGAACGAGGCCTCGGCTGTGCCAAGGAACGAGGCCTCGGCTGTGCCAAGGAACGAGGCCTCGGCTGTGCCAAGGAACGAGGCCTCGGCTGTGCCAAGGAACGAGGCCTCGGCTGTGCCAAGGAACGAGGCCTCGGCTGTGCCAAGGAACGAGGCCTCGGCTGTGCCAAGGAACGAGGCCTCGGCTGTGCCAAGGAACGAGGCCTCGGCTGTGCCAAGGAACGAGGCCTCGGCTGTGCCAAGGAACGAGGCCTCGGCTGTGCCAAGGAACGAGGCCTCGGCTGTGCCAAGGAACGAGGCCTCGGCTGTGCCAAGGAACGAGGCCTCGGCTGTGCCAAGGAACGAGGCCTCGGCTGTGCCAAGGAACGAGGCCTCGGCTGTGCCAAGGAACGAGGCCTCGGCTGTGCCAAGGAACGAGGCCTCGGCTGTGCCAAGGAACGAGGCCTCGGCTGTGCCAAGGAATCCACGTGTGAAGGGTGAGCTCTAAGCCTGCTAAGTAGAGTTACAAGTCTCGAGTCTGGGTGTCCGTGGGTACCAAAACTGAGACTATGGCTACCAGAGCCGCAGCAATAACTATGGTTATCTTGAGGTTATCTTGAGATGATTTCGGGGCTTTAGTGTCCCCGCGGCCCGGTCCTCGACCAGGCCTCCACCCCTAGGAAGCAGCCCGTGACAGCTGACTAACACCCAGGTACCTATTTACTGCTAGGGTAACAGGGGCATAGAGTGAAAGAAACTTTGCCCATTGTTTCTCGCCGGCGCCTGGGATCGAACCCAGGACCACAGGATCACGAGTCCAGTGTGCTGTCCGCTCGACCGACCGGCTCCCCTAGTGGAGGCATCTGTGTGCTCCATGTCTCCAGGTGGCGGGCGGGATATTGACACCTGCTGCCACCTGCTACAATCAAGATGATCAACTGCCTCCAGTCACCATAATTAACTTGATTACTGCCATCAATTATAATAATTAGTGATTGAAATTGCAATTTTCAATGTAATTACTCATTCCAGTTACAATAATGCCAGTATTAACTGCTTGTAGATACGACAAACAGAATGACAACTGCCTGTAAGACAACAACACATGATAACAGGAATAACTTACCTAACGTCTTGTAAGACAAAGTTATCATCTTGGGACTATAACGTTACGTCGCTCTGTACCAATTACACATTTATTAACACTTCAATTAAAACTTTCCAAAACATTTTGGGGAAATAATTTTAATTGTTGCGGTTAGAATATTGCTCAACGGAAGAATAATTTCTGTCCATAAACAGCTGTTATTATTCTTTATTATTTTTGTTATTAGTATTTTTATAGCTCGTTCAAGTTTTTTTTTATTCTTTTATAATTATGAGTTTCAAAGCAATTTTATTCCGCTCCCAAAGAAATTGCTATATTTTGCTTTTGTGTTTTTTTTTATTATTTAAATATTTTTACATTTTCTGTATTTTCTGTTCCATTAGGCAAGCATTCCCTAGCCATAGAACCCATCCTTGGCGACAAGGATATACGCACCGAGGAGTATAACCCACTTCTTGGGTATATGTATGTATATATATATTATATATATATATATATATATATATATATATATATATATATATATATATATATATATATATATTATATATATATATATATATATATATATATATATATATATATATATATATACACTTCGCTGAGACAGATATATACGCTGAGATATATACGCTTCTGAGACACTCGGCGCCTGGGGTAAAAGTGCTACCAGTTTTTTGAAGGAACTGGGTTCTAGGCTCATTGAAACAACAAGGGACCCAAGAGCTGCAAGCTTTCTTTTCCAGCGCCTCAGTGTGGCGATACAGAGGGGAAATGCGCACTGCATCCAGGGTTCCTGCCCGCCATCTGAGGAGCTGGAGGAACTCGACAACCTATGATAACCATCTTTGTAACCCATATGTAACTCCTTTTTTTGTAACAAAGTTCAAATAAAGTAAATATATATGTGTACATACAAAAGAATGGGGGTGGTAGGAAAAGATAATATTAGTGTTCAGCGAGAAACCACAAGGTCTCCTCTGAATGCTTTTTATTTTCTTATCCGAGGCTATGGGTCCCCACATTGGCACCAGAGGTGGTACCCTCACAAACTTTATATTATATATATATATATATATATATATATATATATTTTATATAAATTAAAAAGTGCGCACACACACACACACACACACACACACACACACACACACACACAGGTCCTCGCAGTCTAGCGGACAGAGCTCTGTGGTCGTAGCCCTTAGGCCCGGGATCGATTCCTGGTTGAGGAAGACACAAATCGGTACGGTTACTTTCACGAGATACCTCCGTTCGCCTAGCAGTAACTAAGTACTTGGGAGTAAGATAGCTCCTACGGCCTGCATCCTTGAGATGTATGTGTAAGAGAGATATGTGGTAGATATGATAGAAGAAAACGGGCTCAGTACATTAGACACTGTTAGAAAGGCGGGGTCCAAGAGCTAACAGCTCTTATCATGCAGGCATAGTCAACATACACACAAATCGTTTTTCACCACTTGCACCCCCACCACCCACAGAAACACCCCCCAGTTAGTTTAGTTCATTTATTATGCACCCCATACCCATCTTGTGGGCGGTAGTGGAAAGGGTTACAGAGGCACATAATGGGCTCAGGGACTGAACCCCATAATTCATTTAGCTAAGCAAGTTACAATTTTGATGAGCAAGTTACAAAATTCAATATAAGTCGTCACATCAACCCAGAAACACCACTCAGCAACACACCCCAGCACCCCCCCCCCAGCAATACCCCCCCCCCCAGCAATACCCCCCCCCAGCAATACCCCCCCCCAGCAATACCCCCCCCAGCAACACCATATAGACCACAGATTCATCACTTTCTCAATTTGTGATGTGATCATCAGTGGGGAGGAAGGGAGAGTAAGGGAGAGAGGGAGATGAGGAGAGAAAGGGAGGGGATGTTTTGGGGTAGGGGGAGGTAAATGATGGGGTGGGAGAAAGGGGGGTGATGGGAACGTAGTATACTGGATGAAGGGGGGGGGAAGTAGGGTCGGTCAAAGGTATATAGAGAAAAGGGAGGGGGGGGGGGGTTATTTCAATGGGAAAATAGAGACTATTTTATCGCAGTTCCGCCAAGCCTAAGGTAAACAAAGATGGTTGCGTTTTAAATTTAATCTGTACGCCAAGTGGTGGGCGGATGTTATTTTAGGGAGGGTCCACCAGCCTCGCCCCAACCCTTTTTCGTTCAGCGGGGACGCGGCGTCGGCCCCTTTTCGCTATCACCGACACACCGACCCTCTCCTGTTTCCGCAAACGTTGCCGTTATACGGACGAGAACTCCGGCCACCTATCACAGACAACGGAAGTCCGCCGACGAACGGCCCAAGCTCCTTTGGTCGTCCCAAGAGACGCTCTGGCGAACGCCGGCCGAACATTTCGAGCGAAAGCGAACGCTCGGGAGGGCGAAACAGCGAGAAATATTACGTTCGACGTGGCAAGTTCACACTTCGGAGCTTTGTTTATTCTGCAATTAGTTGATGTGTGTGAATTTATCGAATATTGGAGGCTATTGTTTGGGGCCGCGGCTCGTCTAGGATTTCACCAACGGGAGAACTCGGCCCAAGCTGTCTGGACACTGCCAATAATGACACACATTTCCTACCTTTTCACTTAACAAATTACCAGAAAACGGTTAATCAAAGAAACAAAAATAAAGCTATATTATATATATATATATATATATATATATATATATATATATATATATATATATATATATATATATAAAGCACTATAAAAAATACAGTTTCTTCCTTACATCATGTTACAGCAACGCCGCCTCAAGCGGAGGGAGGGAGGGGGAGGGAGGGCCAGGGGGGGGGGGGGATGGAAGAGATTATGCAATGCTAATAGTTGTAACAATATCTGGAGGAGCCGGAGCCGTCTCCAGCCCCACACTGAAGGAGGTTCACCGGAGTCGGCCGCGTCACCACACACCAAAACAAGAATATACTGCATTAGAGAACATTATAAATACACTTTTGTGCGTGTCGACAGGATGTTGATTTTGAGGTGCAATTATTTTACAACTGGTGGGCTACAACTGGTGGACTACAACTGGTGGGCTACAGTTCGTGGACTACAGTTGGCGGGCTACAACTGGTGGGCTACAACTGGTGGGCTACAGTTCGTGGACTACAGTTGGCGGGCTACAACTGGTGGGCTACAACTGGTGGGCTACAGTTGGTGGGCTACAGTTGGTGGGCTACAGTTGGTGGGCTACCTAGGACCGCTTCACAGCAAACTATACATGTTACAAACTCGGTACAGTGGAAACATCTCTTGCCACATCAAACACGGTTAAACACAAATCGCCGAAAATAAGTGAATGAACTACTGCAAACACGCACATGCCAAAAAAGTTTACATACTTTTATGTAAATATTAATTTCCTCGTATCACTCATTTACAAGAAAACTCACGAAATATTTTTAGGAACTAATATGACGTAGGTAAAACACTGCCCGAAATTTTTACTTTGGTACAGAGATTGTTCGTTACGAGAGACTCTGACACGGAACCACAACACAACGAAATATTTTGTTTTATTTTTGTGTGGCTGCCGGACAGTAAGCGACGGGCGGTGTTTGGTGGGGGCGGTGTTTGGTGGGCGGTGTTTGGTGGGCGGTGTTTGGTGGGCGGTGTTTGGAGGGGGGCGGTGTTTGGTGGGCGGTGTTTGGAGGGGGGCGGTGTTTGGTGGGCGGTGTTTGGAGGGGGCGGTGTTTGGTGGGCGGTGTTTGGAGGGGGGCGGTGTTTGGTGGGCGGTGTTTGGAGGGGGGCGGTGTTTGGAGGGGGGCGGTGTTTGGAGGGGGGCGGTGTTTGGTGGGCGGTGTTTGGTGGGCGGTGTTTGGTGGGGGCGGTGTTTGGAGGGGGCGGTGTTTGGTGGGCGGTGTTTGGAGGGGGCGGTGTTTGGTGGGCGGTGTTTGGAGGGGGGCGGTGTTTGGAGGGGGGCGGTGTTTGGTGGGCGGTGTTTGGAGGGGGCGGTGTTTGGTGGGCGGTGTTTGGAGGGGGCGGTGTTTGGTGGGGTGCGGTGTTTGGTGGGGGGCGGTGTTTGGTGGGGGGCGGTGTTTGGTGGGGGGCGGTGTTTGGTGGGCGGTGTTTGGAGGGGGGGCGGTGTTTGGTGGGGTGCGGTGTTTGGTGGGGGGCGGTGTTTGGTGGGGGGCGGTGTTTGGTGGGGGGCGGTGTTTGGTGAGGGGCGGTGTTTGGAGGGGGGCGGTGTTTGGAGGGGGGCGGTGTTTGGAGGGGGGCGGTGTTTGGAGGGGTGCGGTGTTTGGTGGGGTGCGGTGTTTGGTGGGGGGCGGTGTTTGGTGAGGGGCGGTGTTTGGAGGGGGGCGGTGTTTGGAGGGGGGCGGTGTTTGGAGGGGGGCGGTGTTTGGAGGGGGGCGGTGTTTGGAGGGGGGCGGTGTTTGGAGGGGGGCGGTGTTTGGAGGGGTGCGGTGTTTGGAGGGGGCGGTGTTTGGAGGGGGGCGGTGTTTGGTGGGGGGCGGTGTTTGGAGGTGGGCGGTGTTTGGAGGGGGGCGGTGTTTGGTGGGGGGCGGTGTTTGGTGGAGGGGGGGCGGTGTTTGGTGGGGGGGGGCGGTGTTTGGTGGGGGGGGCGGTGTTTGGTGGGGGCGGTGTTTGGAGGGGGGCGGTGTTTGGTGGGGGGCGGTGTTTGGTGGGGGGCGGTGTTTGGAGGGGGGCGGTGTTTGAAGGGGGGCGGTGTTTGGGGTAACATTTTTCTACTACGACTATTGTTGGTCTTCAGTAGAGTATACGTCAAAATATACGACGTTCTATTAGGAGGACGGGCTGCAGAAACAGCCTTCGAGTAGAGATCATTAATGATTTACATAAGCTGACCTAATCCTCAACACAAATTTATTGTTAGGGATAATTTGCAACAATTCTGTGGCTTTTGCAGCAAAAAGTGAGGGACTGTTAACATCAGTATATTTTCCAAGCAGTATGTGTATAAAAAATAAATAGTGTATTGAACATGTGAAGAAAATCCGTTCAGATCCCCTATTACAATAATGAATATATGAAGGAGGAAAAAAGAAAACAAAAAGATCCAGGGATATCCCAACATAGATCCCGATAACAATACAATGCAAACTGTGCCAATGAAGTATATTGCGAGCCAAAAATAACAAGGGGTTATACAATCAAGAGTGATAGCAAGTGATAAGAGGTCAAGCTATCAGCCACAACTAATTGTTACCTACAACGTCAACTGTCAACGTCGCTACAACTGATTGTTACTCACTCACTCACTCAACTAGTGCTGTGTTTACCGATTTTCATCTCATTCCTCGAGTAACATATACTATTAAAATATTTTAAGCACACCTCCGAATCTGACGAGAAATCAGAAGGGGGGGGGGGAGGGAGAAATACTGTGAGGGAGGGAGAGGGAGGGAGAGAAAAGGGTGAGGGAGGGAGAGAAAAGGGTGAGGGAGGGAGAGAAAAGGGTGAGGGAGGGAGAGAAAAGGGTGAGAGAGGGAGAGAAAAGGGTGAGAGAGGGAGAGAAAAGGGTTAGGGAGGGAGAGAAAAGGGTGAGGGAGGGAGAGAAAAGGGTGAGGGAGGGAGAGAAAAGGGTGAGGGAGGGAGAGAAAAGGGTGAGGGAGGGAGAGAAAAGGGTGAGGGAGGGAGAGAAAAGGGTGAGGGAGGGAGAGAAAAGGGTGAGGGAGGGAGAGAGGGATCGGGGAGATGGGGAGGAAAGGAGCGAGGGATGGAGAAATGGAGTTGAGGGAGGAAGGAGGGAGTCCACTCCCTTCCCCCAAACATTATTCCCGGGCACGAAGCCCCCCCCCCTCCCTCAGTGGATATCCACCTAGTACGGGGTCTTGTGTTCCTCAACCTGATCCTCCCGGACACCTCCTCCCTCACCTCGGCCTTCCAACACTCCTCTCACACACCTGTCCCTTCCCCCTTCCGTTGCCTCCATTCACCTGCCGCCCTCCCTTAAATCTTCTCCCCAGGTCTTTCCCCCTCACCTTCCCCTCACTCTCCATCACCAAACAAGTCTGCCCCCATTCCCTTACTCCCTCCCTCCATCACTCCAAACATACGCACCGTCCCTGCAACATATTCGGAGCATATCTTGTCTCTGTGATCTACGCGCCCGACTTCAGAAGCAGCCAACATTCCGGGCAGGTCCCCGAGCCCACTCTGACACCGGTAAGGAAGCGCGCCCCATTTTCTTTAGCAGCTTAATATTCACAATTATCAAACTTGTTGTATTTGTTCAGAGATGTTGGTAGAGGGAGAGACTAGGTCGTAAGGGGCAGGTGATGGAGGACTACGACGGAGATCGTAGTGGTGGGTGTTAGTGGTGGGTGGTGGTCTGTGGTGGGTGGTGGGCTGTGGTGGGTGGTGGGCTGTGGTGGGTGGTGGGCTGTGGTGGGTGGTGGGCTGTGGTGGGTGGTGGGCTGTGGTGGGTGGTGGTGGTGGGCTCCGGTGGGCGGTGGTGAGTGTTGGTGGTGGGCTGTGGTGGGCGTTGGTGGGCTGTGGTGGGTGTTGGTGGGCTGTGGTGGGTGTTGGTGGTGGGCTGTGGTGGGTGTTGGTGGTGGGCTGTGGTGAGTGTTGGTGGTGGGGTGTTGGTGGTGGGGTGTTGGTGGTGGGCTGTGGTGGGTGGTGGTGGTGGGCTGTGGTGGGTGGTGGTGGTGGGCTGTGGTGGGTGGTGGTGGTGGGCTGTGGTGGGTGGTGGTGGTGGGAGTAGTAGGTAATGGGGGGTGGGGGTGTTAGGGTGATAGTTGGCAGTTAGAGGTGGGGGTTATTGGTGATAGTGGGGGCGGCGATGAATGACCGCAATAGCAGCAGAAAATGGTGTTTGCGACTTGCAGGATCATTAAAACACACACACACACACACACACACACACACACACACACACACACACACACACACTGCATGTCATCGTAGAAGCACATTGAGATAAATGAAAGACAACTCGGTCGGGTAACGTTTCGGGTAAAACCAGGCTCTTGACTGCAGTCCGGCCTCCTAAGGTTTCCCAGCGTCAAGAAAACGGTCAATTTAAAGTGTCCTCTCCTAACCTACCAGAGGACCCAAAACAGAAAACGGGACAGTACGTCACTTTCGCGTCATTATAACATTACAAAATGACAGTACGCCATTTTCTACTAAGCCATTGTTTGGCGTTATGAAACGCATACGAGCGAAAAGCGACGTTCTTTGTAGGAGGACAGGTAGTGGCGGACAGGTGGTGGAGGGACAGGTGGTGGAGGGACAGGTGGTGGAGGGACAGGTGGTGGAGGGACAGGTAGTGGAGGGACAGGTAGTGGAGGGACAGGTAGTGGAGGGACAGGTAGTGGAGGGACAGGTAGTGGAGGGACAGGTAGTGCAGGGACAGGTAGTGGAGGGACAGGTAGTGGAGGGACAGGTAGTGGAGGGACAGGTAGTGGAGGGACAGATTGCTGAGTGAGCAAAAGAACTTGGAACCCGTATTACCCTAAAGGAAGTTCGCGTCTTAATTTCAAGAATAATTCTGGTTGAAATTCTCGGGGAAAGTAAGAAGTTGAACCAACACATAATTCCAGACAACGAAGGACCTGTTCTTGAGAAGCCCGAGGGACCCGTGACCGATTTCGGAGTTTTCGTACTGTCGTAGCCCAGGCTTGGACCAATCTTCCCCGATGATAGCCTGACCATTCAGGCTGTTGCTGATAGCAGCCATCACAACGCGGCCAACACGGTGCCTATACTGCAGGAACTTCGCTGACGCCTCCTTCAAGATCATAACATTTGTTCTCCTTCAGTAGTCTTGTTATTTGCTGGTCAAAGCTCGAGGATAAAGTGGCATTAATGACTATAAATTATAATACTGAGTTAATCATTATACACACCAGTGGTGTGAGAACTGCACAAGGGTCGAAAAGTCTTAGGTTATTAAGGTAGCTTCCGTTCCTTCGTGGGTCCGAACTGCGTCATCACTCCTTCCCTCTCCACCTGACGTATCCCCCATCACCCCCCCCCTTCGCATCACCCCATCAGTAATGGCCTACTTACCCCATCCACAACATTCCCCATCACACAGCCTCATCCAGCGCCTTTGCTTCCTCGCTCGTAACACTGGACCACGTGGGCAGTGGGAGTCATGGGCGTACTCCGCCCACTGCCGTAGGGTTATGGCAGTGGGCGGGGTGAGGATGGGCGGGGTACGGGTGAGGATGGGCAGGGTATGAGTGGGACGGACGGAGGGGGGGGAGGTCTTGCTAATGTATTTTCGACACGTTAAACAAGAACCTCATCGCAACAATGTGCTGAGTCACGGGCTTCCACTGCTAATCTCTCAAATATTTAATCAACAAAGTTGGTCGTCTCAGTTGTGTGGATGGAGGTTTCCAATCCTTTGGGAAAGGGGGGGAGGGGGAGAGGGGGGGGGGTCACCACACTGTACCCACCCCCAACCCCACACCTTCAAATGCCTCCCCCCCCCCCCACTCCCACTCACCACAATCCCCCTAAAACGGCGACGATGGGGTCAAAGCGCCTCCACCTGTACCACCTACAACTGGAAAGCTTGCAAGACGTGATGACCCCCCCCCCAACCCCACCTTTGCAAGGTTCTCAACGTCAAGAAAACGGTCAAGTTAAAGTGTCCTAACCTAACCTACCAGAGGACCCAAAACAGAAAATGAAACAGTACGTCACTTTCGACAGAAGCTTCCATTTTCTTGTACATTTATTTTTTGGCCTTATGTAACGCATACGAGCGAAATGACGTTCTTTGTAAGAGGACAGGATGACTTGTTAACAATGACAAACAATGTTATAACGTACCTGGCTCATTTGTGTACTTAAATTCCGCCTTTATTCCCTTGTCCATGTACAACCCATTCCAATACATCTGTTCATATGTGACCTGTCTATTCCCTTGTTAATTCTGTACATGGTTATACCTCCCCCCCCCCTCCCCAAATCTTTTATCTTCCAGTGACGTACGGTTTAATTCTTGACATTTTCCTGGTAACTCGATCCTAAAGACTTTGGTATTGGTATAATGGCATACTGCTGGTATTTCTCCATTGTTGTATGGAATAAGTTTAAGAACCATTTGGATTCATAAACGTATTCAGATATTCGAAGACTCAACAAATATTTTTGTTTATCCAGATTTCATAAATGCGTGCTAGGTAACCTAGCAGACATAGCTGGCGGTGTGTGCTAGGTAACCTAGCAGACATAGCTGGCGATGTGTGCTAGGTAACCTAGCTGGCGATGTGTGCTAGGTAACCTAGCAGACATAGCTGGCGATGTGTGCTAGGTAACCTAGCAGACATAGCTGGCGATGTGTGCTAGGTAACCTAGCAGACATAGCTGGCGATGTGTGCTAGGTAACCTAGCAGACATAGCTGGCGATGTGTGCTAGGTAACCTAGCAGACATAGCTGGCGGTGTGTGCTAGGTAACCTAGCAGACATAGCTGGCGATGTGTGCTAGGTAACCTAGCAGACATAGCTGGCGATGTGGGCTTTGGTTCTATCAATCTCCCTCTTGTCTCTCTCCAGGTACATTGTCGCTCCTCCTCTAACTAGCGTAACCCCACTCCCCCCCAATCTTCATTACTTATAACCTTGCACTTGCCGAGGTAAACTCTGGTAACCATTTGTTGGACCATTTAAATTTTTTTTTTTTAGTAAAGAATATGGAGAAGTACATGTGAGGGGGAAAAGTTTAGAAATGGGATAGAACTAAATATATATAGAACTAAACAGGACCTAATGCTGACCCACGGGGTCAGGTTACTGTGAGGTGTTTTCGGGGCTTAGCGTCCCCGCGGCCCGGTCGTCGACCAGGCCTCGTGGTGGCTGGACTGGTCAACCAGGCTGTTGGACGCGGCTGCTCGTAGCCTGACGTCAGTATTAGGTCCGGTCCAGCGTGTGTGTATTTACTATTTGTGTTTGCACAATCGAGCTATTAGCTCTTGGATCCCGCCATTCTAACCAATCTGTTTACTCTAGTATATCTACTATATATATTTCTCTCTAACAAACGCGCGCGCACACATCCCCAGGAAGCAGCCCGTATCAGCTGTCTAACTTCCAGGTACCTATTTACTGCTAGGTGAACAGGTGCATCAGGGTAATTTGTTTCCGCCTAGGCCGGGAATCGATCCCGGGCCTTAGAACTACGACCTCAGAACGCTATCTACTCAACTGCTAGGCCCTTAATTCCCCCCCCCCCCCTCCCCACCACCACCACGCACAATTCTAATGCGCGCGTGCGTGTATGTTTTATAAGAAAGTCATTCTTCTCGCAGGAGTGATAAGAAACACTAGGAAACAAACATTCGAACGACAATCAAACGTTCGAACTGCTCTTTCCAGCAAGTATTTTGAATGGAAAGAACACGAGTTCAGAATAAAACTATGATCTATACTCGAAGACAAAAGTGATCTTTGATCAAATTTTACAAAATTATTGATTACAGTAAACAACAGTGAGGACATAAAGCCTACATTATGCAGAAAAAATATTAATTTCCCCTTCAGCAAGGCAGGTTGAATTTACAAGACTGCATTGTCACCTATTGTCCCATTCCTAAAGAGAGAGAGGGCAGGCTAGGGCAGGTCAGGTCAGGCCAGGGCTGGCCAGGGCAGGCTAGGGCAGGTCAGGGCAGCCTAGAGCAGGTCAGGACAAGCTAGGACAGGTCAGGGAAGGTCAGGGCAGGCCAGGGCAGGCTAGGGCAGGCCAGGGCAGGCCAGGGCAGCCTAGGGCAGGTCAGGGCAGCCTAGGGCAGGTCAGGGCAGGCTAGGGCAGGCCAGGGAAGATCAGAGCAGGTCAGGACAGGCTAGGACAAGTCAGGGCAGGTCAGGGCAGGTCAGGACAGGTCAGGCTAAGTCAGGGAAGGTCAGGGAAGGTCAGGGAAGGCCAGGGAAGGCCTGGCGATGATCGAGGGCCAGCCTAGTCCAGCTGGAGGACCGAACAATGGATCTCGTCACGACTTAAGTAGAGACGTGACCTTCACTATGGCGTCTTCCTCCCCATCATGGTCCAACAGAAGAACGCCTCTTAAACGGCATCAATACTGCACCCTACATCTTGTTCCTCCCTTCCTCTCCCCTCCCCTTCCCTTTCCTCTCCCTACACAGTCGTTATTGTCTATCAACTTCCTCTCCCTCACTCCGTTACACTCCTTGTCCCATTCATAGACTCTCTCACTCTCACTCTTTCTACCTGTTGCCGTGCTCCTAGCTCTCCCACGGCCCCCACTCTCCCCTTGCTTCTCGTGTCTTGTGTGTCATTACGCTATGTTCTTCACCAATTCTTTCTTTATTATGCATCCCATACCCATCCCTTCACCAGTCACTCGCCCTTCCTCCTACACCCCATCCCCACCCCTACGCGCACACATTCTAAAATAGATGGATAAAATACACATTTTAAAATTAGAATGGCGGGGTCCAAGAGCTAAAAAAAAATCGATTCTGCAGAGACACATAGTAAATAAATATATAAATACACAGCTTGGAGTCCTTAACATGTCAAACACAAGCTAAACTTGAAGACAGTGCCAGAGGTGAAATATATGACTATGAAACATGTGCCACATTATCTCTGTGACATGTCAATGACACAACTGTCGAAGGAGGATGCTACACGTCACGGCTGCCGGTGCTAATAGGACGAGTCTGAAACAAGAAGAGCATCTTAGACCGCTTCAGGTGCTGCAGCGGCAGAAACCAAGAGAGAAATTTATACTTAGCGGATATTATAAGCGAATATATTTAGCGCGAATTTACGGACAGGACGACTGCGGGAACTACGAAGTCAGATTAGCTAAAAAGATGCAAGAGAGCACTTCATCGGTGGAAGAGCAGCGTGCACGAGGGATGAGTTGCAAAGGATGCAACACCAACGACCTTTGTAAATCTCGTTTTATAACACCTGGTGATTTGAGTAACATTTCCTTGTAAACTATCATCACATTTACAGCGGAGTGTACCCTGGTAACACTGACTATTATTCCCACTGATGTAGGAGGTCAATACTAGTCTCGCACTGAACCAATAGTACATTCAAAGACTTGTTTAATCTCAAAACTGTAGAACCGGCTGCCACCACCCCATCACCTTATATACTCCAAGAGTATTATGATATTGAAGATCTTTTGATAATTACTAATTAATGGATCGCCAGTGGTTTATTGGAGGAAACCACCGGGCCTTTTTTTTTAACAAGACTTTAGGCCTGATGTAGACAGTTTATTTATTCAGTTAAAACTGTGATGATTATTATAGGGGGAAATGGAAGACTTCCTCGCGGTCGGGGATGATAATTATTACAGGGACCGAAGAGTTCTCTTTATTATTATGCTATCAATAACCGACAGTTAAACAATTTAATGCTGGAGAAGTTGAGAGGTTCTAACAAGGAGGTTCAAGGTCCTTGATGACATACACCAGAGATGAGACTGGCTGTCAAAACCCCACACACTCGCATACAGATTTGATTTAATCAAAGATTATGATATTCACCCAAAATTCCTAAACTACTCCTATCCTACTACTGGCAATGGTCAGTCATTTATACTTGGACAATAACATTAGAGATATCGCATGTTACTTTACGACATTCGGGATACATGTGCTCGAAATGGCCGGGTAGTGCAAGCTTGTATGTAGCCTGTTCCAATTACAGGCAGACACGTGTAGTTGGATAACGTGCTGTCAGCCATCTTGTTGAGCGTCTGCTAACCCAAGTGCGCCTTATCTAAACTCATTATAGTTTCAGATAAAACATCCCACTCAGCGGTCTATAGGAATTTTCAATTACAGCTGTTTGGCCTGAGTTGATTATCTTTTGCCAAACTACTACTACTATAATGGTAGGCAAAACATACCACTCAGAGCGTGTTAAGGTAAAGGGTGAAAGGAGGCATAAGATGCAAGAAATACCAACCTCCACATACCCTACTTGAGTTTTCCTGACTCAGCTTGGCAAGGACTTGGAGTAAAAGGTTCATATGGAGAACATTTTCCTAAGCGTTACACGAGAGGCAGCCGTGGTTACATCCGTACACAGTGGCACTAGACGGTATAATGAGAGACCCGAGTCACTGCACGAGAGGCAGGGCCCGGGAGCTAGCCCTGCAAGCATAAATAGGTGAGAACACACACACCAGTATCACCACAAAGTCACTCCTCCTCCTCCACATTTCCTCTCATTCTCCAATTTTCCCTTCCTCAATTTCCACCTTCGCCTCCACACAGAAGTCCCCCTTCCCCCCCCCCCCTCCCACCCACACTTTCCTTACAAGCTATTGACATTAGTTTGAGTGTAAGGAAAGAGAGAGAAGGGGGGGAAGCATTATTATAGCATTATTATTTATATATTATATATACATACATATATATATATATATATATATATATATATATATATATATATATATATATATATATATATATATATATATACATATACATATATATATACATACATATACATACATATACATATATATATACATACATATACATACATATACATACATATACATATATATATATACATATATATATACTATATATATATGTCGTACCTAGTAGCCAGAACGCACTTCTCAGCCTACTATGCAAGGCCCGATTTGCCTAATAAGCCAAGTTTTCAGGAATTAATTGTTTTTCGAGTACCTAACCTACCTAACCTAACTTTTTCGGCTACCTAACCTAACCTAATCTATAAAGATAGGTTAGGTTAGGTTAGGTGGGGTTGGTTAGGTTCGGTCATATATCTACGTTAATTTTAACACCAATAAAAAAAAATTCCCTCATACATAATGAAATAGGTAGCTTTATCATTTCATAAGAAAAAAATTAGAGAAAATATATTAATTCATGAAAACTTGGCTTATTAGGCAAATCGGGCCTTGCATAGTAGGCTGAGAAGTGCGTTCTGGCTACTAGGTACGACATATTATATATATATATATATATATATATATATATATATATATATATATATATATATATATATATATATTATATATAATCACACACATAGTTTAAGCAAGAAAGAGAAGGCTAGGCGGACTGCATTTTCTTAGACTGTCGGAAAGCCTTTGGCACAGTCCTCCATAAGAGGCTGGTACATAAGCTGGAGAGACAGGCAGGAGTAACTAGTAGGGCGCTCCAGTGGATAAGGGAGTACCTAAGCAATAGGAAGCAGAGAGTTGCAGTGAGGGGCGAGACCTCAGATTGGCGTGAAGTCACCAGTGGAGTCCCACAGGGCTCCGTACTCTGTCCAATCCTGTTTCTGATATACGTAAATGATCTCCCAGAGAGTATAGACTCATTCCTCTCAATGTTTGCTGACGATACCACAATTATGAGAAAGATTAAGACAGAGGAGGACTGCTTGAGGCTTCAAGAAGACTTAGACAAACTGAAGGAATGGTCGAACAAGTGGTGGTTAGAGTTTAATCCAAGCAAATGTAATGTAATGAAGATAGGTGTAGGGAGCAGACCAGATACAAGGTATCATTTGGGAGATGAAATTCTTGAAGAATGAGAGAGAAAGACTTGGGGGTTGATATCACGCCAAACCTGTCCTCTGAAGCCCGTATCAAGAGGATAACATCAGCGGCATACGCCAGGTTGGCCAACATAAGAACGGCATTTAGAAACTTGTGTAAGGAATCTTTCAGAACATTGTATGCCACATATGTCAGACCAATCCTGGAGTATGCAGCTCCAGCATGGAGTCCATATCTAGTCAAGCATAAGACTAACTTGGAGAAGGTTCAAAGATTTGCCACCAGAATAGTACCCGAGCTGAGAGGTATGAGCTACGAGGAGACTACGGGAGTTAAACCTCACGTCGCTGGAAGACAGAAGAGATAGGGGGGACATGACCACCACATATAAGATTCTCAATGGAATTGATAGGGAAGATAAGGACATGCTATTTAACACAAGGGGCACACGCACTAGGGGACACAGATGGAAACTTGAGTGCCCAAATGAGCCACAGAGATATCAGAAAGAACTTTTTTAGTGTCAGAGTGGTTGACAAATGGAATGCATTAGGAAGTGATGTGGTGGAGGCTGACTCCACACACAGTTTCAAGTGTAGATATCCCTGGAAACACAAACCGAAACTGTCTCTATTTTCCGCTTGTTACAACTTGTAATAAAGTTGTTACATCTTATGTTACATCATATATGATAGAGCCCAGTAGGCTAAGGAACCTGTACACCAGTTGATAGTTGAGAGGCGGGACCAAAGAGCCAGAGCTCAAACCGCGCAAGCACAAATAGGTGAGTACATAGTGTTATCAGGATCAACAAGGAAGGAGGGGGAGGGTAAGAAATGGTATACTGCTGCACAATGACAGCCCCTTTCAAGGCTAAAGAAATTGCTGACCTGGAGAGCGTGCAGAGATCCTTTACTGCTAGAATCTACTCAGTAAAACATCTAAATTATTGGGACCAACTAAAATACCTAAATCTGTATTCTCTTGAGCGCAGGCGGGAGAGATACATAATTTACACGTGGAAAATAGTAGAGAGACTATTTTCAACATCAGAAAATAACATCAGAGGCTCGAGACTGTTCAACACGCTTCCACTATACATAAGGGGCATAACTGGCCGACCCCTCACAGTGTTCATGAGAGAACTGGATAAGTACCTCCAAAGGATACCTGATCAACCAGGCTGTGACTCATACGTCAGGCTGCGAGCAGCCGCGTCCAACAGTCTGGTTGACCAGTCCAGCAACGAGGAGGCCTGGTCGAGGACCGGGCCGCTGGGACGCCAAGCCTCGAAAGCACCTTAAGGGTCGCTGTGATAGAGGGAGGGATGGAAGGTAGCTGAGGGAGGGAAGGTAGGGCAGGTGGATGAGGGAGGGAGGGAAGGGAGGGCAGGTGGATGAGGGAGGGAAGGGAGGGCAGGTGGATGAGGGAGGGAAGGGAGGGCAGGTGGATGAGGGAGGGAAGGGAGGGCAGGTGGATGAGGGAGGGAGGGAAGGGAGGGCAGGTGGATGAGGGAGGGAGGGAAGGGAGGGCAGGTGGATGAGGGAGGGAGGGCAGCGTCTAGCGTTATGGCCACCGTCGACCCGCGCACAGAACACCGCACTTGTTTACAATACTAACTGGCCGAGAATCCCCGCCAGACAGCTGTCTCTCTTAAAAACCTCGCCAACACTTCGCGAGCTGGGGTGCACCCCCTCCACCTCCTCCCCTTCACCCATTCAACCCCTCCCGTACCACCACCCCCTTCCCCTTACCCCCCTCCCCTTCCTCCCGACGCTACAGATTTACAAGGGCCAATTCAACTAATTCAGCTAATTCAGGGTGGTGTGGTGGGACGGGGGGTGGGGGTGTTGCACGGAAAGGGGGGTGAGGGAGGGGAGGAAGAGCTCGGGCAATAGAAGTGAGAATACGATGGGAAGGAGAGGGTGCAGAGGATGTGTAGGGGAGAGAGAGAAAGGGAAGGGAGCAGGAGGAAAGAGAAGGGTGACGACGAAAAGGGAGGGGCTGAGGAGGGGAAAAGATTATAAGATAGACTAAGCGGAAGACTGAGTGAAGAAAATGGGAAAGAAGCAGGAATTCAGAAAACGTATAAATATATAGAAAAGGGAGTGAACGGGTAGATAAGACGGTCACAAGTCAAGCCTCGGCACGGGAGACATCTCCCGTCACGCAGGGTGCAGTCGCACCTCCACAGATCTCCAGAAATGGCTCAAAAGGGCCACCACTTACGGGCTATTCATGCCCGTGCCACCTTTTGCGTGGCTTAATCTTCATCAATCAATCATTAAGCCTCGGGCCGGGCTTGGGGGTGTAAAAAAACCTCCCAGAACTCCATCCAGGTACAGTCCAGGTACAATTGAAGAGGGAGAGGACACCAAGAAGGGGGGACTGGGAGGGGGGGGGGGGAAGACACTAACAACACAGTAATCAGCGTTAAGCCTAAACAGACACAGGGAAAGGGGGGGGTGGAGGGGGCAAGAGAGGCCTCTGTGACATAGTAAAATCCAAAGCCTGAGTCGGGATAAGAGTGTGAGGTCATAGTGACGTCACACACCTTGTGCATGCCAAATATATCAAACAACATTCTAACGCTAAATTTTGGTTAGGTTAGAATAGGATGGGTTAGGCTAGGATAGCACTGGTTGGGTTAGGATAGTATAGGTTGGGTTAAGATGGGTTGGGTTAGGATAGTATAGGTTGGGTTAAGATGGGTTGGGTTAGGATAGTATAGGTTGGGTTAAGATGGGTTGGGTTAGGATAGTATAGGTTGGGTTAAGATGGGTTGAGTCAAGATGGGCTAGGATAGGTTAGGATGGGTTGGGTTTACTTAAAGACCGGTGATGACGTAGGGGTGGTGAAAATATCCTCAGGTCTTACCATCCTCTCCTCACAGAAATACTCTCAGGTCAAGAAGACCCAAGACCCCCCTTCGTGTTACGTCCGCCCCCCCCCCCAGGTCGATTCGATCCCAGGCGCCGGCGAGAAACATTGGGCAGAGTTTCTTTCACCCTATGCCCCTGTTACCTAGCAGTAAAATAGGTACCTGGGTGTTAGTCAGCTGTCACGGGCTGCTTCCTGGGGGTGGAGGCCTGGTCGAGGACCGGGCCGCAGGGACACTAAAGCCCCGAAATCATCTCAAGATAACCTCAAGATAACCCCCCCTCCGAACCCCCCACAAATAACTCCATTCTCCTATAAAATCCTTAGACATTAATATAACAAAACCTGTAATTTGGAATATTAGTATGGTTAGTTATACTAGTTTTCCCAGGAACTAGTACAACTAATCACCCTAAAACTAGTATTAATAATGATACTAATAACTTGTATTACCAACCACGCTACTACTGTAATTCATCAAGACAGTATAAATACAACATATACTGTAATACATCACGAAAGATATAAATACAACAGACTTGGTGTTGAAGGTGAGGGGGGGAGTGGGAACAACGATATATGCAGTGATATACACAGAACATACACTAAGTGGTATACTCGTGGTCCATTACTGTGTTAATACTTAACCTGAGTATATTGTCTCACTGGGACGTTAAATGTTCCTTTACTGGAAGGTGGTGCCGTAGAGCGAGGCATGGAGTTATGGGCAAGGAGAGGGAGGAAGGGAGAGGGAGAGAGCGAGAGGGAGAGAGCGAGAGAGAGAGAGCGAGAGAGAGCGAGAGAGAGCGAGAGAGCGCGAGAGAGCGCGCGAGAGAGAGAGAGAGAGCGAGAGAGAGAGAGAGCGAGAGAGAGCGAGAGAGAGCGAGAGAGAGCGAGAGAGAGAGAATGAACATACAACCACTAAACATCAGACCACAAGAACAAACCCACAAGGACCGTGACGAAGATTCGAACCTGCGTCCGTAAATCAGACGTAAAATGTAGTGCAAATCAGACCACAACAAGCCATCAGGGGTGTGGAACACGATCGAAATGTCAAGAGGACCCAATGTTAGAAAGATTACTCCAAGACGAGACGCCCCGCTCCCACAGCTGGTGGCCCAAGACGAGACGCCCCGCTCCCACAGCTGGTGGCCCAAGACGAGACGCCCCACTCCCACAGCTGGTTGATACCTGGTTGATACCTGGTTGATGGGGTTCTGGGAGTTCTTCTACTCCCCAAGCCCGGCCCGAGGCCAGGCTCGACTTGTGAGAGTTTGGTCCACCAGGCTGTTGCTTGGAGCGGCCCGCAGGGCCACGTACCCACCACAGCCCGGCTGATCCGGAACTTCTCTTAGAAAACCGTCCAGTTTTCTCTTGAAGATGTCCACGGTTGTTCCGGCAATATTTCTTATGCTCGCTGGGAGGACGTTGAACAACCGCGGACCCCTGATGTTTATACAGTGCTCTCTGATTGTGCCTATGACACCTCTGCTCTTCACAGGTTCAATCTTGCATTTTCTTCCATATCGTTCACTCCAGTACGTTGTTATTTTACTGTGTAGATTTGGGACCTGACCCTCCAGTATTTTCCAGGTGTATATTATTTGGTATCTCTCTCGTCTCCTTTCTAGAGAGTACATTTGGAGAGCTTTGAGACGATCCCAATAATTTAGGTGTTTTATCTCGTCTATGCGTGCCGTATATGTTCTCTGTATTCCCTCTATTTCAGCAATCTCTCCTGCTCTGAAGGGGGAAGTGAGTACTGAGCAGTACTCGAGACGGGACAGCACAAGTGACTTGAAGAGTACAACCATTGTGATGGGATCCCTGGATTTGAAAGTTCTCGTAATCCATCCGATCATTTTTCTGGCTGACGCGATATTTGCTTGGTTATGCTCCCTAAACGTTAGATCGTCGGACATCATTATTCCCAAATCCTTGACATGCTGTTTTCCTACTATGGGAAGATTCGATTGTGTTTTGTACCCTGTATTATGTTTCAGATCCTCATTTTTGCCGTACCTGAGTACCTGAAATTTATCACTGTTAAACATCATGTTATTTTCTGCTGCCCAATCAAAAACTTTGTTGACATCTGCTTGTAGTTTTTCAATGTCTTCAGCAGAGGTAATTTTCATGCTGATTTTTGTGTCATCTGCAAAGGACGACACGAAGCTGTGGCGTGTATTTTTGTCTATATCAGATATGAGAATAAGGAACAGTAGCGGTGCAAGGACTGTACCTTGAGGTACAGAGCTTTTAACATCGCTTGGACTCGATTTTATCTGATTGACTGTTACTCTTTGTGTTCTGTTCGACAGGAAATTGAGTATCCAGCGTCCTACTTTTCCAGTTATTCCCATTGACCTCATTTTGTGAGCTATCACCCCATGGTCACATTTGTCGAACGCCTTTGCAAAGTCTGTGTATACAACATCTGCATTTTGCTTTTCTTCTAGGGCTTCTGTGATTTTGTCATAGTGGTTGAGTAACTGTGACAGACAGGATCTTCCCGCTCTAAATCCATGTTGTCCTGGATTGTGCAATTCATTGTTTTCCATAAAACTAGAAATTTGATTCCTAATCACTCTTTCAAACACTTTTATTATGTGTGATGTTAGTGCAACTGGCCTATAATTTTTTGCCAAGGCTTTACTCCCCCCCTTGTGCAACGGAGCTATATCTGCAGATTTAAGTGCTGCTGGTATCTCCCCTGTATCCAGGCTCTTTCTCCATATTACGCTGAGTGCTCTCGCTACTGGTACTTTACATTTCTTTATGAATATTGAATTCCATGAGTCAGGCCCAGGAGCTGAGTGCATAGGCATATTATCAATTTCTCTTTCAAAGTCTTCCGAGTTTGTGGTAATATCCGTTATATTATCTGCAGCTTGAATGTCATTCATAAAGAAGCTGTCTGGGTCATCAACTTTCATGTTGTTTATTGGTGTGCTAAACATAGCCTCATACTGGCTTCTTAGAATTTCACTAATCTCTTTGTTGTCCTCTGTGTACGTACCTTCATTTGTAATTAACGGTCCAATACTGGTCGAGGTTTTGGATTTTGATTTTGCGTATGTGAAAAAATATTTCGGATTTTTCCTTATCTCTTGTATAGCTTTCTGTTCCAATTCCATTTCCTCAGACTCATATGATCGCTTCAACGTTTGTTCTATTTCCTCAATCTCCCTGCTTAGGCTTGTTTTCCTTGCTTGTGATAGTTGTGTCTGCCGAAGCATTTCCGTTATTTTTTTCCTTCTCCTGTACAGTCGTCTCCGTTCTCTTTCTAGAGTGGTCCTCTTTCTGCCCCTCCTCACAGGTACGTGCTTCAAGCAGACCTTGTAAGCTTCAGCTGTCAGTTGAGCTATTCCCTGTGTGGGAGTTTTGTCGCTTAAGACCGTCTCCCATTGAATGATTGCAAGGTCTACATTTATTTTTTCCCAGTCAATCCTCTTATTGTTGAAATTGAATTGATTGAATATTCCTTCTCGCTTGTTGGGTCTCTTAGACCTACTACCGTTATTTATGCTAGTTCGCACTTCAATGAGCTTATGGTCTGAGTATGAAGTATCTGAGATTGTGATATCCCTGATTAGTTCATCATTGTTTGTGAATAACAAGTCTAGTGTGTTTTCGTTCCTAGTTGGTTCTGTAATCTGTTGATTGAGCGAGAATTTGTCACAGAATCTCAAAAGTTCTCTAACCTGTGGTTGGTTATTTCCCGGGTCATTCCCTGCTATGATATTTGTGTTTGCCGTTCTCCATCTTAGACTCGGTAAATTGAAATCTCCAAGAAAGATAATATCTGGAGCTGGGTTTGCTAGGTTGTCAAGTATGTTCTCTATTTTGTGCATCTGTTCTGTGAATTCCTCAATCGTTGTATCTGGCGGTTTATATATTAGAATAATAATTAGGTTTAGTTTCTCTACCTTCATTCCAAGTACCTCTACCACCTCATTAGTTGAATTTAATAGTTCTGTGCATACCAGGTCTTCTTTAATATACAGACCTACTCCTCCATTTGTCCTAGTTTTTCTATCACATCTATATAGATTATAATTTGGAATCCAGATTTCACCATCCATGTAATCTTTTGTATGAGTTTCCGTGAATGCCCCAAATATTGAGTTTGACTCTAATAGAAGGCCATTTATGAACTTAACTTTATTTCTTGACTTTGGCTTTAAACCTTGAATGTTTGCAAATATGAATGATTGTCCATATTGTGTGTCACTTCTGGAAGGTTTTGGTAGTTCTCCCTCCTCTCTACCCTGACCCAGGGTGTGTTGTTGTGGCAATGGTTTGTCCAGTTTTGGAAGTGATACTGGGGAGTGTGGTAGTCTCTGTGTAGTTGGGGGGTGTAGTATGTGTGGGCTTGATGACGAACTGTAGTCCAGTCTTGGGCATTTCCCCCTCTCCATCCGTACTCCTGCCACGTTTCTGCCTGTCTGTTTCTCCCTCTGTTTGTACCTGCCTCTAAAAAATTTTCAGGGCTATTATGTTGGACTTCTTCTCTTATATGGCGCTGTGTACCTCTGACGTGGAAATCGGGGCAGTGAAGATCGTAGCATTTCCTCTCATTGACTGAGAGTGTGCATAGCTTAGGGTGAAAATATCTACACTCTGAATCAAAACGACATCTGCCTTTCCCTAACCAGTTTCGGCATTTCCGTGGGTGCATGAATGAGCATTCCGTGCCTCTGGGCCCATATCTACACTGTCCTTTTGCATAATACCAGCAAATATTTTCATTTGTGATTGTATTATTCTTGTTTGTACCCGTGCACGACTTGGCTACCTCTGTGTTTTTTGTTCCAACTTTCTCGTTTCTGCATTCATTCTCGGTATTGCCCTTATCTTTCTCCTTGTTGCTTTCGTCTTTCTCATTTGTGTTCTCATTCGTCTCATTTTTTCTCTCCTTATTCATATCACCAGTGTGCTCTACAATATTGCCTTCATTTTTGTGTACCTCGACACTATACCCTTCTACATTGCTACTTTGACTCTCTAACTTCTCAGTCCCTGGGTTGTGTTCAGAGTTCGTTGCTGTCTTTATATACTCTGCATATATTTCTGGTAGTTTTTGCGTGAATTGTAGCCTGTGTACTTCAGGAATGTTATTCATTAGTTTGGTGATGTTTTCCCACAACTGTCTGTCTCTTTGACAGATCCAGTAGTTACCTTCCCGGTTTGCATATTGTGTAGGTAATCCTGTACAACTCAGGTGAAACCTTATGTTACAAATGTTACATACAATGCCTACAACACTCTTCCGAAGTGACTTAAGGCAGCCTCCACACACCTCCATGTTGGGTTTGTGATATTATAATAATATATGCATATATTTAAGTATTATATGTATGTATATATAATATGTATCCAGTATATTTATAATATTACATATGTTTATTTGTTCAAGTTTATGTGGGGGTACTTATCGCCTTGTGGAGAAAATATGGTCCTCTTGGGACCGTCCAGTTGACCGTTGTTTGTCCCAGGTCGGGGGCAGGATGGCCAACCAGGATGTCACTGGTTGCCAGTTACTTGATTTATACACTGATTATGTGCCTGTAATATCCTAAGGGAATTTCTGCTTTCTTCCGGCTTGCAATGTTATTCACTTACTCTATTACTAGTTCCTAGCTCCACTTTCCCGTATTACCGTATATATTGCCAGTATATTATCACTGAGGGAGTATACTGTTACTGCGGGACGTCCTCTACACTGTGTAGGCCTCGTGGCTGTGTAATAAACAGCCTAGTGTGATGCCTCCTCCACAACTTTACATTTATACTTTTTCTTTGTACAATTCTCTAACACTATCCACTAATTTATATGTTGTGTTACACGTTCCACTTCACTGATCAACGTATCACTGCTCGCTATATTTGATATATATCGCTTATGCCTGTACACATGAGCCTGGTGGCACTGGCTCACCACGTGGGACCACCTTTATTCTGTATTTAACTCAAATTTCCATTGTTAATTTCTGTATTCTATTTTCCTACGGGTCACTATGCACTTGGTGATCACTGTGGGCCGTAATCCATGGTTGTAATCCTAAAAAAGCCCGGTTTATCCCAGTGTTTTAACGGAGCGCGACGACGACACGTCTGTCCCCTCCCCCGCGAACTACCCCGAGTCCTGGCCCAAGACGAGACGCCCCACTCCCACAGCTGGTGGCCCAAGACGAGACGCCCCACTCCCACAGCTGGTGGCCCAAGATGAGACGCCCCGCTCCCACAGCTGGTGGCCCAAGACGAGACGCCCCGCTCCCACAGCTGGTGGCCCAAGACGAGACGCCCCGCTCCCACAGCTGGTGGCCCAAGACGAGACGCCCCGCTCCCACAGCTGGTGGCCCAAGATGAGACGCCCCGCTCCCACAGCTGGTGGCCCAAGACGAGACGCCCCGCTCCCACAGCTGGTGGCCCAAGACGAGACGCCCCGCTCCCACAGCTGGTGGCCCAAGACGAGACGCCCCGCTCCCACAGCTGGTGGCCCAAGACGAGACGCCCCGCTCCCACAGCTGGTGGCCCAAGACGAGACGCCCCGCTCCCACAGCTGGTGGCCCAAGACGAGACGCCCCGCTCCCACAGCTGGTGGCCCAAGACGAGACGCCCCGCACCCAAAGCTGAACCCAAGAACCCATGGAACCCAAGCCCCACAATATATAACTCTTTTCGTTATAAAAACGAAAAGAGTTATAAAAATATAACTAAATATATAACTAGTTTCGGGCAACTCCACTTGCCCGAAACGCTATGTGTATTAGTGGCTTTAGGTATTGTATGTACTATCTCTATCTTTAAATCCATCATTATGTATGTACAATGGACGTACCTTTACCTGAATAACGAATCTGAATCTATAATCCCATAACCTGTCCACAGGGACGAGATCCCCCTGGAAGTAATGGATTCAATACCACTAAATAATCAATGCTATTATCTACTCTCGATGGTTAGGATTCATTATGCTTCATTACATTAATACGATATTTTATTAATAAATGTGAAATATGGAATTTGAAAACTATATGAGTACACCCTACAATTTCATTTAAAAACAAAAACCTATTCTTCAGACTGCGTCAAAGAAAACACTTGCCAGTTTACAAGCAGTTTACTGCTGCTTGCTCTCCAGAGGCAGCCCGTCGGGCCTACTCTCTCCAGAGGCAGCCCGTCGGGCCTACTCTCTCCAGAGGCAGCCCGTCGGGCCTACTCTCTCCAGAGGCAGCCCGTCGGGCCCACTCTCTCCAGAGGCAGCCCGTCGGGCCTACTCTCTCCAGAGGCAGCCCGTCGGGCCCACTCTCTCCAGAGGCAGCCCGTCGGGCCCACTCTCTCCAGAGGCAGCCCGTCGGGCCTACTCTCTCCAGAGGCAGCCCGTCGGGCCTACTCTCTCCAGAGGCAGCCCGTCGGGCCTACTCTCTCCAGAGGCAGCCCGTCGGGCCTACTCTCTCCAGAGGCAGCCCGTCGGGCCTACTCTCTCCAGAGGCAGCCCGTCGGGCCTACTCTCTCCAGAGGCAGCCCGTCGGGCCTTTTCTGGTATATTTCCCTTGCACAATTCCACTTCTGAGGTCGCTATTAAAGACCACGTTAGAAGCCTAATGCCACCACTTCCCTCCATCTCCTGCCTTTTTTTTTCTTTCTTTCCCACCTCTAACTCCTCCTCCTCCTCCTCCTCTCCATTCCCCACCTCCTCCTCCTCCTCATCCATGCGCCCAATGAGGAACGAGCAAATCTTAGAACAAAACGAAACAAGAAAACTGCTAAGCCCAGAGAGAACCACTGCGTACACAGCCTTCGTCGCGACTACAGTTCAATTGCTTCTTCCATTCTTTTATCTTTCTTCTTCCCTCTTCTCCTCCTCTCTCTCTCTCTCTCTCTCTCTCTCTCTATTCCTCCCCTCACTTCCCCAAGGGGAGAAAGGGGGGGGGTCTTTCTCCCCTTGAATACTAACCTTTTAGAACCACCTTGATTACTCTCAACATTTTTATGCATATTAAACAGAGACAAAAATGACTTAGGTATAGAAGAACAATGCTGGGTATAATTGCATGGAACATTAACTATAAAAAGGTCTTAATTCACCAGTCCATCATTAGCGAATCTGACGTTTTTCTCTCACTTCCCCACCAGCCAACGACCCCTCATCGCCCCCCCCCCTTCACTTGCCCCTCCTCCCCTCCTCCTCCTACCACTTCTACACTTTGCCTCCCCTCTCTCCTTCCCATTATTCCCCCCCTCCCAACCCCACCTTCATCCCTATCCTTCCCAGATGAGTAGCATTAAAATTATGTCGACGAATGTAAGCGTAACTTCAAATAATGAAGAACAGTCACAGAGACTAAGGAAAGTATGGCCACACATTATGGCAATATTGGAGACAAAACTGTTGAGTGGTGTAGAGGGCTGCAGTCTTCCCGGGAGCACCCCCAGGGAGTGAGCAAGGTGGCGGAGACATGGGTGGAAGTGCTGTAGCTACACTGCTACAGCTGCACTGTAACGTTGAAGAAGTATAATATAGCAGAGAAAACCGATCAACAAGAGTACATAATAACATCAGCAACAGTGAAGGACAAGTAGTGGTAGCAGTGTTTACATCTCCCCCCCTTCCCCCCCCCCCCTCCCGGCCTCTCAATAAAAATACAGCAATAAAATGGCTAGGAAGGAATGCGACGAATACAACGAGACCTGCTTGCAGACGACGCAAAACTAATTAGAAATGTAAATCTGAGCAGAGCAGCCGAGAATTACAGTACGACCTTGACAAAATGACTGCTAGAGTTCAACCCCAACAAGTGTAAGGTAATGAAGGTGGAAAAGGATTATGGTTGACCAAACAAATCTACACACTAAGGGGATATGAATTAAAGGAATCGCAAAGAATACTTGGGATTGGAACAAGTTGCAGAACTAATACAAATGGAAGACACATGTACGACATTTACACACCTAGATAATGCCTTTGAAAGACAATCTGCACGGTCCATGTTAGGCCAATACTAGAATCCAAAGTATCTGAATGGAATCAGCATCTTATAAAGACTAAGGACTGAATATAGAGAATTTAGCTACCAGGACAGATTTAAAAGAAGTCGATCACATAATGTTAGAAGAGGCAATTAGTAGGGAAGACATGATTACTAAACACATATTGAGGAGAAAAGATAAGGTGGACAAACACAGCATCTTTAAAGCAAGAGAAAGACGATGACATAAATGGAAACTGAAAGACACAATACACAAACGAAGTGAAGAAAGGAAATACTCGTACCCTGTACGGTTGGGTAACAAGTGGAGTGCAGTGACAGTAGATGTCTAAGAAGGCACCTTCATCTACGTCTTCATGAACAGATACAAGGAGCACCTACAACAGTAGGCTTAAAGTTATACCCTCCACCCCCCCCTCACACAGGTACAACAAGGCCACAGGTTGGCATTAACAGCTAGACTTCACTGTCCTCCGGAGTTAGTGTTAGGTAAGCACAGTTAGGCAAGGTAAGCACCCACACCTTAACCCCCCTCCCCTTTACCTCTCACCCCCCTTTCATTCTCCTTACATCCTTCGCCATTCCCTTCCATTCCTCTTTCCTCCCCATTCCCTGACCTTATCCCCCCCCCTATTCATTCAAGTCTTAAATCATACGAAACAACCAATGAGAACGTGCCGCGTGCGTGGGCCAGCCAATCATAGCGAGGAATGACTCATCACCCAACAATTATATTACAGGAACTCGGGGCTTCAAGTGGATCCTAGGAGAAGGCTGGCCAGAGCTGGGCTCCTCTATATCCTATTGGAGGAACCCGCGCCACTTCCAACCTTCGCTCTCCCATTACTTGTTTGGCAAACGAAAATAATTTCTGGTATCATTAACTAGCATTGTCTCAGAGAGAGAGAGAGAGAGAGAGGGGGGGGGGGAGCAAGAGAGCACGAGAGCGAGAGAGACCGAGAGCACGAGAGCGAGAGAGCGAGAGCACGAGAGAGAGCGAGAGCACGAGAGAGAGCGAGAGCACGAGAGAGAGCGAGGGCACGAGAGCGAGCGAGAGCACGAGAGCGAGAGAGCACGAGAGCGAGAGAGAGCGAGAGAGAGCGAGAGCACGAGAGCGAGAGAGCGAGAGCACGAGAGCGAGAGAGCGAGAGCACGAGAGAGAGCGAGAGCACGAGAGAGAGCGAGGGCACGAGAGCGAGCGAGAGCACGAGAGCGAGCGAGAGCACGAGAGCGAGCGAGAGCACGAGAGAGAGCACGAGAGAGAGCGAGAGCACGAGAGAGAGCGAGAGCACGAGAGAGAGCACGAGAGCGAGAGCACGAGAGCGAGAGCACAAGAGCACGAGAGGGTGTGAGAGAGAGAGGGGTGAGAAAGTGAGGAAGCTTAGTGAACTTAATATGAAACAATTCGAGCTGTATAAAGATGCAGACAGACGCCTATTCAGCGCGCTCTCAAATCGGAAATTCAATACGTGGGGGTTGCTGTATTTTCTCTAATGTATACAAAAATCCGATTGGGGGGAGTGGGGTAGATAGATGGGAAGAGAAGGGTGGTTGGGTAGGAAGTGTGGTGAGGGGGGAGAAGGGTGATAGGTAGGGGAGGGGTGAAGGGGAGAGATGGGCGACTGAGGGTGGAATGAGTAGTACAGTTGTTGGGGAGAGCCAGTCGAGGTATGGGGGGACAGGAATGGGGTGCAGGAGTGAGGAGGGAGAGGGAAGGGGGATGTAGTAAGAAATAATAATTCAGACAAGTGTTGTATCTTCATATATACAGTAAAACAAGGCAGGACCCCAAGCACAAAATTAAATTCTTGAAATGGCAGAGCAGAAAACCCCAATACTTTCTCAACGATATCGAAAAATAATATATAAGAGCTAATAATATTCGATAACATTCGGGAATGCAATAAATTCTGAGAACATCTTATGGCATTTGTTCTATGGGAAAGGGGGAGGTAGGAGAGGGGGGGGGAAGGGGAGAAAGGGGAGGGGGGGAAGGGGAGAAAGGGGAGGGGAGGGAGGGGAGAAAGGGGAGGGGAGAGGGGGGAGGAAAGGGGCGAGGGGGGAGGGAAGGGGAGGGGATGACGAGAGAGGTGCAGATGTAGTGGCGAAATTTTCATATAATCGAGACGAATTTCAATAGATTAGGCTTTTTCCCAAAACTTTACGCGCAACTAATATGGCATTATTTTAGGTCCTCGACCTTACGTTAAGATGCACGTTTCTCAGGGGTAGGGGAGGAGGAGGAAGGGGGGGTGGGGACGGAGGGGGATGGGGAAGGTTTTTAGTAGACACGTGTTAAGCTGGGGAGTGTGGTGGTGGATGGGGTGATGGGGGTGGGGGGTAGGGTACCATACGGATTGGTATATTCAACATACATTAAGCTGGGTGTATGTCTCCCCCACCGCCGCATTTCCTCATTACAATACTTGATTATGCATGAATAATTTTAAATGTTATCTCCAAGCCAGCGAGGGAGGTGCGCCGGCCGCCCTCCCTCTCTCCCTTTTATTTAACTTTTTTATAAGCGAAAATATGAAGGCTGGGGGAAGGGTGCGGGTCCTCCTGCAAGGGGAATGATGACTGTGGTGGGGGGGGGGGGGGGGGAGGGGGAAGGGAGGGGGGGGGGTGTACGAGAGGGTTCAAGGGAGGGGAAGAGCACAGGGAGAAATGAGGATAGGTGGGGGTGGCAAATTCACAAAAGGTGTATGTGATAATGTGAAGGAGAGCACAGTAATGATGAACGAGGTGTTCCCCATTTTGGTCTACTTGAAAAAAAAGTTATACATGTCTTTATGTATGTTGAGTATGTGATATAGTTCATGCGAATCACTACTTTTTAAAACTGAACAATCTTTATGAAACGGCTGCCGCTGCATCTGTCGGTAATCATAGACTCCTTGTGCGGGTAGTTCCTTAACCTCTCCAGGTGGCTCCTTATAGCCTATCCAGGTTGTTCCTTAACCTGTCCTTGCAGCTTTGTCTCCTTAATTCCGGTACTGGTCTTGTTGCAATCCTCTTTTTTAAAGATGGCTTCGTGCTCGCCGGGTCCGGATTCTAGTACTGACTTCACTTATGCTGTGTTAATTGTATTAAAAAAAATTAAAATGTTGTAAAATAGTTTAGTAATGGTGTGGCTCCGATGGGGGGTGGGGGGAGGGGGGCGTCCTGGTGACCACACTATCCCGGCCACACCACAAATTAACACTCACATCCTTGTATAATACACGCAGAACCTTTATTCGACTACTGAGTGAATGTAAAAGTTATTGTGTGTAGACACGAGAGAGAGAGAGAGAGAGAGAGAGAGAGAGAGAGAGAGAGAGAGAGAGAGAGAGAGAGAGAGAGAGAGAGAGAGAGAGAGAGAGAGAGAGAGAGAGAGAGGGGGTAAGGGGGGGTTAAGGGGGGGGGTAAGGGGGGGTGGGGGGGTAAGGGGGGGGGGGAGGGACTATTATGATAACCACCCAGGCTGTGGCTGACGAGACTGCCATACACACCCAACATAGAATAAACAACTACCCACCTAGCCCTCCCTTCGCGCCCTCCCATTCCTTCCCTTCGTGCCCTCCCATTCCTTCCCTTCGCGCCCTCCCATTCCTTCCCTTCGCGCCCTCCCATTCCTTCCCTTCGCGCCCTCCCATTCCTTCCCTTCGCGCCCTCCCATTCCTTCCCTTCGCGCCCTCCCATTCCTTCCCTTCGCGCCCTCCCATTCCTTCCCTTCGCGCCCTCCCATTCCTTCCCTTCGTGCCCTCCCATTCCTTCCCTTCGCGCCCTCCCATTCCTTCCCTTCGCGCCCTCCCATTCCTTCCCTTCGTGCCCTCCCATTCCTTCCCTTCGCGCCCTCCCATTCCTTCCCTTCGCGCCCTCCCATTCCTTCCCTTCGTGCCCTCCCATTCCTTCCCTTCGTGCCCTCCCATTCCTTCCCTTCGTGCCCTCCCATTCCTTCCCTTCGTGCCCTCCCATTCCTTCCCTTCGCGCCCTCCCATTCCTTCCCTTCGTGCCCTCCCATTCCTTCCCTTCGCGCCCTCCCATTCCTTCCCTTCGCGCCCTCCCATTCCTTCCCTTCGTGCCCTCCCATTCCTTCCCTTCGTGCCCTCCCATTCCTTCCCTTCGCGCCCTCCCATTCCTTCCCTTCGCGCCCTCCCATTCCTTCCCTTCGTGCCCTCCCATTCCTTCCCTTCGCGCCCTCCCATTCCTTCCCTTCGCGCCCTCCCATTCCTTCCCTTCGCGCCCTCCCATTCCTTCCCTTCGTGCCCTCCCATTCCTTCCCTTCGCGCCCTCCCATTCCTTCCCTTCGTGCCCTCCCATTCCTTCCCTTCGCGCCCTCCCATTCCTTCCCTTCGCGCCCTCCCATTCCTTCCCTTCGTGCCCTCCCATTCCTTCCCTTCGCGCCCTCCCATTCCTTCCCTTCGTGCCCTCCCATTCCTTCCCTTCGCGCCCTCCCATTCCTTCCCTTCGTGCCCTCCCATCCCTCCCTTCGCCCCCCCCTCACACTACAAAAAAAACCGCTTCACTAAATCAATCAAACACGAACTACCCCTAAACACTAAGGCTTAAAAACACGAATACATTCCTTGCACTGAGCGAGAAAACAAAACCACATTAAAACAAATTTGCTTATAAATTAAAAATAACACGCGCACACAACAGCCTACAAAACCATTCATGGGAGAGGGAGAGAGCGGGTGGGGGGGGGGGGGGAATAAAGGCCCCCTGCAGAGGTAAATACTCCATTTACTGGCCAAGAAATTTCTGGCGGGAACAGTCAAGCATCAAAGCTGGGGGGTTTCGGGCCCGTGGTGGCCAGCCAATGAGGGATGGGGAATTTACGCCTTGCCAAAAGGAGAAAGAGAAAGAGAGACAGAGAGAGAGAGAGAGAGAGAGAGACAGAGACAGAGAGAGAGACAGACAGAGAGAGAGAGAGACAGAGAGAGAGAGAGAGAGAGAGAGAGAGAGAGAGAGAGAGAGA
>NC_091170.1:41846624-41862520 GCF_040958095.1 Procambarus clarkii | reverse complement strand
TCCCCACCCCTTCTCCCACAAGATCCCTTCCTTTCCCTACCGTTTTGATCCCCAGAAGGCTTATTTCCTGGTCCACACAACTCTTCCCCTTCCATCAAAGTCCCAAGAAAACCCTTCCTTTCCCTTGTCCCAACTAGACTCTTCTCTTTCTGGTCTGAGGAAAGGCCTCTTCCCTCCACTTTCCCACAGAACACCCCTTCCGTTTCTTTCTCCGCAGCCCCCCTCCCCCCTTTTCACCAGAAAACCCTGCCAAGACCCCTTCTCCTCCCCGCTTTCCCCAAAGCCACCTACCCTGCCTTTCCCTCCCTACCTTCCCCAACATCCTTCCCTTCACATCTTAGAAACCCTAATCAAATATTCGAGCGGCTGGCGTCCACCTCAAGACTCCTGCTTCACTTAGCGACCTTTGCTAAATGTCCGCCTGCATTATGCAGCTCTCGCTAATCTCGGCCACCACCAGCTCTGTCCATGTCTCCTGCAGCGGCACCAGTGTCGCCTGTCCCCACCCCCACCCCCACACCCCACCACCACACCCCACCCCCACCACCACACCCCACCACCACTGCCTACTCTCCACCATCACCTACCCACGACTATACATCACACACTAACTCTCCCCAACCATACGTACCTTGTTTCCTTACAACACCCATACAAGGATACGGACTGAGGGGCGAGGACGAGAGGCACAGGGGGGGGGAGGAGGCGAGGACGAGAGGCACAGGGGGGGGGGGGGAGGCGAGGACGAGAGGCACAGGGGGGGGCCAGGGTGCCACAACACTGGGAGGCCCGGTACAGGAAGCAAGAGGAGCAAGGTGGTGGATAAACCTCAGGTGGGCAGGACCAGACGCCGTCCACCACCTTGGTTCTGTCACAGAGTGGCATCGCTCTGATGGACACTCTCACACACTCATTCCCCTCAAACTCTGCTCCCATGCAGGACGGGGAACCCATTATTCTCCAGAAGACAGTCATTTCCCTCCCCCCCCCCTTTTTCCCCCTCTTCCCCCTCCAAGAGAAAGGACCAAAATCCTCCCTCACCCATCCAGCGGACAGCTTTCCCCTCCCTCGTCTATCCAGCAGATAGACCCCCTAACCCCCCCCCCTCTACCACAACACCACCACAGCAAGCCACCCCTGCCCCTATAAACCGCTGTGATTGACACGCAGTCGTCGCCACCCCCCCCCCCCACCCGGTCCCTTACCATTCATTATTTTTCGATATGGTCCAACATTGTGCCAGCGTCCGGGGCCGCCTTTGGTGGCCATCCATGAGTCATGCGCCCATTTATTGTTGGAGCAACATTGCATGCTTGGCCTCACACATTAATATTGCTTTTATCTACGGTAAATGGGGACAACAGAACCAATAGGAGAAGCGATTTATATAATGAAAAACAGCAGCGACGTCATCTCCACCAACAGCGACGTCATCTCCACCAACAGCGACGTCATCTCCACCAACAGCGACGTCATCTCCACCAACAGCGACGTCATCTCCAACAGCGACGTCATCTCCAACAGCGACGTCATCTCCAACAGCGACGTCATCTCCACCAACAGCGACGTCATCTCCACCAACAGCGACGTCATCTCCACCAACAGAGAGCCTTTCACAGTGCCCTGAAGGCGCCCGGAAGGCGCCCTGAAGGCGCCCGGAAGGCGCCCTGAAGGCTCCCTGAAGGCGCCCTGAAGGCTCCCTGAAGGCGCCCTGAAGGCTCCCTGAAGGCGCCCGGAAGGTTCCCTGAAGGCTCCCTGAACTCATGTTATGTTATGTTATGCCGAGTGTCTCACGATAAAGGTCACACTTATGACATCTCTTCGGTTAAATAATTAACTTTTACTAAGACTTTGCTGCTCAAAGCGCTTCAATAACTGTAATATATCTTGACTCTTCTTCTCGGAAATCAAAACCGGTTACAGCCTACTGCGTGCACACGTACACACCCAGAACCGGTTACAGCCTACGGCGTGCACACGTACACACCCAGAACCGGTTACAGCCTCCGGCGTGCACACGTACACACCCAGAACCGGTTACAGCCTCCGGCGTGCACACGTACACACCCAGAACACCGGTTACAGCCCCCAGTGAGCCCAGGAGTCACACTAATATGTGAACCTGTTCTGCCAGGTCAACCCTTCACTCGGTATGAGATTTGCTGTCAATATATTTATATATTCACAAGTTCCTATTCTTTAGTGTCTGAAGGTCGCTACACCATTTCCTTAGACCATATCCATCCATGGTTTTCTTAACACCCCATGAAGTGTGTCATGAAGACGGAGGAGAGGAGAGGTGTTCTGGGTATACAGGTAGGCCTGGTTAGGGATGCAATACAGATGGGAGGGGGAGGGGTGGATTTGGAGGCCTAGGAGCGATGGAGTGGAAGGAAGAGCTTGGAGAGCGGGCTGGGAGAGCGGGCTGGGAGAGGTGGGAACGCCATCAGGAATTCTCCGGGTGAGGGAGGTAAGCGCTTTGTTCCATTAAAATTGAGGTCACATTCATCATAGCAGACGACTGGAACGTGTACACAACAGTCACCTGTACGTAGTTAACCATCCAGTTACATAGCGAGCGCAGTCATCCACCAGTCTGCTACACACACACACACACACACACACACACACACACACACACACACACACACACACACACACACACACACACACACACACATACATTCGAGGTCAGCCCCCTAAACATAGCTAAACTCTCACTGGTAGAGGGGCCTGGTAATCACCCCCACACACCCTTCAACCACTCCGCGGTGTCAACAGCCAATTACCACCTCTTCACTCCAGCCTCAACTGCCAGAAGCTCTTATAAGCCGGTGATGTAACTTCTAACTCTAAATCTAGTCTATACAGTATTTAATTATAATGAATACATGTTATGCTATTATCATTATTATAACTGTCTCATAAACAAAGAATACACTGTAATATTATGTAAACTAACTCAATTATAAAAAGGTTCAAAATTTCTAAATTAAGTTTTTTGAATCTTAAAAGTCAAAACAGCTTTACCTGTTCTTAACGTCATAACAGACCAAAACACTCCCAAAAATGTTTCGTAAATATGCCTCTGAAGTACATATACAAGTATATTTTTAATTATTAATAACCCTTTATCTAACTGAATATCCAATATTTGTATCCTTGTCTCCATATTACTTTACGGAGATGCCACCGTGAGCGAGGCCTACGACCCAGGCATGCGTCAGGCCCAATATATGACGGCGAACTCGTCAAAATAGGCCTATGGTGCCCAGGCCAGCTGACCGAAACATTTGCCCCGCTCCATGTGACACCTGACTCTGCTCACTCCTGTGATACTCCTTCACAATACAGTAGTCACAACCGGTTGGTGCTCCACACCTGTTTTCCCCATGATTCTCTCGGCAAGTCAGAATTCACATCTGTAAAGCGCGTACCTGTCCCCCCCCCCCACACACGCACACACGCACGCACGCACGCACGCACGCGCACCACCTACCACAGATGCGTTCCTTGGTGTTTCCAATCAACATCATTAACGCAAATGTCATTCCTACGAAGACCACCACGTAACAACGTAATTGACCACCTGATCAACGTAACTAAGCCGTTATAACCCAGTTATCCTCACAGTAGCGACGACCACCACAACCACAACCCTCACCCACTACTACTACTGTTACAACCACCACCACAACCATTATAACCAATCACTCCAACCACCATCTTCAAGACACTGCGTAGCAATATATTAATTACATATTGCAATATGTGCAAGGCCACCTGTGGAGGGGGGAGGGGGGGGGGAGGGGGGGAGGGGGGGGGGGGGTGTTGCAGACGCAAAAACAACTTTCCCCAAACTACCAGATGCCAAACTTTATTCCGGATAGTGAATTACAACCAGGCAACTTTTATTTGCTGTTTTGTTCCTGCCAAAATGCCATGCTTTTTATTATATTAATTTTGAGTTTAAGTTGCCTCTTGCCGTCCCAAGTGAGTTGTGCTGTTATTCCCAATTATATTAGCCCACTCAGTCTCTATTATTATTATTATTATTATTAATTGTTTGAAATATAATTATTATTATGATTGATGTCATTTATTAACATTTTGAGTCACAAGCTTTTTCAATATCATTTTTAAACGCGATTATAAAGATATATAATGAGGGGCGGGGCACGATTCATCTTACTGGTGCGTAACCCCTTCACTGCCCTTCCATACTCACCCTCTTCCCTTCCTTTCCCTTCCCTTCCATCATTTAACCTCTTACCATCTCTTCCTTTCCATCCCATCACTCCTCTCTCCTTCTCTTACATTCCATCTCACATTCCATTCTCCACCCGCTCCCATTCCTTTACCTTCCATTCTTTTCCCTTCCCTTCCCACCCCTTCCATCCTCTCACTCTCTCTCCCTAGTCCGCTCCCTTCCCCTTCTCCCGCTTTACTGTATCCTGTTATGTATGTAGCTATTTAAATACACATTTCGAAATCAAAGTTGTTTCTCTCTCTCTCTCTCTCTCTCTCTCTCTCTCTCTCTCTCTCTCTCTCTCTCTCTCTCTCTCTCTCTCTCTCTCTCTCTCTCTCTCTCTCTCTCTCTCTGATCTTCCCCTTTCTTTTCCTTGCGTGGTAATTCCTCAATCATCAGCCCCTTGGCGTCCCCTGGCAGCCGCCGCCTCTCCCTTCTTGGGTATTAATACATCTAGTTGGGGATTTAAAACAATTCTTGCAGCGCCGTCTCTCTCTTCCTCGCATTGTTCTCTCATTTCCCTTTCTCCCTCTCCCAATATTTTCGCTCTCCCCTCTCCCTCCCCTCTTCCGCATTAGTAGAGAACCGGGCCGGGATGTAGACATCAAGGAATTAATTACTCAATCACCGTTATGCTCTCCATTCGTTTCGCATTATTCTCTCATTCGTCTATGTGCCTCTCCACTCTCCCCCTCTCCCTGCTCCCCCTCTCTCTCTCTTCCCCTCTCCTACCTCTCGCTCTCTCCCTCTCTTCCCCTCTCCCCTCCCTCTCTCTCTCTCTCTCTCTCTCTCTCTCTCTCTCTCTCTCTCTCTCTCTCTCTCTGTCTTGGCCACTCCAAGCGGTGTGAGGGGAGAGAAAGAGGGGGAGAAAACCGCGCTAAAAATCCTCCTTCGTCCCCTCTTATTATTTATTTTACCTCCTCTCGTCGGGTTTCCCCTTGTTGTTGTCTACTTCCCGGGTTCCCCTTACCACCTCTCCCACGTCTCTTTCCACTTCTTTTACATTTGTGTTTCCCTCATTTTTGTTTGTATATTTACGTTTGTTTTAACCTGTTTCTGATCATATCGTTCCCTCCCTCTTCTCCACCTCTCTCTCTCCCCGTATGCTTCATTCCCCCCCCCCCCCTTTTCCTCTCTCGCCCTCCCTCTTGCCTCTAGCCTGCCTCTCACCCTTCTGTCTCCCCTCTCCCCTATGTCCACTCACTATAGCTTTTCCTGTTGACGTCGTCCCCTCGCTCGGCCTCCTCCACTTCCCCTCCTGCTACTGGTTTACACTCCCCTCACTCTCCTTGCTGCACACTCCATTCTCACCCTCTCCCATCCCAACCTCCCTCGACACCATCACCATCTCCCCCCCCCCTCACCATCTCTCCCTCACCACCATCATCATCATCTCCTCCCCCCCCCTCCAACAGGACCTACACCCCAACAGAATACACTTACACTAACCTTCCGTCTATCCCCCTCTACACTGCTTGCATCTACACTCCCCAATCTCGCTCACCCCTTGCTATTGTGAACTCCCTTCTCTCGCGGCCCTTCCCTGTGATTGCCTCCCCTTCTCTGCTTTCCCTCCGTTCGCCTGTTCCGTCCCCTCCCTTCCCTCCACATTAGACTAACCGGATATGGGTGTCGCTGTTCAAATGACGATTAAGGTGGAGATCGTTAGAGCCATGAATGTATAAAAAGGCGATGTCGGCAACCAGAAAGACTGAACTGTATGGTATGGTAGAGAGAGAGAGAGAGAGAGAGAGAGAGAGAGAGAGAGAGAGAGAGAGAGAGAGAGAGAGAGAGAGAGAGAGAGAGAGAGAGAGAGAGAGAGAGAGAGAGAGAGACAGACAGACAGAGAGACAGACAGACAGACAGACAGACAGACAGACAGACAGACAGACAGACAGACAGACAGACAGACAGACAGAGACAGACAGACAGACCATCCTCTACCACACCAACGTTCTACCACACCACCACAAAAAACCTTCCGCCCAGCAAGTCGCCACCATGTAAGAAGCTACCACCGCCAACCATAAGAAATAACAACTACCACAAACCACCACATTTTCTACCCCCCTCCCCCCCTCCCTCCCCTTCCCCCCTCCCTCCCCCTTCTAAAAAATTGAAAATCAGGTCGCCATCAAAAATGCTAACGAATGTGTTCTCTTAAACAATGCAATTACACATATCAGTCGCAAACGTTATTGAATAAGAACCAATTTCGAAACCAGGTGTCGCACACTTAACTCGCCGCCTCGCCCGGTGTCGCTTGGAAAGGAATACATTACGTAATTTACATGTATAGGCGGTCTTTTATAATGCAATACCGACCCAGACGTCTTTTTGAACTCTAAACGGCGCTTCATAATTTCGGGAGAATTTGAATATCAATCAAAATGTCAGGTTGTTAATGGGGGAATTTAGCAAAAACGGCGACATTCAATTTGTTGGTATCATTTCCTGTTTTAAGATCAATGGAAGAACTTATTAAATTGCAAGGGTAAGGGGGAGGGACGGGAAGGGAAGGAGGGGGAAGGAGGGGAAAGAGTGAGGGAGGGAGGGAGTGAGGGAGGGAGGGAGGGAGGGAAAGGGAGGGGTAAGGGATGGAAGGGAATGGAGTGGAGCGAAGGGAGAGAGAATGGGGTGTGGAAGGGACAGGAAACGAGGGAAGGAGACTAGAGGACATTGGGAAGGGTGTAGTTAAAGACAGGAAGGGAGGGAAGGGAAAGGAGTGGAAGGGAAAAGAGTGGAAGTGACAGGATGGGAGGGAAGGGAAATGCATAAGTTCTTGCAAGCAGTGCCAGACCAACCAGGCTGTAGTGAATATGTGGGCCTGCGAGTCGCTCCAAGCAAACAGCCTGTTGGACCAAGTTAGTACAAGTCGAGCCTGGCCTCAGGCCGGGCTCGGGGAGTAAATGAACTACTGAAATCCTCTACAGGTATGCTCCAAGAGGGCAGGAAAGTAAGGGATTGGACTCTTCACAGCTCCCCCGAAGTACCCTGAAACTATTCGCTCCCTTCTCGTTGAGTCTTGCGTGCGAGCGTGCGTTCTGGATTAACACTAAAATTCACTCACTGTTGAATCCCCTTAGCTTCTGGATATAACTCACTGTTGAATCCCCTTAGCTTCTGGATATAACTCACTGTTGAATCCCCTTAGCTTCTGGATATAACTCACTGTTGAATCCCCTTAGCTTCTGGATATAACTCACTGTTGAATCCCCTTAGCTTCTGGATATAACTCACTGTTGAATCCCCTTAGCTTCTGGATATAACTCACTGTTGAATCCCCTTAGCTTCTGGATATAACTCACTGTTGAATCCCCTTAGCTTCTGGATATAACTCACTGTTGAATCCCCTTAGCTTCTGGATATAATTGGCTAAAAACCGTCCCATAAATATTGACAGTTAAAGAAAGAGGACTCTCTAAGTCAAGCAATGTTTCTTGCCTCGTTGCTTGTAGTCACAATGGTCAAGGCAGATGGTGGCAGCGTCTTTTAATTGATCCAGTGTAGCATCTCCTTGTTGGAAGGGCACCTTTTGGTTCCGGTGCTATATAGCGGTGTTACACTAAAATAATTACACAACCACCTCTAAAACAACAAATTCGTTTTTACGTGTACTATCAACAAGATTTCATCACACACACTCACCTACCTACCTGCCTGCCACCGACCGAAGCAATGCACACCGTCACCTTCTCCCCAACAGACACCTGCTACTAAATAAAAATGGAACAACACTTTTCAAAAGTTCAAGTGTAACTCCGGGCTGAAGGAGCCCGGCGGGCGTCGTGCCGAGTTAATGCCCAACACACAGGTGATGTAATTAAAATCACCGTGAGAGAGAGAGAGAGAGAAACCCTGCAATGAATGAGAGACTAAATGTTTCATACGCACGCTCCCGGTCAAATGCCAGCCCACCGGCACGGCCACCACCAATTCCCCCACAATCTCCATCCTCAAAACACACAGGGAACTGCCAGTTAACAAAATGGGGCAGTTGTTTCTTTCACCTGGTGCCTCTGTTCACTTAGCAGTAAACATGTACCATGGAGTTAGGCAGCTGCTACAGGCTCCTGGGGAGGTGTGTGTGTTTGTGTGTGTATTATATATATATATATATATATATATATATATATATATATATATATATATATATATGTATATATATATATATATATATATATATATGTATATATATATATATATATATGTATGTGTGTGTGTGTGTGTGTGTGTGTGTGTGTGTGTGTGTGTGTGTGTGTGTGTGTGTGTGTGCGTGCGCGTTGGGGAGGGGGGGGGGTAGATATGTTAGAAGGAAAGTAGGTTCGGAGTCAGTACATAAGACAACCGACGGTTAAAAAGGCAAGAGTCCAAGAGCTAACAGCTCGATCCTGCAGGTATAAATAATAAAATACAAATAGTAAATACACACACACGCAAATTACATATATTACACAAGACGAAGTTAGAGAAAGTTCAGGGGTATGCCTAAAGACTAGTCCCGGAGCTGAGAGGTGAGAGTCACGAAGAACAGCTAATTAACCCTCATGTCACTGGAAAACACAGGATAACCACCTACAAAAATTCTCAGACGAATTAACATGGTATATAGGCATTATTTAACACGGGTGGTACTCGCACTAGGGGACACAGGTGGAAGCTAAGTACCCAAATGAGCCACAGAGACATTATAAATAATTTGTTGTGTCAGAGTAGTTAACAAATGGATTGCACTAGGAAGTGATGAGGTTAAGGCTACTCCATACACAGTTTCAAATGTAGAAATGACAGAGCCCAATAGGTTCTCCAACTTATAAAACAGTTGATTGGAAGCTAAGAGACGGGACCAAAGAGCCGAAGCTTAACCCCCGCAAGCACAAATTAGGGTGTACATCTACGTGAGTACACTCGCCTCTCTTATCCCTCCCCCCCCCCTCTTGCCTCTTCTACCCCCTCTATCCGTCGCTCACACACAAGGCAATACAAGTTCCCCTCCCCCCCCAACATGTAGAGGCGAAACTCCCACACTTGTAACCTACAAACATGAGTCTACCTCCGTCCGTTCCTCCCCCCCCAATCCCCCCATTCCAACCCCCAACCCAGCTCCTCAACCTCCCTAACACCCTCCAGAGGCGATTACCTCTGCTCTTGCATTTCGCGTCAAGAATCGGTACTTGGGTTATGATTAATTAACCTTTACCTTTATTTCTTCTCGGGCTGCTGGCATTAATCAGCCTTACCTGCGACACTAGGCACTACAGGGCCAATTCCTCAATGATTTAGGTGCCAGCCACCGGTAATGCCACACTGCCAACCCTCAAAGTTTACATAGGAACAATTGTCGACTCTGAAAAAACTATAATTTAGTGGCTCTCAAAGAGTTGGAGGTTCTCCAGGGAATGGGAATTATGGGTCTGAGGAACATGTGGTGTCAGGAACAAATACTGGAGAACATGGACGAGAGAGAGAGAACAGGTGCACAACAAAGTGCACAAAACAGAGAACAAAAGACAGCCTCTTACAAACAAAGACTCACGTTCAATTCAACATGAACAAATGAACCTCATAAAGGGAAAGTTTAATAAAACAGATGAAGCTTGAAGGGGCACGAGGCCCTGACCTCACTCCCTCACCCCTCCCCGTCCCTCTCCCTCCTTTCCACCTGCCTCTGTGTCTGTCTCTCTCTCTCTCTCTCTCTCTCTCTCTCTCTCTCTCTTACTTCCACCTCTCCCCCTCCCTCTTCCTTAGATAGTAATCCAAAACGCCAAAATATAAATATACTCGATAAGGCGTCGTCAACCCAGCAGACATGAGGCTACTGCACCAGGCCGTTCTACCTACTGGCTACCTTTCGTGGCTTCTGGGAATCAATGTCCCTGCGGCCCATTTTCTAACCAGGCCTGCTGATTGACTAGTTAATCAGGCTGTTAGACAACGCTGCTCGCAGTCTGACGCATGAATCACAGCCCTGTTGATCACATATCAGAGGCGTTTATCAAGATCTCTTTCCAACACCATAAGAGGTCAAGAACGTACTTTGATACGTTCTTGTTAGAGGAGAAGAGTACGAATCTTGCTGGCGTCACCTAACCTGCCGAGGTCAGTGCTCATTAGTCGGAAAATGCGTATAAATTGGACGCTGTTGTGGGTCGGGTTCAACACGTCATACCCACACTAGTCGTATACCCACACTAGTCGTATACCCACACTAGTCGTATACCCACACTAGTCGTATACCCAAACTAGTCGTATACCCAAACTAGTCGTATACCCACACTAGTCGTATACCCACACTAGTCGTATACCCACACTAGTCGTATACCCACACTAGTCGTATACCCACACGACATATAATGGCGGCTATTATTTTGTATGCTGACGGCATTAAGATCGTTCTCTTGATTTACCACTCCGTCAAAAAACTAACCTTTTACCCTAACCTGCAAGGAAGACAACCCAAGCAACCCACCTAACCTATCGAGTCCGATTTTCTGAATAAGACTTTTCTTAATAGGCTGCATTTTTGTCCATAGTTACGAGAAGGTAATAAAGGCGACCTATTAGGTGAGAGGACGGGTTGGTGCACTAGTCTTCGCTAGTCCCACTGGGTTATAACTCTTGCACTCCTCTGGTTTTCCTATCATATTGTTGTAAATATTCGTATTATTTTAGCTATTAGCTAATCAAATTTGCAACATGTTCAACAAGCATGAACATAACAAAGAGTTGGTGGGCAGTCTGCATATTTGAGGAATGTCAGAGAGGCCAAGACAGTGTACCCACACGGGAGAGGGGGGGGGGGGCAAGACGCTGCCGCTGGCGTGGCAGGGAAGTTGTTCCAGCGGGAAGAGAAGGGGACTATCGGGAGAAAGCGCCAAGTAATTATGACTATATAGCACTTGGAAGGGGGTCAGGATAAGGATCTGGGATGGGACGGGGGGGGGGGAATGGTGCCTAAACACTTGGACGGTCGGGGATTGAACGCCGACCTGCATGAAGGAAGACCGTCGCTCTACCGTCCAGTCCAAGTGGTTGGGCTGTTTCAGTGGGGAGAAAAAATAACATTTTAGCCACAAAACAGAAGAGTGGCGCACTCAGAGGTGGTGTCAGAGAGGCGGGGGGGGGGGGGCCCACAACCTTTAAAATATTTATTTACTTCTTACTTATTATTCATACATATACAAGAAGGTACAATAGCGGACAACATTAACTGATGTTGTTACATTCTTGCAAAGTCACTAACACACACACACAGCGTTTCAGGCACACCATTCCCATTAAAATTACCTCCCATACTTTGTACAAATCGACCATTTCCATGAAAAATGGGACGTTATTAGGAAAATTAAATTATCATAATATTGACGTTTTCTTTTCATTGGCTTCGATAGGTTAGGTGGGTTGCTTGGGTTCATAAGACACTGGCTAGACAAAAGAGTGGCATTTTTTTTTTACGGAGTGGTCCATGGAGAGACCGGGCCGGCCACGGGAAGCCCGCGGTAGGACTTAAAAAGTCTTCCTGATGTATGTAAATGATCTTCCCGTCATCGTAATCCACTTGTACCTCCTGGTGTCCGCCCCGCCCGGCGCCCTCTCTACACTGTCGTCGCCAAACTGTCCTGTCCTACGGGCTCACCATAGCCCGTGCTACTTGGAACTTTTTGTTCCAGGTAGCGAATCTTAAAACAACATGATGTGTCCTTTCCTTAAGTCTAGTCGACCGTAATCGTCGTTCTTTCTCTTTACGGGCTATTCATGCCCGTGCCACCTCCTGGTTGGCTTAATTTTAATCATCAGTCGTTCTTTCGGGCTGGTTGAAGATTATAATGTCATTGTAACAGAGGGAATGCAGGCTAACCATAGCCCGTGCTTCTTGCCCGCTCCTATGCCAGGTAAGCTACGGGCTCACCATAGCCCGTGCTACTTGGAACTTTTTCAGAGTAGCTGATCTATAACAACAACAACAGAGGGAATGATAATGACGCAAACGACGACGTAACTTCCTGACGTAATTCAGGAAACTTAGGTCCTATAGTTTCCCTTTTTTGATTGGAAATCCTCATTCAACATATAAAGACCTTAAAACGACGAGGATATTGAATGTTCGGCTGTCATTACTACTAAAAAGGGGGTCGTGTTGCATGGACCCCTGCACTGTTGCTCCCTTCTGTCTTGCACGCGTAGCTGTATGAGTGTGTGCAACATTGTATTCAAATCATTGACATCACCGGTAGTGTGGTGGGAGACGTTATCTCATTACTGCAGTAGTGTCTAGAACTCTTACTTGGCACGTGTCCCTAGCCGCCTCCCCGGCACCCAGCACGTGTCCTAGCCGCCTCCCCGGCACCCAGCACGTGTCCTAGCCTCCTCCCAGGCACCCAGCACGTGTCCTAGCCTCCTCCCAGGCACCCAGCACGTGTCCTAGCCTCCTCCCAGGCATTCAGCACGTGTCCTTGCCTCCTCCCAGGCATTCAGCACGTGTCCTAGCCTCCTCCCAGGCACCCAGCACGTGTCCTAGCCGCCTCCCAGGCACCCAGCACGTGTCCTAGCCGCCTCCCCGGCACCCAGCACATGTCCCTAGCCGCCACCTCCGGCACCCAGCACGTGTCCTAGCCTCCTCCCGGGCACCCAGCACGTGTCCTAGCCTCCTCCCAGGCATCCAGCACGTGTCCTAGCCTCCTCCCAGGCAACCAGCACGTGTCCTAGCCTCCCAGGCACCCAGCACGTGTCCTAGCCGCCTCCCCGGCACCCAGCACGTGTCCTAGCCTCCCAGGCACCCAGCACGTGTCCTAGCCGCCTCCCAGGCACCCAGCACGTGTCCTAGCCGCCTCCCCGGCACCCAGCACGTGTCCTAGCCGCCTCACAGGCACCCAGCACGTGTCCTAGCCGCCTCACAGGCACCCAGCACGTGTCCTAGCCGCCTCACAGGCACCCAGCACGTGTTCTAGTCTCCTCCCAGGCACCCAGCACGTGTCCTAGCCGCCTCCCCGGCACCCAGCACGTGTCCTGGCCTCCTCCCGGGCATCCAGCACGTGTCCTAGCCTCCTCCCAGGCACCCAGTACGTGTCCTAGCCTCCCAGGCACCCAGCACGTGTCCTAGCCGCCTCCCCGGCACCCAGCACGTGTCCTAGCCGCCTCACAGGCACCCAGCACGTGTTCTAGTCTCCTCCCAGGCACCCAGCACGTGTCCTAGCCTCCTCCCGGGCACCCAGAACGTGTCCTAGCCTCCTCCCGGGCATCCAGCACGTGTCCTAGCCTCCTCCCAGGCACCCAGCACGTGTCCTAGCCGCCTCCCCGGCACCCAGCACGTGTCCTAGCCGCCTCCCCGGCACCCAGCACGTGTCCTAGCCTCCCAGGCACCCAGCACGTGTCCTAGCCTCCTCCCAGGCATCCAGCACGTGTCCTAGCCTCCTCCCAGGCATCCAGCACGTGTCCTAGCCTCCTCCCAGGCACCCAGCACGTGTCCTAGCCTCCTCCCAGGCACCCAGCACGTATCCTAGCCGCCTCCCAGGCACCCAGCACGTGTCCTAGCCGCCTCCCAGGCATTCAGCACGTGTCCTAGCCTCCTCCCAGGCACCCAACACGTGTCCTAGCCTCCTCCCAGGCACCCAGCACGTGTCCTAGCCGCCTCCCAGGCATTCAGCACGTGTCCTAGCCTCCTCCCAGGCACCCAGCACGTGTCCTAGCCTCCTCTCAGGCACCCAGCACGTGTCCTAGCCTCCTCCCAGGCACCCAGCACGTGTCCTAGCCTCCTCCCAGGAACCCAGCACGTGTCCTAGCCTCCTCCCAGGCACCCAGCACGTGTCCTAGCCTCCTCCCAGGCACCCAGCACGTGTCCTAGCCTCCTCCCAGGCACCCAGCACGTGTCCTAGCCTCCTCCCAGGCACCCAGCACGTGTCCTAGCCTCCTCCCAGGCACCCAGCACGTGTCCTAGCCTCCTCCTAGGCACCCAGCACGTGTCCTAGCCTCCTCCCCGGCACCCAGCACGTGTCCTAGCCTCCTCCCCGGCACACAGCCCGTGTCCTAGCCTCCTCCCCGGCACCCAGCACGTGTCCTAGCCTCCTCCCAGGCACCCGAGGTAGGAACCACTGCAACGGACGTGTGTAAAAAAGGATAATGAAAACCTTGCAGTTGCACCGCGGTTCTTTTCAACATTAACTCCGGGTATCAAATTCATCCGTGTGATTTTTCAAGGCTCGATACTTCACTTTAATAATGAAACGGAGACGAGGGGAAAAAATCCCACTGAAACAATACGCGATTCATTCCCCTCTTCTCCCCGCGCCAGAAATATTAACACCAAGAATATTTTGTTTATTTTACCCCCCCCCCCACATCTCCCCCGAAATTTTTTTTACAGAAATTAATTACGCTTAACAAAATGCTCTGTCAATATCAGTAATGAGAGGATGTGTAAAAGACTCCAACTTGTGTAAAAAAAGAAAAGAAAGGGAACAAAAATAGTTTACATGGTGAAGAGGAAGGTGGATGAAGCCCTCTCTTCTTCTCTCCCCTCCCCCACCTCTCTCTCCCCTTTCCCCTCCCTCCCTACCTCCCCTTTCCCCTCTTCTTCCCCTCGCCTTTCTCCGCCCGCTACCCCCTCCCCCTTTCTCATCCACACGCGCGCGCGAGTCGGTTAAGACAAAGATGAAGCTAAACCAATGCTGTAGAAGCTAATGCGAGATGTGTAATGGCAGCTGTGCGGTATGGGGGGAGGCCTACCACTGGTGCTAGATTACCTGGCGGTTACCCTGCGATGATCTCGGGGCTCAACGCCCCCGCGGCCCGGTCCTCGACCAGGCCTCATGGTTGCTGGACTTGAGACATGATCCACCACAGGTGCTCCTCCATCACCGCCACACCCAGTAGCAGGAGGACATCAAGTAATGTCAGGAAATCCAATTACCGTAGAACCACTTGCAAGAGTATTAGACCCAACCATAGAGCGTTAACAGTAACCCGACAACAGACACAAACAGCAGCAACACCAACACCAACGGACAAAACTAACATCAGGAGGTAACAACCAGTCACCAGAGGTAACAACCAGTCACCAGAGGTAACAACCAGTCACCAGAGGTAACAACCAGCCAGCAGAGGTAACAACCAGTCACCAGAGGTAACAACCAGTCACCAGAGGTAACAACCAGTCACCAGAGGTAACAACCAGCCACCAGAGGTAACAACCAGCCACCAGAGGTAACAACCAGCCAGCAGAGGTAACAACCAGCCACCAGAGGTAACAACCAGCCACCAGAGGTAACAACCAGCCACCAGAGGTAACAACCAGCCACCAGAGGTAACAACCAGCCACCAGAGGTAACAACCAGTCACCAGAGGTAACAACCAGTCACCAGAGGTAACAACCAGTCACCAGAGGTAACAACCAGCCACCAGAGGTAACAACCAGCCACCAGAGGTAACAACCAGTCAGCAGAGGTAACAACCAGTCAGCAGAGGTAACAACCAGTCAGCAGAGGTAACAACCAGCCACCAGAGGTAACAATCAGTCAGCAGAGGTAACAACCAGTCACCAGAGGTAACAACCAGCCACCAGAGGTAACAACCAGCCACCAGAGGTAACAACCAGTCAGCAGAGGTAACAACCAGTCAGCAGAGGTAACAACCAGCCACCAGAGGTAACAAC
>NC_091170.1:41831624-41841624 GCF_040958095.1 Procambarus clarkii | reverse complement strand
AATTTTTTTTTATTGGAGTTAAAATTAACGTAGATATATGACCGAACCTAACCAACCCTACCTAACCTAACCTAACCTATATTTATAGGTAAGGTTAGGTTAGGTAGCCAAAAAAAGCTAGGTTAGGTTAGGTTAGGTAGGTTAGGTAGACGAAAAAACATTAATTCATGAAAACTTGGCTTATTAGGCAAATCGGGCCTTGAATAGTAGGCTGAGAAGTGCGTTCTGGCTATTAGGTACGACATATATATATATATATATATATATATATATATATATATATATATATATATATAATGTCGTACCTAGTAGCCAGAACGCAGTTTTTGGCCTACTATGCAAGTCCCGATTTGCCTAATAAGCCAAGTTTTCCTGAATTAATATATTTTCTCTTTTTCTTATGAAATGATAAAGCTACCCATTTCATTATGTATGAGGTCAATTTTTTTTATTGGAGTTTAAATTAACGTAGATATATGACCGAACCTAACCAACCCTACCTAACCTAACCTATCTTTATAGGTTAGGTAGTCGAAAAAAGATTAATTCATGAAAACTTGGCTTATTAGGCAAATCGTGCCTTGCATAGTAGGCTGAGAAGTGCGCTCTGGGTACTAGGTACGACATTATATATATATATATATATATATATATATATATATATATATATATATATATATATATATATATATATATATATATATATATATATATATATATATATATATACACACACACACACACACATTTGTATCCAAACTTAGGCTCAGCAAATATTCATATTTTGTGCAACATATGAAGATTAATTTTTTTGCAGCGACTACGATGAAGAGGAGGGAGGTGGGGCCAACCCCCTCTGTGCGATGTGCGCGAGAGCGTGCACGGGAGCGCCTCCCTCACCACCATGCCCGCTGAAGTGACTGACAGGCTAATGTTTAACTGTAGCCTTAGTCGTAGATAATGCCTGAAGGGATCGTAAGTAAGTACAATTTCTGACTGTCATACATAGTACATAATTGCACTTATGGGGCTGTTACATTTACCTCCCCATTTTTGGAGGACGGATTGCTTGAACAATATGACGTCACGACGCAGTTCACCGGCGTTACCTGCAGTGGAACACCTGATGTTATTGCCTTTATTCCCTACATATATATATATATATATATATATATATATATATATATATATATATATATATATATATATGTTATATATATATATATATATATATATATATATATATATATGTTATATATATATATATATATATATATATATGTTATATATATATATATATATATATATATATATATAACATATATATATATATATATATATATATATATATATATATATATATATATACACATATACATACATACATACACAAATAAGGGACGACTGTAAGGTTGTTAGAGGAATAGAAAGCTTGTGGCCTGGGAAACCTTCAAGATGCAGACAGCCAGGAGGAAGGAGCGGGGGGTAACAACATGCTATATGCCCCGTTGTCCTAGTAAGCTAGTTGACATGCTGGTTAGTTAAGTTCCAAGCCTATAGTTAGTTAAGCTCCAAGCTTATAGTTAGAGGAGCTCCAAGCCTACTGTTAGTGGAGCTCCAGGACTAGTTAGTAGAGCTCCAAGCCTGCCAAGACACCTAAACCTAATTACAAACCCTGCAACGCTCTACAACACTGGATAGGCCGCTCTAAGCCTAACGAACCAGGCTCTTACAAGTGGAGCCTGGCCCCAGGCTGGGCTTGGAGACCAGAACAACTACCGAAACCCTCTAAAGGTAAACTCCAGGTCGACCGAGGTCACCAGCAGAGAGCAGACACTTTCGCTGTCCTATGGAAATGCTCAAAGCTTCAGTTTATTGTCTCACATTGTTTTATTTATTCACCCGGAACCTGTCACCGGAAGGTAAGGTACTTATCAGGATAAAGCACTAAGCCATTACGTCTATAAAGCACTTGGAAGAGATATGAGGCTAAGGATTTGGTATGGGACAGCGGGAAGGAATGGCGCCCAACCACCTGGACGGTTGGGGATTGAACTCCGACCAGCAAGAAGCGTGGCCGTAACTCTACCGCCCAGTCCAAATAGCACGGCACTGTCATAGTAAATAAATTGGAAATAGGCTTTACATTTGTAACAACCTCACAAGGAGTGCCACAACCTCACAAGGGGTGCCACAACCTCACAAGGGGTGCCACAACCTCACAAGGGGTGCCACAACCCTCCACAGAGCATGATAAACCACCATGCAAGTATTACCAGAAAAAAATTGGCAAAAAAATTTCAGATGATTTCTTATCAGAGTTGAAAACCAGAGACTGAGTAGTTGCTAGGAATAGTTAGGGAAGAGGAAGTGAAGGGGGGAAGGAAAGAGGCGGCGAAGAGAAAAAGGGGACCGTTTCGAGAAACAGGAGAAGGTGCAGGACAAGATGTGTAGGAGGAGTGTTTACAGCGGGAGAGAAAAGCTACCCCCCCCCCTCCCCCCCGTGAGGTTGTATTCACCTAGTTGTATTTGCGGGGGTTGAGCTTTGCTCTTTCGGCCCGCCTCTCAACTGTTTACTAACTACTTCCCCCCTCCCCCCGCCTCCCTCCCCCACACCCACATACCCCAGGAAGCAGCCCGTGACAGCTGACTAACTCCCAGGTACCTATTTACCACTAGGTAACAGGGGCACTCAGGGTGAAAGAAACTTTGCCCATTTGTTTCTGCCTGGTGCGGGAATCGAATCCGCGCCACAGAATAACGAGTCCTGCGCGTTATCCACCAGGCTACCAGGCCCACCCCCCGTGTGTGTGTGTGTGTGTGTGTGTGTGTGTGTGTGTGTGTGTGTGTGTGTGTGTGTGTGTGTGTGTGTGTATACACTCGCCTATTTGTGCTTGCGGAGGTTGAGCTCTGGCTCTTTGGTCCCGCCTCTCAACCGTCAATCAACAGGTGTACAGGTTCCTGAGCCTACTGGGCTCTATCGTATCTACACTAGAAACTGTATATGGAGCCAGCCTCCACCACATCACTTCCTAATGCATTCCATTTGTCAACCACTGACACTAAAAAAGTTCTTTCTAATATTTCTGTGGCTCATTTGGGCACTCAGTTTCCACCTGTGGCCCCTAGTGAGTGTGCGTGTGCGTGTGTGAGTGACAGGAGGGGAGAGGACAACGAGACAAAGCTGACAGAACAAGGTGAGACAAGACAGGGCACAACACGCCATGCTTGACACAATAGGAGACACCATGACACGACAAAATATTAGAGGAGAGGAAAAGACAAGAGAGAGAGAGAGGACAGGACAGATTAGGGGAGGATGAGGACAGAGATGAAGGAAGTGAGAGGGAATGAAAACAGAGCGCAGGAATGAAGTTAGAGATGTAAAAAAAAAAAAATAGGTAAAAAAAGAGGAAATACGTAGGTGGAACAGGACAAGTTTTATTACAAGAATATAAATGAAAGAAAGTGGGAGGAAGGAAGGAATTGAAGGAACAAGGAAGTGGGATAGATTTTGAAGGCACGGGAAATTGTAAGAAAGAAAAGGCAGTGGTAAATAGAAGAGAAACTAAGGCAGGAAGAAACAAAAGAAGATGGAGAGAGAAAATGCGATAGTGCGGGGGAGGAGATGAGGAGGGGGGGGGGGATGCCGGCAGTGCCACATGGCCTCCCCCCCCCCTCCAGCTACCGGACTCAACAAGTGCCAGCGTCCGGTGGTTGGGCACGTACACCCAGGCCTCCATCTCCTGTCCCCTCACACACACACACACACACACACACACACACACACACACACACACACACAGTGTCAGAGAGAAGTTAACAGATGGAATGCATTAGGCAGTGATGTGGTGGAGGCTGACTCCATACACAGTTTCAAATAGAGCCCAGTAGGCTCAGGAATCTGTTCACCAGTTGATTGACAGTTGAGAGGCCGGACCAAACACCCAGAGTTCAACCCCCGCAAACACAACCAGGTGAGTACACACACAAACTCTTCCCCCCCCCCCCGCACCTCCCTAAATTTCCGAATCTCCCCCCACCCTAAATCTCCCCTCCTCCCACCTCACAGGAAGGCTTCTAGTCTCCTCTAATCTAAGAGCTTGCTAATACATCTTGACAAACAAAACAAAACAAAAATCTAAAAAATTCCAAACAAAATCTAACTAGCATTAGAGTTTTAGCAGCAACTTGCAGCGTTTGGTAGGTAATAGAGAAAAAAAAAAAACTAAGGCAAAACTCTAGCATAATGCCTAAGGCGTCAGTCACAAACAAGGAGGAATACTCATGTACCATGTCGGGTGCGTCTCTGCGTCTCTGGAAAAAGAAAGTCGGTTTTAGAGACATGAAAAACCTCGGGGAGGAGGGGGGGGGGGGGAGAGGGGGAAGGTGGTAGAAACTTTTGGGCCCTAATATTCCCTTCCTGTTCCTGATAATGCTGCTGCTGCTGTTCCTGGCCCTCGTTGGACGATGATGCTTTAATATGTTTACTATCATAAGCCACTGTTAGGAGCCCCCGCGTGTGTGTGTGTGTGTGTGTGTGTGTGTGTGTGTGTGTGTGTGTGTGTGTGTGTGTGTGTGTGTGTGTGTGTGTGTGTGTGTGTGTGGTGTGTGTACGTACACACACCAGTACCACCCCCACTACCACCCGTTCTACCACCACTCTATATCATTATTCACCATCAACTAACAACTTTACCATTTAAACTATAGCACAATTACCACCGTTACCTAACGTCACCCACCTCAACCACAACCATTATCAGCAATCCCCCCCCCTTCACCCCCATGTCACATCCTCCATCACCCCGGTTGGCCGAGCGGACAGCACACTGAACTTGTGATCCTATGGTCCTGGGTTCGATCCCGGGCGCCGGCGAGAAACAATGGGCAGAGTTTCTTATACCCTATGCCCCTGTTACCTAGCAGTAAAATAGGTACCTGGGTGTTAGTCAGCTGTCACGGGCTGCTTCCTGGGGGTGGAGGCCTGGTCGAGGACCGGGCCGCGGGAACACTAAAGCCCCGAAATCATCTCAAGATAACCACTACATTATTCAAATACACAATGCACTACATTTCTTTCCACCATACTAACACCAAAGCTAAACCACATACCCCCACCAATCACCACATACCTCCACACCATCACTTAACCCCACCCCAACAATCACCACCACATTATTAGATCCCCCCCATCACATAATGACATACCCCAACAATCACATCACATACCCCCACTAACCACCACCACATACCCCCACCAATCACCACACCATCACTTACCCCCACAACTAATCGCCACCACATCATTACCTACCCCCCCTCCCCCTCCAATCACACAATGACATACCCCAACAATCACCACCACATACCCCCACATTACACATATCCCTAACAATCACCACCACACATCCCTAACAATCACCACCACACATCCCTAACAATCACCACCACACATCCCTAACAATCATCACCACTAAGTACTGAAGCCAAGAACAAAGAAATCACTTTCCTGTTGAACTAACATTAAAAACGAAAACAAACAAGAAGCGGAATGAACCTCGCCCAATATTTCCCCCCCCTTATTAAAAATAGCTTTCCGTCAAAATTTTAGGATCAAATTTTATTCCCAGTCTTCAGAAATAAACTTTATTCCCGACCTAGACGAAGAATCTTTTATTTTTCTTTCCAAACACTGTAAAGCTGCGGCCGCTGAGCGAGACCAATGTTTCTAGCGCCTAGCCTCGTCCCAAGACGCTCTATCCCCGACCTTGAGGAGAAGACGCCGTGGTTGACACTCCGGTGAGGAAGAAACTCTTGGAGGGGGGGGGGAGGAGGAGGAGGGAATTATCAGGGGAAAGCACCAAGTCATCACGACTATATAGCACTGGGAAGGGGTCAGGGTAAGGCACAGGAGACAACGTCACGCAGGGTGCAGTCGCACCTCCACAGATCTCCAGTATCAGCTCTTGATACTGGTAATGGCTCAAAAGGGCCACAACTTCCGGGCTATTCATGCCCGTGACACCTTTTGGGTGGCTTAATCTTCATCAATCAGGATAAAGATTTGAGATCGGACGAGGGAAAGGAACGGTGCCCAACCACTTGGGCGGTCGGGGATTGAACGCCGACCTGCATGACGCCAGAACGTCGCTCTACCGTCCAGTCCAAGCAGTTGGACAGAGGCGTCTTATTCGTGACCCTCTGGAGTGGAACTTCGTAAAAAAAAAAAAAAAAATGAGAAAGAAAAGGTTGCCATTAGGCCCATCAAAACTAGTAGGAACGCCTGGCGATGACCTTTCACCTTGACTCCCAGAGGTGAGAGTCAGGTCGGAATAAACTGATATGGACAAGACAATTAGCAATGTAGGGCAGTTACCACATTATGAGTGCGAGAAGTCACAACTCTTCAGACGACCTAACACGACAAACACCACCAACACTACTCGGAATGGTTTCAAATGACAAATGGTTTCAAAAGCTCTATTAATATAGAACTAACCAGTTTCATCCTCTGTATCAGTTTGAAATACAACTCGTCCACTCAACTATTACGTCTCATTCTGTATGTTACGGTCTCCAACGTACAAATTACAGAGTACTATGAAAAGTAGCGGCCCAGAAATATCCACGTTCACTAGGCATGTGTGGGTTAGGTTCGGAGGATGCCTCGAGTTCGTACATTCCTGGTCAGGTCAGGTCAGGTTAGGTTAGGTTAGCGCTTTGTATTTTGAACGTTGTGGCACATGAAGAGAACGAGCCCATGAAGCAATAGCAGGACCGTGACCTTGGAGAAGCAGGTGGAACTCTAGAAATATCGTCAAACAACAGATGCAGTCTCTAACACAGGGTGTACCAGCACGCCGGAGACCACAGGGTGTAGCAACACCCCGGAGACCACAGGGTGTACCAGCACCCCGGAGACCACAGGGTGTAGCAACACGCCAGAGATCACGGCCCTCCACTCACCAGGCCAAGAAGCCAGCACCAAGAGTATCCTTCATGAACAGAACCACGACTGAAGAGTCTAGTCAAACTCAACACTTTAAACACACACGCTTTAAGAGTGAGCAAAAATCATAGGAACAACTGAAAGCATGAATGACTTGGGTTTTGATATTCTTGCCCTAACAATTTAGCATTTCTATTTTATTTCAACATTCCATAAATGAAAGAAATTACCAATTTATTTAAATTTTAAGAATTATTGTGCTTCAAATATTTGGTCTTCCAGTTGTTAAGAAATCTTGCATAAATTATATAATTAACTCACTTGTGACTTTGTGCTTCCATTTTGGTTTACATATTGTTATACAGCACAGGAGAGGTCCAACATATCCAAATGGAGAATATTTTCTTCACTCACACCTCTAATAAAGACTTAATGATGTGTTGAATACGAAAGCGCTCAGGCAAATTATCAGTTTATATGCGGCTTCCTGCATTTATACGCTGGTACGTGTACATATATTGCAAGCAGCATCGGAGCCTATTGTGCACTTAACGGAATGATGTTCAGTGGAAAACCCAACTAAGAGGCTGATTTTGCGATGATGTTTGGCCTATTTTGCGTAAATCTGAATGTGTAAGATACTTGAGCAACGATCCTACAGGGTTCCAGATTTCAGTCAAGGGTAAAACTATACCCCAACTAATCCCGCGTCCTGATTACAACATAAGGTAAGTTAATGGCTAATCACCGAGGTAAAATCATCATGACAGGAAGACCCTATAAAATCCAAGCAGCAAATATGTCAGGCAAGTCATCCAATGATGAACCTCACCCTTGAGAGAATTCTTTCCTCACCTTGATTTGCTCCCAGGATCATACAGTGGCTTGAATAACGAAAATGTATATTTCAAGAGCTACTTAAACTTTTCAAAACAAATACCTAAAAACATGTTGGAACTAGCTTTTCTTAGTATTCCCAAACTCCTGAGAACTTGTAACCTCTAGTTGGTGTATTTGGTTCAGTGACATTGTACAAACCGCGGAAGGTGGACGCCTTGTATTGGAACAAAATTGACAACAATCTTACTTTTATCTTGCAAGATAAGAACATTGCTGTTATATGGCTTAAGTCTTAGCTCGGTACCAAGGAAACACAACGGCGGCTTAGAGATGTATGTCTATGGTTATACCTGGACAAAATAGCTTGGCAGGTGAGAATGTAATTTGATATGATATCTCTGGCAGGTGATGGACACTCTTGATGCTCATCACTATATGTTCTTGTACACCCATTACCTGTATCATCAGTAACCATCACTACATTATGTAGCCAGTGGAATTCCTGTACATTTCCCTTTCATTCCTCGTTAATTCTACTAGTCTGCGGTACCTTACACCACCTGTGTGCTAATAACTCTTAATTGGTGAGTTACCTTGTGTAACGTGAGTGTACAGTAAATTAGTTGAGAATGATATCTTGAGGTTATCTTGAGATGATTTCGGGGCTTTAGTGTCCCGCGGCCCTGTCCTCGACCAGGCCTCCACCCCCAGGAAGCAGCCCGTGACAGCTGAATAGGTACCTGGGAGTTCCCAGGTACCTATTTACTGCTAGGTAACAGGAGCATCAGGGTGAAAGAAACTCTGCCCATCGTTTCTCGCCGGCGCCCGGGATAGAACCCGGGACCACAGGATCACGCATCTAGTGTTCCGTCCCCACAGCCAGCGGCTCCCTTAAAACCGTACTCGCCCAACGTGGGGCTCGAACCCACGACTCCGAGGTTAAGAGTCTCGTGCTCTACCGACTGAGCTAGCCGGGCTTATATGATACCCTGCCAGAGAAAATTTTGTACTTTTGTGCAGGCAAATCTACTTTTTTTTTTAATATATGTATAATTAATGAAAGCGTTAAATTTGTATAGTTTTAAATTTAAAAGATTTTAATAACGGGGTTTCTTCCCGAAGGCCCAGTACCGACCCATACAAAATTCTTACAATATAAATGTTTTGGCTGGTCCGATGACTCCAAGGTCACTGTTGTCTTAAAGAGGCACATATACCAGTCAGCTGTACCTCCCCCTTCAATATACACGTGTATACAAGTGACATACATACGCTACTTCTCTAATGCATATACACATACAAACAAGTGACATATATATACACGCAATAAATTAATTATACACTAGGTCGCCTGACAGCTGCGTGGATAGCGCTTCGAATTCGTAGTCCTGAGGTTCTGGGTTCGATCCCAGGTGGAGGCGGAGACAAATGGGCAAAACGTTTCTTTCACCCTGATGCCCCTGTTACCTAGCAGTAACCTGGGAGTTAGACAGCTGCTACGGGCTCCTTCCTGGGGGATGTGTAACAAAAAGGAGGCCTGGTCGAGGGCCGGGCCGCAGGGACGCTAAGCCCCGAAACCATCTCAAGATAACCTCAAGATAAGATACCTATCCTTTAAATACATATACACATACATGCAAGTTACACATACATATGCTACTTCTCCCTTTAATACGCACACATACAGGTGACACATTTATACGCTAATTCTCCACTTTTCCTCTGCTTCCCTAATAGTTCCTCCAAGCGTCAGACCATTGAAGTCTTCCATTATTTTTTTTACCAATATTTGCTTATCAATCTTTACTTTCTCATTCTTTTGGTTTGTCAGATGCTGTGTACTTACACTGTCTTACCTGAGGTGAAGGTGGAATGGGGCCGCTCCCCTTCACCACAACCTTCTCTTTCTGCAACTTCTCTTCCTCCTCCTCCTCCTCCTCCAAGAACCTCAATCTCGTCGTTTAAGGATTTGTGTCGTTTTTCCCCATCCGGGCTGACAATAGAGTACAGCCAAACCAATAACTTACCAAACTCTGGCGAAACATATACGTCGCTGGAGACGAGAGCAATAGCCAGCAAAGGAGGCGATCAAACACGAGAGGGAACGAAGACGTGTGAGAGAGGGAAAGAGCAGCAGCAGCAGCAGCATCCGGTTCCCATGGCAACACACAGTAAGTCAGGTGGTGACGCAATTCCAGACTACAATAC
>NC_091170.1:41794124-41826624 GCF_040958095.1 Procambarus clarkii | reverse complement strand
TGCCTCTGTAACCCTTTCCCACCACCGCCCACGGGATGGGTATGGGGTGCATAATGAAGAAATTGAATCGATAAGCGTGTGGGGGCGCCTCTCCTGACCTCCACACTCACGCCCGGCATTCATCGCCTGTGTTTACTGATTCAGCGACTTTGCTATAATGTTACTACGTCTGAGTTTGACCATCCTCCCGTCCAGCCTCCACCTTCTCAGTCTCCTCCTCTCCTTGTCCAACCTCTTCGGGTCTCTCTCTCTCTCTCATCTTCTCTTACATTTTCGAGGTTTATTCCTTTCCACGGTTACCATATATTTCGACGTCCTCCTCCACAGGCAGTGTCACTGGAGTGGGTTGAGAGGCAACAGAGTGCTTACCTCACAATGCTTCAGTAGGCTCTTGTGGCAGATATCATATGATTGACTGATGAAGACTAAGGCACCCAAGAGGCAGTCATGAGCTTGTTTCCGTCATGAAATACTTCGTGTATTTCACCCCCCCCCCTCTCCCTTCACCGAGGACCCCGAAAAGATTGTCCAGGTACGTTGCTAATTATGAGGGAACAATTCCTTCCTGGAGGCCGGCTGGAGAGGCGTGTACGTTGATCGGGAACTGTCATCCAACTTGCCTCTTAACTAAAACAAAAAAGCAAGTACACAGGTACACACGTCCATGTGTGTGTGTGTATTAAGTCTAGAGTGCCGACGTGTGGGGAGCCTGGCAACAAATTTGGACCAACTGAGCAGTAAGGTTTGTCCGGTGATGCTTGTCGCCTGTATCATGGGGAAATTCAGTCGTTGTTTAGAGGGGGGGGGGGTGTGGGGGAGGAATCAGCTGATAGGCCTGTGTGAATTACCTGTGGTGTGTGTGTGTGTGTGTGTGTGTGTGTGTGTGTGTGTGTGTGTGTGTGTGTGTGTGTGTGTGTGTGTGTGTGTGTATCTCTTCGTAACTCTCACAAACACGACACCATCACAGCCAGGCTGATCTGGTAACTAACAGAAACATGTGGAGTTTCCTCTTGAATGCTTCCCCCTTTGTTCCAGCGATATTTACCTCCTGATGTTCTCTCTCTCTCAGGGAGCAAATTTAGTTAGATATATACTTGGATAACTTACATTCCTTCCTACCACCTCATCCTATTCTAATTCCTCCACCTTCAACAGGTCTCAAGAACTGACTGGAGGAACAGGGCCAGAGAGAGAGAGAGAGAGAGAGAGAGAGAGGGGATAGATTTAGAACCGCCCAGTATGGCCCAACAGACCTGCTGGGGGCGCTCCCTAAGCCTTATTCAAAGTCGACTTTAAATCGTCATTTCAATAAAGAAATTTCAATTCCTAAAACTTTTAGCCTCACACCTGCCTCATCCTCCACACCTGCGGCCCCCCTCCCCCCTCCCCTTTACATTGTCCCCCCTCCCCCCCCCCCCCCAACGGCTATTCTGCCAATCCCTCAACACATCAAATTTGTCAACCACACAAAAGTACGCAAACGAGAGCATCACACACACAAGGCCAGAGCCTGCAACAAAAGCTGGGCCTGCGTAAGGTGAGGGATGTAGAGGGGGGAGATGGGATATTGGGGGAGGCGGGGGGGAGGTCCAAATTGATGAGTAGATGATGATGGTGGTGATGATTACGATCCATCACACTCCTCCGGCGCCGTTCATCACCATCTGCTTAGCCCTAATATTGCGGACTGGGCTGATAGGTGGGTTACTGGAGGGGGGGGGAGGATAGGGTTAGGGGGGGGGGAGGAGTTGAGGTTAAGCGTGGGAGGAAAGGGAATGAGGGGGGGGGGGGAGGCGCAAAATCCTATCCAGGTCTGACCGAATTCCACAAATGCGTCAATATCGAGGACGGAAGAGGCTCAGGGGAAAGGAGGGGGAAAGGGGAGGGACGGGGGAAGAAGGGAAAGGGAGGAAAGGTAGGGGAGGCCAACCCCGTTATGAGCAAGAGAATACACCCTTGGAATACACCACTAATCACCCCCCTCCCTCAGCCTAGTAACACTGCCGTCAACCACTAACACAAGACCCAGAACCTGGGATATATATATATATATATATATATATATATATATATATATATATATATATATATATATATATATATATATATATATATAGGCGAATTCAAAAGCAAACAAGTGCTGCAAATATTTTCTACATTTATTAACATACACAAATGGAGTATATTATATTCATAATTTGATTAACACGTTATTAAAGTCACACTTAGCAATTCAAATATATTAATGAAACCTGACTGTGTTATGATGTTTGAAGTATTGATGTGGCCAATAACATGACATTAGCTCCTGATGGTGTACGGCAACGCAAGCACGCAAGGACATGCGTATATACGCACACGCAAGGACATGCGTATATACGCACACGCAAGGACATGCGTATATACGCACACGCAAGGACATGCGTATATACGCACACGCAAGGACATGCGTATATACGCACACGCAAGGACATGCGTATATACGCACACGCAAGGACATGCGTATATACGCACACGCAAGGACATGCGTATATACGCACACGCAAGGACATGCGTATATACGCACACGCAAGGACATGCGTATATACGCACACGCAAGGACATGCGTATATACGCACACGCAAGGACATGCGTATATACGCACACGCAAGGACATGCGTATATACGCACACGCAAGGACATGCGTATATACGCACACGCAAGGACATGCGTATATACGCACACGCAAGGACATGCGTATATACGCACACGCAAGGACATGCGTATATACGCACACGCAAGGACATGCGTATATACGCACACGCAAGGACATGCGTATATACGCACACGCACGCACGTGAACACCCCCGCACCTATGACTACCTGTTATTGGTTCTGGGGGATTAACGTCACCACTGATCAGTCTCTCTGACCAAGCCTGGTTTGTGGTCTGGTCAACCAGGCTGTTGGACGCAGCTGCTCGCAGCCTCGCGAAAGAATCACAGCCTGGTTGATTAGGTATCCTTTGGAGGTGTTTATCCTCTCTTGAACACCGCGAGGGGTCGGCCAGTTATGCCCCTTGTGTGTAGTGGGAGAATGGTGGACAGCCTTAATGTTGGTAGCGTTCTCTCTCAGCGTACCTATTGCACCGCTGCTTTTCAATAGGGGTTATTCTGCACATCCTGCCATGCCTCCTGGTTTCAGTTGAATTTATTTCACTGCGCAGATTTGGAACAAGTCTCTAATATTTTCCATGTGTAAATTATTTTGTATCTTTCCCGCCTACGCTCTAGAAAATACAGGTTTAAAATTTTGAAGCGGTCTCAATAATAATTTAGATGTTTCATCGAGTGAACTCTAGAGTGGATACCAGGAAATGGTACCTCGGAAGACGCACAAATGAATTACCGCGAGTGAATTACACTTTTCCATCGGGACCCAGCCTCAAGCAGCCCCCCCCCCCCTCCGCTTGCCCAAGGGTCTAAGTAACACTTCATTCCTCCCTGCCTGTCAGACGGTCGACAGGGAACACCAAGGCCCACGTTCCTGGCCCTCGGCTGCAACACGAGGTCACAAGTGGGAGCTGAGTACCCCCGAGGCCCACACGTGTTGGGAAGACCTTGTGGTGGTGGTGGTAGGCGCCACGCACTAATTGTTGGGTGGTGGTGGTAGACGCCACGCACGGATTGTGGTGGTGGTAGACGCCACGCACGGATTCCTATGTAGACACCACAACACACAGACCTTACCTTGATGTTACCTTACGCTGATTCTCAGGATCAACGTCCCCGCGCCCCGGACTCTGACCAGGTCTACTGGGTGATGGTATGGTCAACCAGACTGTTATACGCAGCTGCTCGCAGCCTTGCGAATGAATCACAGCCTGCTCGATCAAGTGTCCTTTGGGAACCTGTGTAACAGCTGATTGAAGGGGTGAGAAGTGGACACCAAAAGATAAAGTTCAACCGAGTTAAGTTAACACATTTAAGGTTGGCGAGTTAAAACACACACACACGCACGCACACACACACACACACACACACACACACACACACACACACACACACACACACACACACACACACACTCAGGAACCTGTACACCTGTTGAGTGACGGTTGAGAGGCGGGACCAAAGAGCTAGAGCTCAACCCCCGCAAGCACAACTAGGTGAGTACACGTCATTCATACATATGCTCACAAGCACCTACATACTCACGCCCATAAACATACACGCACATAAGCATCCCACATACGCACATAAGCATCCCACATACGCACATAGCATCCACATACGCACATAAGCATCCAACATACGCACATAAGCATCCCACATACGCACATAAGCATCCTACATACGCACATAAGCATCCCACATACGCACATAAGCAATCCACATACGCACATAAGCATCCCACATACGCACATAAGCATCCCACATACGCACATAAGCATCCCACATAAGCATCCCACATACGCACATAAGCATCCCACATACGCACATAAGCAATCCACATACGCACATAAGCATCCCACATACGCACATAAGCAATCCACATACGCACATAAGCATCCCACATACGCACATAAGCACCCACATACGCACATAAGCATCCCACATACGCACACAAACACCCTTACAAACGCATACCTCCCCTATACACGCCCAGACAAACAAATAAATCACAGCCAGCCGGGGATGGCGCCATTAAACCATTTTCATGTCCACTTGAAAAATATATCAACCAAGTTAAATCAACCATAATCCAAACCCATCTGGCCCGCAAAAATACAATCACAATGTTATCTAATTACAGGCTGTTGTGGGCCCACCATATAAACACGGGGAGGGGGGGGGGCAGCAATACTCCTCCCCCCAACTAGCCCACAGGCCTCCCCTCCCTCTCCCCCCCCAACTAGCCCACAGGTCTCTCCCCTCCCTCTCTCTCCCCCCAACTAGCCCACAGGCCTCCCTCCCTCTCCCCCCCCAACTAACCCACAGGCCTCTCCCTCCCTCTCCCCCCCCCAACTAACCCACAGGCCTCCCCCTCCCTCTCTTCCCCCCCAACTAGCCCACAGACCTCCCACCTCCCTCTCTCCCCCCAACTAGCCCACAGGCCTCCCTCCTCCCTCTCTCCCCCCAACTAGCCCACAGGCCTCCCCCTCCCTCTCTCCCCCCCAACTAGCCCACAGGCCTCCCTCCTCCCTCTCTCCCCCCAACTAGCCCACAGGCCTCCCCCTCCCTCTCTCCCCCCCAACTAGCCCACAGGCCTCCCCCTCCCCCTCTCCCCCCAACTAGCCCCCAGGCCTTCCCCCCCTCTCTCCCCCCAACTAGCCCACAGGCCTCCCCTCCCTCTCTCCCCCCAACTAGCCCACAGGCCTCCCTCCTCCCTCTCTCCCCCCAACTAGCCCCCAGGCCTCCCCTCCCTCTCTCCCCCCCCAACTAGCCCACAGGCCTCCCCTCCCTCTCTCCCCCCAACTAGCCCACAGGTCTCCCCCTCCCCCTCTCCCCCCAACTAGCCCACAGGTCTCCCTCTCCCCCCCCCAACTAGCCCACAGGCCTCCCCTCCCCCCCACCAACCACTTCCTGACCACCTCCCCATCTGGTCTCTCACCAGCCCCTATGTCCCCCCAACCAGTCTCTGACCACCACCCCACCACACTCCATATGCTTCACACAGTGTGTCATACACCAGCCCGGCCTCCTAAGGTTTCCCAGCGTCAAGAAAACGGTCAATTTAAAAGTGTCCTCTCCTAACCTACCAGAGGACCCAAAACAGAAAACGGGACAGTACGTCACTTTCGCCAGCCGCTTCCTTTTTCTAGTACGATTTTTTTTAAACGAGCAAAATGTGACGTTGTTTTATAAGAAGGATTTTGGTTATATAAGAAAGCTATATCATCCCTGCTAAGTAGAGAAAGGGAGTGTCTACATCCCTTATACCGAGGTTGAAACAATGTTTCCACCCGGTTCCCCCTTCCCCCCCCCCTACCTTTATCCCTTCCCCCTCTCCCTTCATCCCACCCCCCCCTCCTTCCCTCCCCCCCTCTCCTTTCATCCCTTCCCCCCCTCTCCCTTCACCCCTGACCCCCTTCCCCCCCCCTCCCCACACCCCCACCACGCACACATTACATTACACATCAGCTACGGATGAATAATGACGTACATTTATGCATAATGAAAAAATTCTTCACAGCGGATATGGTCATAAACGCGGGGTGCCAGTTCGTTGTCTATTTCCATTAGAATTTCGGTTATTTATTCAATATATTTTTTTTTTTTGGAGGGGAGGGGTAGGTGGGTAGGTAGGCCGTGGCGCTGAAGGCTCGGTGGAGACTGCAAAATGCGGGGACCGTCGGCCTGCAGGTTGTCCTCAGCGGGCCTCCATTAAGCGAGCATAGAGCAACTAACCAATGAGGGTGGAGAGAAAAAAAATATATCCCAGGTGCCGGGGCGCCCGACTCATAAACGTAATTTTTGTTTCAGACGTTTATTTCCAAATTGATCGTTAAAGTTTATTATTCTTCGTCGGGTCCTGCCCCCCCCCCCCCAGGACCTTAGGGGGGGGGGGAGGAGGAGCCCCTCCCCCCCCCCCCCCATTGCCCCCCACCTTGGCTCATGTGCCACTTTTATAACTGATATCATTATACGTTTAGTGAACCCTTGAGTACAAAATTAAACGCTCAGGCTCCTTTTATTTACACACACACAAAGAAAGAAGAAAAAAGAAAGAAAGACGGGGGAGAAACAGAGAGAGAGAGACAGAGAGAGAGAGAGACAGACAGAGACAGAGAGAGAGAGACAGAGAGAAACAGAGAGACAGAGAGAGACAGAGAGACAGAGAGAGACAGAGAGACAGAGAGAGACAGAGAGACAGAGACACAGAGAGACAGAGAGACAGAGAGACAGAGAGAGAGAGAGACAGAGAGACAGAGAGAGAGACAGAGAGACAGAGAGAGAGAGACAGAGAGAGAGAGACAGAGAGAGAGAGACAGAGAGAGAGAGACAGAGAGAGAGAGAGAGAGCGCGCGCGCGCAAACGAACTGGAAGTTGGCAACCACAACTCAAGGCGGTCAGCCATCTACACCCTTATGGTGGCTCTCCCATTATCAAGACCATCACAACTTCAGCAATCATCCGGTCCTAGACTGACTGCCAATTGCAACATGATCACTCAACATGTAAATACGTGTTTAAGTCCAGTCAAGCGAGCAAATGAAGGCTCTGCTACGGAGTCGGGTCCAGTCACTAACAGGACTCTAACTTAGCAATAAATTCACTTTATTCCTAATGGAAAGTAATAATAAGATCATCGTATAAATGAGTTTCTAGGAACAGGCTTCAGATGAATCCTCGACTTAAGTTTAAGAAAAATAGAGAGAATGTATTCACTATTTGTATCTGCAGAATCGAGCTATTAGCTCTTGGACCCCGTCTTTTCAATCAATTTCATTTTTCCTCTATCTCTGCTACATATATTTCTCTCTTAACACACACACATCCCCAGGAAGCAGCCCGTAGCAGCTGTCTAACTCCCAGGTACCCATTTACTGCTAGGCGAAGAGGCGCATCAGGGTAAAAGAAACTGCCTATTTGTTTCCGTCTCGGCCGGGAATTGAACTCGGGCCCTTAGGACTACGACCCCATAGCGCTGCCCACTCCGCCGCGAGGCCCTTTGTGTATTCACCTAGTTGTGTTTGCGGGGGTTGAGCTCTGCTCTTTCGGCCCGCCTCTCATCTGTCAATCAACTGTTACTAACTACTAATTCCCCTCCCCATCCCCACCCCCACACCAGGAAGCAGCCCGTAGCAGCTAACTCCCAGGTACCTATTTACTGCTAGGTAACAGGGGCATCAGGGTGAAAGAAACTACTCATTGTTCCTCGCCGGCGCCGGGAATCGAACCCGCGCCACAAGAGTCCCGCGCGCTGTCCATTCAGCTACCAGCGCTGTGTGTGTGTGGGGGGGGGGAGGCCCTAAGGGTTGGGTGGAGGCCCTGGGGGTTGGAAGGGAGGTCCTGGGGGTTGAGGGGGGGGAGGCCCTGGGGGTTGGGGGGAAGAGGCCCTGGGGGTTGGGGGGAAGAGGCCCTGGGGGATGGGGGGAGGAAGAGGCCCTGGGGGATGGGGGGAGGAAGAGGCCCTGGGGGTTGGGGGGAGGCCCTGGGGGTTGGGGGGAGGCCCTGGGGGTTGGGGGAGGCCCTGGGGGTTGGGGGGAGGCCCTGGGGGTTGGAGGGGAGGCCCTGGGGGTTGGGGGGAGGCCCTGGGGGTTGGGGGGGAGGCCCTGGGGGTTGGGGGGGAGGCCCTGGGGGTTGGGGGGAGGCCCTGGGGGTTGGAGGAGGCCCTGGGGGTTGGGGGGAGGCCCTGGGGGTTGGAGGGGAGGCCCTGGGGGTTGGAGGGGAGGCCCTGGGGGTTGGGGGGAGGCCCTGGGGGTTGGGGGGAGGCCCTGGGGGTTGGGGGGGAGGCCCTGGGGGTTGGGGGGGAGGCCCTGGGGGTTGGGGGGGAGGCCCTGGGGGTTGGGGGGGAGGCCCTGGGGGTTGTGGGGGAGGCCCTGGGGGTTGGGGGGAGGCCCTGGGGGTTGGGGGAGGCCCTGGGGGTTGGGGGAGGCCCTGGGGGTTGAGGGGGAGGCCCTGGGGGTTGGGGGGGAGGCCCTGGGGGTTGGGGGGGAGGCCCTGGGGGTTGGGGGGGAGGCCCTGGGGGTTGGGGGGAGGCCCTGGGGGTTGGGGGGGAGGCCCTGGGGGTTGGGGGGGAGGCCCTGGGGGTTGGGGGGGAGGCCCTGGGGGTTGGGGGGGGGAGGCCCTGGGGGTTGTGGGGGAGGCCCTGGGGGTTGGGGGGGGAGGCCCTGGGGGTTGTGGGGGAGGCCCTGGGGGTTGGGGGGAGGCCCTGGGGGTTGGGGGGGTTGGGAGGTATATCAACCAGACATTAGCCACATGCCAGAGTCGGCCACGGGTGTTTAAGGCCCCGCAAGATAGCTGCCTTCCGCCTGAAAGCCTAATAGAATCTAACCCAATATTTACCACCTCGGACCACCGCACTCGACATGACCCCCTCCCCTCCCCCTCCCCCCCCCCCCCCCCCGAGCCACTCTTTTCCACCCGTCCCGTCTTGCCCTTTCTTTCCGGCTAGATCTTTACCCAGTGGTCGATTCTCCGCCAATTGTGTACAAGAGATGGATGGTGGAGAATGATGTTTGCTTCCATCAAGGTCTTCAGCCTCCAATTCTACCTCCCCCCCCCTCGACCTCTCTATCCTCCATCGTTCCCCCCCGCCTTCGTTCCCCCCCTTCCCTCGTTACCTATTCCTTGTTCCCATTATCTCTTCGCTTCCTTTGTTATCTGCGATTATTTTTTTATTAATTGCCTCTATTCTCCTTTTGTTTAATAGTTTATTAGCTTTACCTTCTTATTTGATTCCCTGTTTATTTTATTTTCTCTCGTTTTAAGTGTGTGTGTGTGTGTGTGTGTGTGTGTGTGTGTGTGTGTGTGTGTGTGTGTGTGTGTGTGTGTGTGTGTGTGTGTGTGTGTGTGTGTTCGTTCCTCAGGCGCGTGTCCCTCCCCGACCAGAGTCATCTGTGTCCCCAGTTATATATTTGCCTATGCTCCTGTTCCTGCTACTCCTGCTGTTGCTGCTCCTGATGCTGCTGCTCCTCCTCCCAACTTCGCACATAAAAACCTGCCACTCCCTCTCTCCGTCCCCTCCACGCCGTCATTACCTATCACAGACACACACACACTTCATTTTCTCCATTGCCAGCAATTCCTCATCAATCTCCATTCTCCGCCGCCCCTACCCCCTCTCTCCTCCTCCTCCTCCTCCTCCTCAATCAAGCCACCACTAACATCAAACAGGCAAGAGTTGCTCGCCCAATCGTTTGCACAATATGCTGCAACAAGTCCCTAATTACTCCTTTATGAGACGCGATGGCTCACCCTCACCAGTAACAATGTCAACTACCCGGGTAAAACTACCTCACTCTTTACAATATAAGTTAGCTAATTGCTTTTTTTTTCGTTTTGCTGTAATTTGTGTTTATAATATATCACAATACATAAAACTCTTCTTCAGTAATCTTTCTTATAATATTCTTCTCTGAAATTAATACATCAATCTGCTGCCTGCTCTATTCATTAAACTATTCACCAATAGATTTAAGTCACTAACTATCCATTCCAATACATACGGCTAGCCTGTTACCCCTCCCCCAGCTCCCTCGGCCTCATCCTGATCTACCTCTACCTACGTAACCCTACTGAAGTCTGAAGTCGTCTCACCCCCACCCCCCCACACCCCAAGTGCCACTCCGCCTGTCTAAAGCACACCTTGGGTGACTGCTAACATTAACAATAACCAGCTTCCTATAACCAACCTTCTCTACCTTCTTCTTGTTTCCGGGAATCAATGTGCCAGCGGACCACTCTCCTTCCAAGCCTGGATGGTAGTCTGGTCAACCAGGCTGTTGGACGCGGCTGTTAGCAGCCTGACGTGTACGTCACTGCCCCGTTGATCAGGTATGCTTTGGAGGTGTTTATCCAGTTCTAACTATAACAATTGTGTAACTAGCTTCAAATGATTGTCACTTGCTTAGCTAAACGAACTATGGGGTTCAGTTCCTGAACCCATTATGTGCTTCTGTAACCCCCTTCCCACCACCGCCCCCCGGGATTAGTATGGGGTGTATAATAAAGAAAGAAATTGAATTGAATCGAACACCGTGAAAGGTCGACCAGTTATACCCCTTATGTGTAGACTTTAGAGGGAGTGTTGAAGTCTTGGGCCCTTGATGTTGATAGTTCTCTCTGAGCGTACCTATTGCACCTGTGCTCTTCAGCGGGGCTATTTTGCACATCCTGCCATGCCTCCTGGTCTCGTGTGGTGGTATTTCAGTGTGCAGGTTTGGGACCAGTGTCTCTAATGTTTTCCAAGAGTAAATTATTATATCGCTCTCGCCTGCGCTCTAGAGAATTCAGATTGAGAAATTTGAATGTTCCCAACCAAATTCCCGTAATGCCAGTCAATAACTTAACACCAAACAACTAACATCCAACTTAACAACCGGCAAACCCGTATCACCTGTTACCATTAATCTACCAGTAACAGACCTTTCACCACACTAGACAATCTACCAGTAACAGACCTTTCACCACACTAGACAATCTACCAGTAACAGACCTTTCACCACACCAGACAATCTACCAGTAACAGACCTTTCACCACACTAGACAATCTACCAGTAACAGACCTTTCACCACACTAGACAATCTCCCAGTAACAGACCTTTCACCACACCAGACAATCTACCAACTACCAAAGACTCTTCTCTCCTCCTCTTCTGTCTCGTCTGCAAATGTTGTCTTCAAATCCATGTATTTGCACTCTCCTCCTCCCTTCTTGTATAATCATGTCCCGAAATATAATTCCCCCTTCATTACACAGCACTTTCCCTTCCCTACACCCTGAGACGACACAGTAGTCACTATAGTAAAGGTAAAAATACATCAGGAGAAATCAGACATGACAAAATCAATCCACCAGATAATATCATCACAGCAGCTGAAGGAAACTGCAGTGATTTGACCAGACCACGCACTAGAAGGTGAAGGGACGACGACGTTTCTGGGGCCAGATTCACGAAAGCACTTACGCAAGCACTTACGAACGTGTACATCTTTCCTCAATCTTTGACGGTTTTGGTTACATTTATTAAACAGTTTACAAGCATGAAAACTTGCCAATCAACTGTTGTTATTGTTATAAACAGCCACCAGGTACTTTCGGAGCTCATTAACTGTTTAATAATTGTAAACAAAGCCGCCAAAGATTGAGAAAAGATGTACAGGTTCGTAAGTGCTTTCGTGAATCTGGCCCCTGGCCAACTTACTTCAGCCACGTTATTGCGACTCATCGTCTGCAACTGCAGTTCGTCACCTGCCAGGTCAAATTGTCGATGAAACACTCGAGACACCAAGTCCCCCGAATTATCGAGAGGGCAAACGTAGTCCCAATATTCAAAACAGGAGAAAAACACGAGTCACTAAATTACAGATCAGTGTCACTGACAAGTATTCCGCCACGAGGTCGGGTTGCGGATGATGGAGCCCCTGGAGAGGACGAACTGTGTAACGTCAGCGCCGCATATGGATTTAGAAGGGGGGGGGGGGAAGCGTTCCTGACAAATTTGATAGAGTTTTATGACAAGGTTAGTGAAACAACAGGAAAAAGAAGGCCGAGTTGATAGTATTTTGCTACATTGTAAACCAAAAATAATTAGAAATTAGTATTATACTGTTCACATTCTGTTAAATTATTGATTCTGTTGACTGGTGTACACGACGGAGAACTAAGCTGGGATAATTTATAACACTTTACTGGGTGAGGGAGTACCTGACAGACAGAAAACAGAGTCACAGTAAAAACAAAGTGGTTTCGAGCTGGAAGAATGTAACAAGTGGGGTCCCCACTTGTGGGTGGTCTACCCGAGGGAGGGAGCTCATACGTGTCAATGTTTGCACACAACCCAAAGCTAATTAGAAATGTAAAACCGCGACGGGCTGCAGAAAGTTGCCGGAAGACCTTGCTAAACTCCAGGAGTGGGCAAATAAATGGTTGCTAGAGTTCAGTCCCAACAAGTGTAAGGTAATGAAGATGGGAAAGACAGAAAGGAGATCCGGAAGTATCTAGATAATAAAAGGGAAGCAACTATAGAAATTAGAAATAATATTTGAGAGTGGATATACTTCCAGCACCACCAGAGGCACCACCACCAGAGGCGCGCGCGCGCGCACACACACACACACACACACACACACACACACACACACACACACACACACACACACACACACACACACACAAATGAGCCACAGAGATATTAGAAAGAACTTTTTTAGTGTCAGAGTGGTTGACAAATGGAATGCATTAGGAAGTGATGTGGTGGAGGCTGACTCCATACACAGTTTCAAGTGTAGATATGATAGAGCCCAGTAGGCTCAGGAACCTGTACACCTGTTGATTGACAGTTGAGAGGCGGGACCAAAGAGCCAGAGCTCAACCCCCGCAAGCACAACTAGGTGAGTACAACTAGGTGAGTACACACACACACACACACACACACACACACACACACACACACACACACACACACACACACACACCATAACATCCCCCAACTCATGGCAACTTGGCAAACATTAAGACGTCATATAGAGGCCTAAATAAGGGTTTTAAGACAATATAGACAGCCTATGTTGCCCCAATACTGGAATATGCAGCACCGGTCTGGAATCCACACCAAGTGAAGCATCGGCCTCAAAATTGAAAAGTACAGAGATTTAAAAGATTAGTGCCAGAACTTAAAAGGGGTAACCTACGAGTATAGGTTAGAAGCTTCATAAGCCTAGAGTAGATAAGAAACAGATAGGATATGACCACAACATACAAGATACAGAAGAGACTAGGTGGAGAAGGATAGCCTCTCTAAACTGAAAGTAGGACAAGAGAACATAGTTGAAAGCTGAAAACGCACATGTGCCCAAAGACTGTATCCCTCACAAGATGAGTGGCGCTGCCCAAAAAACTCGCCCCTCGGGGCAAAATTTAAATTTAAGACTGTATCCCGGGTTGTTAACAAGTGGAATACAGTGAAAGAAGTTGTGGAAGCCACCTCCATCCACAGCTTCTCCATGACAGATTCGACAAATAATTCGAATATCAGAATAGATATAACGCAACAGGTACAAGAAGGCTAGCATGCGAGGCTGCCTCCATTCACTCACTAAGACCTAGAATTGACTGCCCCTTCGTCCAACCACTTGGGCTGGACGGTAAAGCGACGATCTCGCTTCATGCAGATCGGCGTTCAATCTCCGACCGTCCAAGTGGTCGGGCACCATTCCTTCCCCCGTCCCATCCGGGCACCATTCCTTCCCCCGTCCCATGGCTGGCGTTTTCCCCTCTGATAGTTCCCTTTCCTTCGACCCCCTCCCCCCAGGATTGGAAGGGAACAGATTGGGACAGTTCCCTCCCAGCCTCGCACATTGTCAGTTACCACAATTCCTTATACCTTCCTCTCACTGCCTCTAATCATTCCCTCCCCCTCCCTTTATCAGATCTCTCCTGCACCTAATACATTCTCTTTAATCTAATCCTTTTGTTCCCCTCCCCACATTAAATCCTTTTTCCTCTCTCTCTCTCTCTCTCGTTTTTCTTCTCTCTTCATCTAATCCCTCCCTCCCACTCCCTACATCCAATACCTCCTTTCAATTACACATATCCAATCCCTCCCTCCCTCCCTCTCTCCCCCTCCCAACCCCAACATCTAATCCCTCCCCCCCCCCACATCAGCGCCGTGCGAGCACGGACTCCCTCCCTCCCTCCCCTTTTATATTATAGAATAAACAGGGAACCCCATTTACATTGGCCCCCTGATTATTATTCATTTTATGCGGCACTTTACTATCCGAAATTAAAAAACACAAAGGCCAGACGCCCATAAAACGTGAAGGAAGGTTTGGTTCTTCACTTGTTTCTCTTCCTCACCACCACCGTTACAAAAAAAAAAAAAAAATTGCTCAAAATGTAATCAATTCACGCGTTTTCGACCTCATTTCCAATCACCGAATATGTTGTACATCGAATGAAATAATCACGTTGAAGGTCGATCTTTTCAACGATTGTTACTGCTTTCGGGATCAGGGTCTTCAAGGCCATCGGGAGATGACATGCATCCGGCAAGTTGACTAATTACGTGCAAAAAGAATGCAATTAAGAAAATTCATTTCTCACCTTGGCATGCAACATAGTCACTTGGGCTTGGTGCCTTCTATATGATAACTACTTACCTGCTTGCATCTCACGTTAACAGGCCGGGAAGGGTTAGTTGGGGCGACCCTCGAAGTCGGTCTTCATTAGGAATTACAAATATTACATTATTAATATTACTGATGCTGACGTTAATGGTTGTCGCAACGAGACGTCTCTCCCAGCAAGTTCCGGTCTAATGTTTCACACAACACACGGGGCCAGGGCCGGTCCGTGGTATGTGACGGACATGGGATCATGGGATCCGGGTGTCTTTACCAGTCTGTTGATAAATTACTCTTGCTCCTTATCCATGTATATGCATGCGTGTCTGTGTTGTGCATTCGTAAATACATCACTGTGTGTGCGCGTGCATGCGTGTGCCAGAAAGGTACCGTACACGTAGGCACACAAAAACTCATCAACAGGCTCACGGCGAAGTCTCAGACACATCCAGGCGACCATTCAAGACGTTTACATCCAGCCACAAGGCGGAGACGTCTGAACCTCCAGCACCCCTACACTCACGGCGCTACACTCCCACCCTCAACCATAGAAAAGATGGGGTAGAGAAGGGGTAGAATTGGGAGGGGGAGACAAATCCCGGACACAGTTGGGCACCCCTTCTAATACTGCATAATAGTCTCCCCTCCACTACCCCCTGCAGTTCCTCCACCCGTACTGTATACGACCACCCTCTTCCACCCATACAACATACTCCAACCTTTTTCACTATACACCATACAGTATGCCCACCATACTCGTCCATATGGTATACATTCATTAGAGACTCCTCCCCAGAGCCGTACTAATGACACACACACACACACACACACACACACACACACACACACACACACACACACACACACACACACGGGCGTACATCCTCGCAGGCAAGTGCACAGCGCTCTAGGTTCGTAGTCCTATGGGCCCGGGTTCGATTCCCGATCGAGGAAGAAATAAATGTGCAGTTTCATCTGATGCTCCTGTTCACCTAGCAGTAAATAGATACTTGGGAGTTAGACAGATGCTACGGGCTGCTTCCTGGGGACACGTACACGAACGTACGTACGTGTGTGTGTGTGTGTGTGTGTGTGTGTGTGTGTGTGTGTGTGTGTGTGTGTGTGTGTGTAAGAGTTAACGTGGAGCAGAATAACGCTTGAGGTTTACCTGGCGTGGAAGTGTGCCTTAAGCATTAGCGGTAGCAGGTAAAGCATCCCATTTCAGACGCCGCTGTTTCTCCCCGACGGCAAGTCTGGTCCGCTCACACCAACATCAGCGAGACAGACAGACAAAGGCACAGGTGATGATGGCAGGGCGCCGTACGACTGGTCAGGCCTATTAGACCTACCTCAGGCGGTGAGAGAGAGAATGTAGGGGCGAGGGGAGGTGGTGGGGGGGTGTGGCGGGGGAGTTGGTACGCAGCAGCACTCTAGGCCTAACTATAGGCCCTCAACATCCAGTTATGTACACAAGGGACTAAGAGGTGTACACAGACCCCAAGTCTAAATACAGTCATGTCTATACACTACAGACCCACACAGTGTTCTAAATTCACAAAAGAACATGTATAACAATGAATTAAAACCATGCACAGCTAGCAAACTAAACACATAATGTAAAAAAAATCATATGCGCGTACGCGCGGCCGAGCGCACACAAACAAGGCCTGTAGCCTAAGTGATCGTGTACATATCCTGAGGACAGGCGCACACACAGCCCCAAGCCTATATAAAATCATGTACACACCACACACACACACGGAGCCCCGCTCCTGTGCCAGGTAAGTCCACTAGGGCTCACCATAGCCCGTGCTACTTGGAAATTTTTGTTCCCATTAGCTGAATCTATAACAACAACACCCCCCCCACACACACACACAAGGCCTAAATGCAGCCATGTACACACTAGGCCTAAGTGCAGCCGTGTACACCGAGCCAAGGACATGTACACACTAGGCCTAAGTGCAGCCGTGTACACCGAGCCAAGGACACGGGGGAGCGACGAGAGGCCTAACTACAGGTATGTATATATTCATATATCCTCTGTCTTCAGGAGAGCGATCATGCGTGCCCATGGAACAGTGGGCGACCTCACCAATAAACTCGCCCTTCGCGGCAAAAAAAAAAAGTGGAACAGAACAGCCTAAAGGAATGGTTGGAGGATTAGGTAAGTGTGGGGGGGGGGGGGGGGGGAACTAGAAAAGAAAATGGGAAAGCAGACGGACCACCACACTAACCACAAGTAAACATCTAACTAATTATAACAATTACAAATATGCAAGTATCTCTCTCACACACACACACACACACAATCACAATATTGCAACAAGGCCATTGCAACTACCGGTAACCATGTGGTTACATGTTGAAGACAGATTGTTGCAAAAGGAAGCCTCCCAATCCTTAATTTGCTTCAAAGAAACACACAGTACACTGCAAGAGCACTTACTGGCCACACCCACCAATACAACAGCCACTCAGAAGACCCCTCATAATACAACGACCACTCACAAGACCCTCATAATACAACAGCCACTCACAAGACCTTCATAATACAACGACCACTCTGAAGACCCTCATAATACAACAGCCACTCAGAAGACCCTCATAATACAACAGCCACTCACAAGACCCTCATAATACAACAGCCACTCAGAAGACCCTCATAATACAACAGCCACTCACAAGACCCTCATAATACAACAGCCACTCACAAGACCCTCATAATACAACAGCCACTCACAAGACCCTCATAATACAACAGCCACTCACAAGACCCTCATAATACAACAGCCACTCACAAGACCCTCATAATACAACAGCCACTCACAAGACCCTCATAATACAACAGCCACTCACAAGACCCTCATAATACAACAGCCACTCACAAGACCCTCATAATACAACAGCCACTCACAAGACCCTCATAATACAACAGCCACTCACAAGACCCTCATAATACAACAGCCACTCAGAAATGCTTGGAAATACAACAGCCACTCGCACGTCAAATAATCTAAATTAATCCAAGCCGACAAAAGCTATTCGGGAAATCAGAGGGATTAACAGAGTGGCATTATTAACAATACTCGCATCACGCCACTCGTTCCCCTCGAGACCTGAAGCGGGGGCCTCACAGACACCATTCCTTCCGTGTAAACAACTCCATTTATGGCTTTTGAACAACTCAATACATGTATTTAATTTCAAAAGTCCTACACGAATATACAGTTACGCATGCGCGTGACACAGGAATGTTCTAATGCGTAGGTTATAAATGGTTGGGAAGGAGGAGGATACTGATGGAGTGCCGGATCAACCGGGCTGTGGTGGGTATGTGGGCCCGCGGGCCGCTCCAAGCAACAGCCTGGTGGACCAAACTCTCACAAGTCGAGCCTGGCCTCGGGCCGGGTTTGGGGAGTAGAAGAACTCCCAGAACCCCATCAAGCAGATAGCAAGCAGAGGGAGGTGGAGAGTGAACCAAATTTGAGAGTGTCGGGGAGGGAATATCACACTCGCGTAAGATGTTTCTATCTTTTTGTCTCTCTCTCCGTTCCGTGTACAGGTAGTCGTCGTGTTTGTATGACTAGCAATAAGGCACTACTCTACGCCTTATCTTCCCACTTCCTTGCCCCCTACCCCGTATCCCCCCTCCCTACCCACTCCATTATCTTGAACTTTCTCCATTTTCCTCCTTTTACACACTCCATCTACGCAATCATGCTCATCATTATTATTATTATTACCATCCTCATCTGCTGCTCCTAATATTACACCACTACTACCTCCCCCACCCCCCCCATCTTCCTCGCGCCTTCACCCCCCCCCCCAAGTATGAGTCCCTCATCAGGACCAATGCTGGGCCTCACCACCTCATAATTTACTCTCTACTCATTGTCCTCGTTAACCACCGCCACTTCCTCACTCCTAAAGCCTCCCTCATTCTACCCAACTTCCGCCACCTCTATAACATTCATCCCCCATTCCCACTCCCTTGTCTCCGTCATTCTGCCTATCCTCCTCTATCCTGCCTTCTCGTTACTCTCCTTCCCCACCCTGCTTCTCTTGGGCCTCTTTTTCCTCTTCCCTTCAAACACACGTGCCTCTGAGACATGATGTTACTCTCAGGTTACTGTTCCTTCCCCTCCAACTCCCCACAATGCTCGTTCCTCAACCTTTCCCCCACTCTTCCAACTCCCACACCACCACCTCCCCGGCCACTTCCCCACACCTTTCTCACTTTTGTTTGTGGTGTGGTGGGTGGAGGCACGATGTGTGTGTGTGTTTGATAGCTAAGCTAAGCTTGCTCTCTCTTGTCAGAGAGCAGTGAGTGCGTGGAATTCTTCACATGTTTTTCAGCACATATGGATGTCTATAGGTAAATACCGTGTAACATTCACACACACACACACACAGATGCTTGTGTACATGTTTTCATATGTTTGAGACAATTTCATTATTTTGTTATTTTATTTATTTTTAGGAGAGTTTCTAGTCAGTATTTCATCGTGAAATTGTGTACTGTGGGGCTGGGTTTTTATCAAATAAATCGAGGTTCTTGGGCCACCAGCTGTGGGAGCGGGGCGTCTCATCTAGGAGTAATCTTTCTAACATTGGGTCCTCTAACATTTCGACGGTGTTCCACACCCTGATGGCTTGGTGCTGTACTTTAGTGTTTAGTGGTTGTGTGTGTTCAGGAGTTCATGGAGCTCCTGGACTGTCTGATAATACGGTGGACGGTGCTCTCCTTAGTGCCTTATTTTGCACTGCTTGTAGTTTTGAAATATTAGTTTCCTTTAATGAGTGTAGTGGTACTGGGGGATATTTGAGATGCAGTCGGACAAGAGCCTTGTATAAGTGTAGGTGTTTGTGTTCGTGCTTAGCTCACTCAGTCTTCTCAGTTTTCGTCAGACACTTCTCCCACCAGCCTCCACACCACACCCCTACTTACCTGTCTCTCACCCTAGAGCCTCCCCTTCCCCACCCTCAACACCTCCCATTCCCCAGCCACAGGAGTCGCAACACAGCGCCTCGCCCCGCCGCCGCCTCACCCCGCCGCCGCCGCCTCACCCCGCCGCTGCCACCTCACCCCGCCGCCTCACCCCGCCGCTGCCACCTCACCCCGCCGCCGCCGCCGCCTCACCCCGCCACCTCACCCCGCCGCCGCCGCCTCACCCCGCCGCCGCCGCCTCACCCCGCCACCTCACCCCGCCGCCGCCTCACCACGCCGCCGCCACCTCACACAGAGAACAACACACACGCAACTTTTCATTATTCAGCCAAACCAACTTAATAGAAAAATACGAGTAAACTAAAAACAAATTTTCATTAACGCTCCATTGAGATGAATGGCTGGAAATAAATTGAAATATAAATCAGCTCCACGAGCAGTGTCCTGATTATCGAGGCTCTGTAAATGAGGGGGAGGGGGGGGGGCTTCTCGCTGTAAATGAGGAGGGAGGGGGGGGCTCTCGCTGTAAATGAGGGGGAGGGAGGGGGGCTCTCGCTGTAAATGAGGGGGAGGTAAGGGGGGGGGGTCTCGCTGTAAATGAAGGGAAGGTAAGGGGTGGGTCTCGCTGTAAATGGGGGAGGGAGGGGGGCTCTCGCTGTAAATGAGGGGGAGGTAAGGGGGGGGGGGTCTCGCTGTAAATGAGGGGGAGGTAAGGGGGGGGTCTCGCTGTAAATGGGGGGGAGGGAGGGGGGCTTCCGCTGTAAATGAGGGGGAGGGAGGGGGGCTCTCGCTGTAAATGAGGGGGAGGGAGGGGGGCTCTCGCTGTAAATGAGGGGGAGGGAGGGGGGCTCTCGCTGTAAATGAGGGGGAGGTAAGGGGGGTCTCGCTGTAAATGAGGGGGAGGTAAGGGGGGGTCCCGCTGTAAATGGGGGGGAGGGAGGGGGGCTCGCTGTAAATGGGGGGAGAGAGGGGGGGGCTTTCGCTGTAAATGAGGGGGAGGGAGGGGGCTCTCGCTGTAAATGAGGGGGAGGGAGGGGGGGGGCTCTCGCTGTAAATGAGGGGGAGGGAGGGGGGCTCTCGCTGTAAATGAGGGGGAGGGAGGGGGGCTCTCGCTGTAAATGATAGGGAGGGAGGGGGGGGGCTCTCGCTGTAAATGAGGGGGAGGGAAGGGGGGCTCTCGCTGTAAATGAGGGGGGAGGGAAGGGGGGCTCTCGCTGTAAATGAGGGTGAGGAGGGGGGCTCTCGCTGTAAATGGGGGGGAGGGGGGCTCGCTGTAAATGGGGGGGAGGGAGGGGGGCTCGCTGTAAATGGGGGGGGAGGGAGGGGGGCTCTTGCTGTAAATGAGGGGGGGGGGAGGGGGGCTCTCGCTGTAAATGAGGGACAAGACAAGGTGGGGGGAGCAAGACAAAGTGGGGGGGGGCAAGACAAAGTGGGGGGGGGCAAGACAAAGTGGGGGGGGCAAGACAAAGTGGGGGGGGCAAGACAAAGTGGGGGGGGCAAGACAAAGTGGGGGGGGGGGGGGGGCAAGACAAAGTGGGTGGGGGGGGCAAGACAAAGTGGGGGGGGGCAAGACAAAGTGGGGGGGGGCAAGACAAAGTGGGGAGGGCAAGACAAATTGGGGGGGGCAAGACAAAGTGGGGGGGGCAAGACAAAGTGGGGGGGGGGCAAGACAAAGTGGGGGGGGCAAGACAAAGTGGGGGGGGCAAGACAAAGTGGGGGGGGGGCAAGACAAAGTGGGGGGGGGCAAGACAAAGTGGGGGGGGGGCAAGACAAAGTGGGGGGGGCAAGACAAAGTGGGGGGGGGGCAAGACAAAGTGGGGGGGGGCAAGACAAAGTGGGGGGGGCAAGACAAAGTGGGGGGGGGGCAAGACAAAGTGGGGGGGGGCAAGACAAAGTGGGGGGGGGGCAAGACAAAGTGGGGGGGGCAAGACAAAGTGGGGGGGGGGCAAGACAAAGTGGGGGGGGGGCAAGACAAAGTGGGGGGGCAAGACAAAGTGGGGGGGGGCAAGACAAAGTGGGGGGGGGGCAAGACAAAGGGGGGGGGGCAAGACAAAGTGGGGGGGGCAAGACAAAGTGGGGGGGGGGGCAAGACAAAGTGGGGGGGGGGGCAAGACAAAGTGGGGGGGGGGCAAGACAAAGTGGGGGGGGGGGCAAGACAAAGTGGGGGGGGGCAAGACAAAGTGGGGGGGGGCAAGACAAAGTGGGGGGGGGCAAGACAAAGTGGGGGGGGGGCAAGACAAAGTGGGGGGGGGGGCAAGACAAAGTGGGGGGGGGGGCAAGACAAAGTGGGGGGGGGGCAAGACAAAGTGGGGGGGGGGGCAAGACAAAGTGGGGGGGGGGGCAAGACAAAGTGGGGGGGGGGCAAGACAAAGTGGGGGGGGGGGCAAGACAAAGTGGGGGGGGGGGCAAGACAAAGTGGGGGGGGGGGGCAAGACAAAGTGGGGGGGGGGGGCAAGACAAAGTGGGGGGGGGGGCAAGACAAAGTGGGGGGGGGGCAAGACAAAGTGGGGGGGGGCAAGACAAAGTGGGGGGGGGGGTAAGACAAAGTGGGGGGGGGGCAAGACAAAGTGGGGGGGGGGGCAAGACAAAGTGGGGGGGGGCAAGACAAAGTGGGGGGGGGGGCAAGACAAAGGGGGGGGGGGGCAAGACAAAGTGGGGGGGGGGGCAAGACAAAGTGGGGGGGGGCAAGACAAAGTGGGGGGGGGGCAAGACAAAGTGGGGGGGGGGGCAAGACAAAGTGGGGGGGGGGCAAGACAAAGTGGGGGGGGGGCAAGACAAAGTGGGGGGGGGGCAAGACAAAGTGGGGGGGGGGCAAGACAAAGTGGGGGGGGGGGCAAGACAAAGTGGGGGGGGGCAAGACAAAGTGGGGGGGGGGCAAGACAAAGTGGGGGGGGCAAGACAAAGTGGGGGGGCAAGACAAAGTGGGGGGGGGCAAGACAAAGTGGGGGGGGCAAGACAAAGTGGGGGGGGGCAAGACAAAGTGGGGGGGGGCAAGACAAAGTGGGGGGGGGCAAGACAAAGTGGGGGGGGGGCAAGACAAAGTGGGGGGGGGGCAAGACAAAGTGGGGGGGGGGCAAGCGACGATCCAGAGGCAGATGTACAATGAAGGGGGGGAGAGAGTGCATGTCTTTTATAAATGAACGTAAAAACCTTATCTTAACACACAGAAAGAGGAGGGGGCGATTCGATGAGGGGGGGGGGGTGGTGGTGTTTTGGGAGGGATGGGGGGGGTTGTTGTCTGGGGGAGGGATGAGGGGGGATGTTGTCTGGGGAGATATGAGGGGGGGGGTGTTGTGTGGGGAGGGATGTGGGTGTGTTGTGTGGGAGAGAATGGTGTACGGGAGGCATGGGGGGTGGGGGATGAGGGGAAGGATAGGGGTAGTGTGTAGGGGGAAAACAAAGGAGGAGCAAGAAAGACTGGAGGAGGTTACCAGTCTTTCAATTACGTTCTTCTTGCGAGGTCGTTGATCTTATGATTACATTCACAGTTGAGAACCTTCGATGAATCTTGGCGTCATCGCTCTTCCCCTTTAGAGATGTCCTCCCTTTCCTTCAAATCCCCTACTCGATACCAACCCAACCCACCCCCCAAGCCAAGCCTCCCAACCCAACCAACACCCCATAACACCAACCTAACTCAACCCACCCCCCCCTCAACGTACCTTCCCCCCCCCCTCCCAAGCAAAAAACTTATACCCATAAAATAAACGTGTCTACAAACAACAGCTGCAAGAACTACGACCCTTGAAGGAGCAGGGCAGTATACAAACCTTCCCCGTCCACTCTCTCCAATACACAAAACATACACCTACACCCTAAATGCCCCTTGTATTTCCTTGTACCCCAGTCCTGTCCAACACATCATTCACAGTTATCTAAACCACAGTGCTAATCATTAGCACAAATGATCATGCGAGTGTTGCAATATTCTTGCCCACGGAAACTTTTTCCCTTTCCTTGCAACTTCCTACTAAGAATCGCGGAGAATTGTCCCATTCCACCTCTCCCGTGGCAACATTTTCTCTAACAATTGTCTAACTCAAAAAATAGAATCCTACTTATGAGATGTGAAAAATATCAAGAGTAAAAAAATATTCAGCCTCGCCACCCTCAAAAATTTCATTTATTTTTCACATTAAATTCAACGTATCCTATACCATTCTCATTAAGATATGCAAATGAGGTGTTCCTTTTGTGTAATGCTTCTCGTTTATTATCATTATTTCTCGAATCCGTATAAAAACTATCTTCGCGGAGGGGGGTTAAGTATGGCACGCACACACAAGTATACACACACACACACGCGTGCGCACACAAGTTCTTATTAACACACACACACACACACACACACACACACACACACACACACACACACACACACACGAAATGAAAGACACAGGAGATTACTGGAGAAGATTTGATAAAGTAGAAGTGATGAGGGACTTTGCATAAGTCCCCACGCGCCTACTACAGTGCGTCACTCTTATTATGGAAACCTTAATTGGCTTCTACAACCTGATCCACGCACCCTCACTCAACTGGTAGTTAAACAGTTAGATATCCGGCGTCCACAACTGACCGCACACACGCACGCACGCACGCACGCACTCTGCTATCTATCATCAGAACTGCTTTTATAAATTTGTGTCAGGAATCATTTACAACCTTATATATCACATATGTCAGACCAGTCCTGGAGTATGCGGCTCCAGCATAGAGTTTATGCCTTGTCAAGCATAAACCGAATTTGGAGAAGGTCCAAAGGTATGCCACTAGACTAGTTCCGAAACTAAGAGGTATGAGTGACTGTGAATTGCACCTCACGTAGCTGGAAGACAGAAGAGTTCGAGGAGACATGATAACCACATACCAAATTCCCAGGGGAATTGACAGCGTAGAAATGGACATTATTTAACACGGGTGGTTAATCACACAAGAGGACACGGGTGGAAACTTAAGTACCCAAATGAGCCACAGAGACATTAGAAAGAATTTTTTTCAGTCAGAGTAGTTAATAAATGGAATACTTTAGGAAGTGACGTGGTGGAGGCAGACTCCATACACAGTTTCAAGTGCAGATACGAAAGAGACCAATAGGCTCAGGAACCTGTACATCAGTTGATTAACAGTTGAGAGGCTGGACTAAAGAGCCAAAGCTCAACCCCCCCAAGCACAACTTGGTGAGTATATACACACACACACACACACACACACACACACACACACACACACACACACACACACACACACACACACACACACACACACACACACACACACCATTCAGGATTCTCAGTCCACGGACCAGGGTTTGATTCCACCGGTCTACGGCCAAAATGCTTCTGAAACAAATGAGGTCAACCTTGACTAATTCTGGGTCACTGAGAACGGAAACGATGTTTACAGTTGTTGATTAGCTCTAGTTTTCATCAATGGCGAGTTTTAAAGTTGTTTTGCTGCATAGTGTGAGTGTTTTTCCATTAATTCCAGTGGGGATGTAGCCCATATGAAGGAAACATATGACAACATGTAGCTTTTGAGGTGCATAAACTACGACCAACATCAGAGGCAGTCCTGTGGCGAAAGGTTGTCATCTGTCAATAACTGGACACACTCAGTACTGGTGTTTGTGAGTGGGAGAGTCGTGGGAGATACTCCCACTATATTACAAGAGACCGGCCACCCCTGCTTGATGGGGTTCTGGGAGTAGTTCTACTCCCCAAGCCCGGCCCGAGGCCAGACTTGACATCAAGTTCAAGTATGTTTATTGAGACAAGAAAGAAATACATCTCAAAGGGACAGAATAGCTTAGGCTATTTCTACCCCCCTAGACTTGACATAATTACAACCTGGGAGAGTAGCGTTCAGCGTCCCCCCCCCCCCCCACTTGCTGAATTGAGCAAGATTCTGCACCACCCTCACACATACAACAATGGCTAATCAACACTTAATTATTATATTTGAATTCATCACGTCAAAATGCATGATAAACAGCTCTTTTCATCTCGAAAGTAAACAGCTTTTGAAAAGTGGTTGACCAGTGTTCTCGGGAAGAAATGGGAAGTTTCTTTCACCTGGTACCTTTGTTCACCTAGTAGTAAATAGATACCTGGCAGTTATAAAGTTGCTGCGGGATGCATCGTGTGTGTGTGTGTGTGTGTGTGTGTGTGTGTGTGTGTGTGTGTGTGTGTGTGTGTGTGTGTGTGTGTGTGTGTTTACTAGTTGTGTTTTTGCGGGGGTTGAGCTTTGCTCTTTCGGCCCGCCTCTCAACTGTCAATCAACTGTTTACTAACTACTTTTTTTTTTTCCCACACCACACACACACACCAGGAAGCAGCCCGTGACAGCTGACTAACTCCCAGGTACCTATTTACTGCTAGGTAACAGGGGCACTTAGGGTGAAAGAAACTTTGCCCATTTGTTTCTGCCTCGTGCGGGAATCGAACCCGCGCCACAGAATTACGAATCCTGCGCACTATCCACCAGGCTACGAGGCCCCACGTGTGTGTGTGTGTGTGTGTGTGTGTGTGTGTGTGTGTGTGTGTGTGTGTGTGTGTGTGTGTGTGTGTGTGTGTGTGTGTGTGTGTGTTGGCTTGGGTTCGAATCATCTGAGGGATCAGAGAGTTAATTATTATATATTATATATATATATATATATATATATATATATATATATATATATATATATATATATATATTTATTTATTTATCACACGCACACACACACACTTCAAATGTAGATATGATATAAGCCCAGTAGGCTCAGGAATCTGTACACCGGTTGATTGACATTTAAGAGGCGGGATCAAAGAGCCAAAGCTCAACCCCCGCAAGCACAACTAGGCGAGTACAAACACACACATAATATATCAGAGAAAATGAAGGTCGGAGAGTCCGTTAATTAGACAACCGACGGTTAGAAAGGCGGGGTCCAGGAGCTAACAGCTGGACCACTAGTAAATCCCAGCCACCGGACACGGCTCTTTAAGTCGAAGTGCCCACCCATACCCGCACCGCCGCCATTACCACTAATCCCATAATGTCAACGGTTTATAAAAGCAGGAACAACGCATCCCCGCGGCACAAAAAATGGCACACGGCAGAGAGGAGAGAGAAGAGAAACATACCTACTTCTCCCCTAACGATAACCCCAAGACTATAAACTTATTGGTAATAGCTTGCCGATACAACATTCCCAAACTATTTCTACCGCGGAATTGGCATCATTAAAACCATTTCCAAAACCCTTCTATCTGGATGCACGGCCAAAACGAGAATTTTTACGACGCATATAAAATTTTATAATCTGTCCATGCGCCGTTTGGTGCGCGTCGAGGAAAGGTAAATATTGAGGCTGTAGCAGCAGCATCCTATTCCTCCACAACACAGTCGCAGATGAAGCGACTCCTGACCCCTCTCCCACCCTCCCTCTCGCCCCTCCCACACACCCCACAACCTGCTAAAACATCCTTTTCCGTCCCTTCCCTCGTTTGGTCTGATAAGGAGCGCTGGTTACGACGCCAAGGAGCGCTGGAGGTGTCTTACCTGATTTAGGCCACAGCAAATTGGTCTCGGGTAGTTAGTTAGTTCCCGCTCCTAGCGAGGCACCTGGCTGCGTATGGGAACCTTTAGCGCTAAATAATGCTATGGCCTCGCTTTTATATATATAGTCGGTCTCCGCCAAGGTGGTCCGAGTGTACAAGCCAGTGGTCTGAGGCTCCCCACAGTGGTCTCCGAGGCTCCCCCACAGTGGTCTCCGAGGCTCCCCCACAGTGGTCTCCGAGGCTCCCCCACAGTGGTCTCCGAGGCTCCCCCACAGTGGTCTCCGAGGCTCCCCCACAGTGGTGCAAGGGGATGCACGCGAGTGTGGTCACGCATCATCTGGTCCCCCCCCCCCCAAACAATCGCGGTGCCTGACAATCAGGCGCCTCGTCCCAGTGTGACAGCAGCAAAGAGTGCGTGTCAAAATCACCCAACTAAAACCCATATTTACCCCGGACAATCCATCAGCATTAGTGTCTATACCGCTGCTTATCCTTCTGCCTGCGTTTACGAGTGAATAAACCCGGGAAGGAGGGGGAGGGTGGGAGACTAGGAAAAAACTTTTACAATGGAACGAGCAGCTAGATCTAATTGCCATTACAAGTCGTATAGATAATGTCTGGGTCCTGACGGTATCTCCCCCCCCCCCCCCCCCCACACCTCAGTCGGCACTAATTCCTCCCACCACACTACAGCCACTTAAACCTTTAATATCATCGGCTTGTTACACACTAATGGCTCGTTAAACTCGCTGTTCGTCCCTTTATCAGAGATTTCTTTCCCACCCTTGTGTTCACTTCACACTAAAAACCATTCTAGTTTTTTTTATTTACATGTTGAATGACGCGTTAATGATTCGTTATCTACTGATGGTGATGATAATGAACTCCAGTCATTATCGTCAGCTTCTTGCTCGTTATTATTAGGGTAGTTATCACTATCATACTTGCTTCGTATTGTATTCTGCAATCTTATAGGTTCTTTCCCATCATATAACTTTCTGATCAGTATAATTCACCATGAAATTTCTTCCATATCATATGTCTGCCTTATCATATTCCTACCCTATCATTTCTTCCCCATCACGTTTTTTCTCTATCATATTTTTACCATATCATATTGCCTCCCTATCATACTCCTCACCTATCATATTCTTCCATATCTAATTCAGCAATTACTAAGACCCGGGGTCTTAGTAATTGCTTCTACTCCATCATACGTTCATGATGTCCGCCACCATCCACTTACTACAGATGAACAAAACAATTAAACAAAGTACACAAGCAAGCAGGTAAGGTCGTGATGGAACTTCCAGTTACTGTCAAAGTTTCCCCAGCATCCAGCATCCCCATAATCTCCCACCATCACGCTCTCATCCTCCTGTGGACCCCATAATACTCCACTCATCATCCACCTGTGGACCTCATTCCCCCCCCCCCTTCATCCACCGGTAACGGGGGCCAACCTTTAACCTCACTACTGGTTAAATGTTGGTCGTTATTGAAGAAAAAATTGAAAGAAATATATACGAAAACCAGAGTTCTGCTGAGTAATCTTCAGTATAATTCCTTGAGATCTAAATGTTTGACCATTTAGATATCACGAACCCGCCAATCAAGCCAAGCCTCATCGACTTGAGAATGGTCCAGGACGGACCGAAACGTCGTCGTCCCTTCACTTTCTAGTGTGTGGTCTGGTCAACATATTTCAGCCACGTTATTGTAAATCCTCGCCTATACAAGCCAAGCCTCACATACACTATCAGACCGCAGCCCATCCTCCGAATAGACAGTACGTTTTAATACTAAATGTAGTAAGTACAATCCTGACTATCGGCATAGTACATAAATACACTTAATCGCCAGCATCGCACCAAAATATTGTAAATATTAGAGTTTACTTGAAAAGCTGAATAGAAAACCACGACCTAACCTAACCATGGGAGTGTAGGAGGACAAGCATGTTAATAGCATTTATTGCTTCTTAATTACAATTAGTACTTAACCTACAGCTATATTGATATTACAATTTTATAAAACTAATAAAACAAAACTAAAGTCTTTCAATAAATTATTAAGTAACTCAGGATGTTTTCAAACTTTGTATAAAATCTCTATTGTTTAATAAAACTGAAAAAGAAATTCTTTATATTTAAAACTTGTGTTTATAGAATTGAACACGAAAACTTCAACATAAAAATTTTGAGTGTATTAACACAAAATTAAGAGAATATATGGGGAGGTAAATGTAACAGCACAATAAAGTGTATTTATGTACTATGCAGACTGTCAGGAATGTACTTATTACATTTAGTATTAAAACGTACTGTCTATTTGGATGACGGGTTGCAGACTTACGTCTTGAAATGAACTCAAAAGTCTTTGGCGTGGAAACTATAGAAGAGAATGAAGTTTAGGAGGAGGATGAGTGGAACATCCATCACCCCCCCCCCACGTGGAGGAGAATGAGTGGAACATCCTACAACCCTCACTCCCCCCCCCCCCCACCCCACAACCTCCTCCCAAGTAATAAAAACAAACAGAGACAAAGAAGACCAAGGAAGAGCAACAAAAGAGTGAACATTTATCAGACGGAAAGAGAACAACAAACCACAAAAGCCTGACGGATAGCGAGGTGCAGCCCACACAAAAGGCCCAACCAGCCCCGTCCCATATACGGCCACCATCGCTTTTATTATATGTGCCTCTCCAAGACTTCCACATAATGCGCCTACCATATACAGCAATCTATAAGAGGTGATATAAGATTATCCCCCCTTACTGCCTAAGAATACCATAGGCATTCTTATCACTATTCCACCCCCCTATTGATCCACCTACCCATTTCTATTTTAAATTTTCATTTAAATGGGAATGTGCTCGGGGGTGGGTGGGCTGAGGAACTGTGGGGAGTGGGCGTGCGCGGGGAGGAGGGGAAGGGGAGATAATGGGGAGGTGGGGAAGGGGGGATAATGGGGAGGTGGGGAAGGAAGATGCTAAGGATAAAACAAGGAGGTAAGCGAGCGTGGAGAAGGTGTGCACATACTCACGGTGAGGCACAAGGTATATGTAGATGATCTCATCTACATTATTATTGTATTCATTCATATATTCACAGCTAATGGTGGAGCTGACCCGCGCCTCCACTCGTGATTTTTCAGGGATGAAAGGCAGTGTTTAAGGCAACCCAAGGTCTTGTGTGAGGCATCCATCTCCATTTCCAAAGTGAATACAGAAACGCGCGCGCGCGGGCGCTGCACCTACACAGGCAGGCGCGCGCGCACGCAGGCAGACGCAGGCAGATGCAGGCAGGCTGCCAGACAGGCAGAGGCAGGCAGGCACACAAAGGGGCCTCGTGGCTGAGTGGACAGCGCTCTGGGGCCGTAGTCCTAAGGGCTCGGGTTCGATTCCCGGCAGATGCATAAACAAATTGGCACAGTTTCTTTCACCTGATGCTACAGCTCATCTAGCCTAGCAGTAAATAGGTATCTGAGAGCTAGATAGCTGGTACAGGCTGCTTCCTGGGGATGCGTGTACTCGCCTAGTTGTGCTTGCGGGGGTTGAGCTCTGGCTCTTTGATCCCGCAACTGTCAATCAACAGGTGTACAGGTTCCTGAGCCTATTGGGCTCATCATATCTACACTTGAAACTCTGTATGGAGTCAGCCTCCACCACATCACTGCCTAATTAATTCCATTTGTCAACCAGTGAGTGAGTGAGTGAAATAATAGTAGCAAATATGATAGAGGAAAAATAGGTTGGTAGTGCGTACACAAGACAACAGACTGTTAAGAGAGTCGGAGTCCAAGAGCCAACAGCTCGATCCAACAGGCACAAATAGTAAACACACACATTTGCAGTTTACGAACAAGAGAACCTTAAGACCACCTGGGTCAGAAAACAGACGGAACGAACAGGCAGGCAAGATGTACATGTTCAGAAACTGGTCTCGGTGACGAAGATCATACCACAACAGCCGAGTCGTTCCTACCGGCGCCCACCACCAGGCAAACTATGGGGGCCGCTCTTGCCAGTAATTAATATAATATGGTGTTAAAATATACCACCACACCGTTATACTACCACCACCGCCGTTATACTAACCACCGCCGTTATACTAACCACCGCCGTTATACCACCACCACCGCCGTTATACCACCACCACGGCCGTTATACCACCACGGCCGTTATACCACCACGGCCGTTATACCACCACCACCACGGCCGTTATACTACCACCACCACCGCTGTTATACCACCAACACGGCCGTTATACTAACCACCACCACCGTTATACCACCACCACCGCCGTTATACCACCACCACCATCTCCGTTATACTAACCACAGCCGTTATACTACCACCACCACCGTTATACTACCACCACCACCGTTATACTACCACCACCGCCGTTATACCACCACCACCGTTATACTACCACCACCACCGTTATACTACCACCACCGCCGTTATACCACCACCACCGTTATACTACCACCACCGCCGTTATACCACCACCACCACCGTTATACTACCACCACCGCCGTTATACCACCACCACCGTTATACTACCACCACCACCGTTATACTACCACCACCGCCGTTATACCACCACCACCGCCGTTATACCACCACCACCGCCGTTATACCACCACCACCGCCGTTATACCACCACCACCGCCGTTATACTACCACCACCGCCGTTATACCACCACCACCGTTATACTACCACCACCACCGTTATGCTACCACCACCGCCGTTATACTACCACCACCGCCGTTATACCACCACCACCGCCGTTATACCACCACCACCGCCGTTATACTCACAAAGCTCCAGCTATCCGCCAGTACAATAACTGTTGCCATCATATTAATAACTAAACGAAGCTGCCGTTGCCATACAGGACACCGCTAAGTTGCTTCACTTGAGCAGCATTTAAAGGCTCAGGTTGCAAGGCAGCTGAAACTTTTAAAATGATTGAGTCAACTGGCAGAAGAGTTTAGAATGTTATTCTGCGTTTTAGCAACAGTATCGAGAAGGCAATTAAAGGCGAAGGCTCAAGAATAGGTAGAAAAGAAGTAGAAGACAGAGGGGGAGGTACTAGAGTAGAAGCTGAAGATGTATTACCAACTAGAGCAGCAGGTAAGGAGGGTATACTATCTAGAGCAGCAGGTAAGGAGGGTATACTATCTAGAGCAGCAGGTAAGGAGGGTATACTATCTAGAGCAGC
>NC_091170.1:41779124-41786624 GCF_040958095.1 Procambarus clarkii | reverse complement strand
CATTCGCCAGGCACTAGCCAAACGTCGCCAGGCACTAGCCAGCCGTCGCCAGGCACTAGCCAGCCGTCGCCAGGCACTAGCCAGCCGTCGCCAGGCACTAGCCAGCCGTCGCCAGGCACTAGCCAGCCGTCGCCAGGCACTAGCCAGCCGTCGCCAGGCACTAGCCAGCCGTCGCCAGGCACTAGCCAGCCGTCGCCAGGCACTAGCCAGCCGTCGCCAGGCACTAGCCAGCCGTCGCCAGGCACTAGCCAGCCGTCGCCAGGCACTAGCCAGCCGTCGCCAGGCACTAGCCAGCCGTCGCCAGGCACTAGCCAGCCGTCGCCAGGCACTAGCCAGCCGTCGCCAGGCACTAGCCAGCCGTCGCCAGGCACTAGCCAGGCGTCGGCAGACTCCCTGGCCATCATTGTAGGTCGACTTATTATTGAACGAATTATTGATTTACTTACGATATGCCCTTATGAGTAGAGGGAGTGATGGGCCCCTTGAGGTTTGTCTTTTTTTCTGTTTTTAAGTTTGAGTGAATTGTGTCTCGGCGTACCAAAAGCGTCTCTGGTTCTCAACGGGGCCGACAATACCAGCACGATGCCAACAATCAACACAATACGAGCACGACACAAAGACAATCCAGGGACCATCACACCTTCCTTGACAATACATACATGGCACCAGTCTACAAGATGTCCAGTAACGGCAGAGAGAAAATACAACTATTCTATAATGACAAAAATACCCCAGATACTGATCGGTCTCACAACCCCCCCCCCCTTCTCTCCTCCAGTCATCTTGGAACCGGAAAGGTGGCCCGGGTGAGGGGGGGGGATGATGGGGAGGTGGTTTTAAAGGTGGGAGGGAGAGGGTTACCTTGAGGTTACCTTGAGGTGCTTCCGGGGCTTAGTGTCCCCGCGGCCCGGTCGTCGACCAGGCCTCCTGGTTGCTGGACTGATCAACCAGGCTGTTAGACGCGGCTGATCGCAGCCTGACGTATGAGTCACAGGGTAGAAGAGTAGAGAGACACGGGGATGAGGGTGGGGCCAGTGGGAGTGTAAGGGGTGGGAAATAGTAAGGGAGGGGGGAGGGGAGGGAGAAGGTCGGGAGTAGGAAATGGGAGGGGGGTATGGAGGGGGGGGGGGGAGGTTACATCTCTAATTCCAGTTTCGTTAATCCGAGTAACCACTTCACCCTGGCACAACCCCCCCCCCCCCCTCCCCAATAGGTGTCAAGTTCGGTGTGATCACTCAACCCAACCACCAGCCTAACCTTGGAAATATCACACACACACACACACACACACACACACACACACACACACACACACACACACACACACACACACACACACACACACACACTAAAGTTAGTTAATAAATGGAATGCATTAGGAAGTGATGTGGTGGAGGCCGACTCCATACACAGTTTCAAGTGCAGATATGATAAGATCCCAGTAGGCTTAGGAACCTGTACACCAGTTGATTGACAGTTGAGAGGCAGGACCAAAAAGCCAGAGATTAACCCCGCAAGCACAACTAGGTGAGTACACCTAGGGTTGTACTCACTGTGCGTGTTGTGTTGTGTGGGTTGTGTGCGTGTTGTGTTGTGTGTGTGTTGTGTGTGTTGTGTGCGTGTTGTGTTGTGTTGTGTGGGTTGTGTGCGTGTTGTGTTGTGTGTGTGTTGTGTGTGTGTTGTGTGTGTGTTGTGTGTGTTGTGTGTGTGTTGTGTGTGTTGTGTGTGTGTTGTGTGCGTGTTGTGTTGTGTTGTGTGCGTGTTGTGTTGTGTTGTGTGGGTTGTGTGCGGGAGCAAGTGGGTACACACAAACATTCAGCAAAAACAAAATTGCGTTATGAAGGCTGGTACAGTATATAATAATGTCGGAAGAAAAGGGGGGAGGGAGGGGGAAGGGGGGTTTTGGGGTAGCCATCACACCGACCAACGCAACACACCCAGCAACGCAACACACCCAGCAATAAGCGCCCAACGTCTTCAGGAGCTGCCTCGTATGGGCCAATAGGCCTTCTGCAGTTACCTTTGTTCTTATGTTCTTAACGTCTCGCCAGTTTAACTCCAGATGTTCCAGTTTTCAGCCCGGTGGAGTACTGTTTGGGACTGTATTAAGTGTACATTCTCAACCTTACGCCAAGCTGTCGTTAGGGCGAGTTTCATCCTCCCTCCCTCCTATAAAGAGCAAATCACTCTTGTAATGCTAGTCAATCCAACTTATATGGCGGCGACTCGTCCCTGTATATAGGCCGTGTATATAGGCCTTAGTTGTCTATAAACATGAATCTAGGCATGGCGTTACAGCTTTCTAGAGATAATCTTCACATATATGTCCGCGGATCACTAGCGCAATGTCACCAAACAAGTCGTTATTTAAGAAACGATAAATAAAAGCTTCATTATGTGTAATGGGAACTCATTACGTCATTATAAATTCTTAATTTTTACAATGACGTGGCCGAAACAAGTAATGGAAACCACGCGAATGGAATGGAATGAAGCCGATGTGACGATGTTTCGGTCCGTTCTGTACACTAAGTATCCCTCAACTAAATTATCATTCTCCCAACAGCTTATGCTGACATGATAATGGAACACAAGACATACACAGCTTAGTATACCTGTAAACCTCGTAATCTACCAGAAAAGTTTACTAGAAAAAAACTGACATTGATGTCAGTTTTTCAACCAGATGATGGCCATTGATCAATGGCTATTTATGGTGGAAAATGCCTTGACATGGACCAGGGGACAACTGAGTAACAAAACTCCTTCAGTCATTGACAAGGGAGCAAGAAGTACCTACAAAAAGTACTTACAAAAGAGTACATTATTAATTAATCTATCGAAAAGGCCTCGCCTGGGAGTGCTCACACTAACACTTTTTAATGTTGTTGTTGTAAAGACTAATAAGAGCCATGCTGACTCTTGCTGATAATGCTGTCATCTGTTATGCTTTATCACTGCCTACAGCATATCCCCCTTACACTTTCTGACTGACTGACTATCTATTGCCACTACAAAGATCGAAACAAACCATATCGATTTCAAGGAAAACACATTTTACTTTATGTCAAGAAAATACATTAAACGACCTCTCTGATTTATTAAGACAAGCATCAACCCAATACAAATTTTAAGCAATATTCATATAACCTTCTGGGTATTAATTAACATTATAAAGTCAAAGAAAGACAATGAAATGTGTGGCAACCTGTCCAACATGCAGAGAGCGAGTCACAATAACGTGGCTGAACATCAATACCCAACCCACACACATTGAATGGAAGGAACGACGTTTTGGTGTGTTCTGGGCGCCCCATCAAGTGGAAACTGAGCAACAAAGGGGAAGGAAGCGCTTTGCTGCTGCCGACTTTCGACTCTTAAGTGGTCCAGAATGCATCCGAAATGTCGGCGTTTTCGCTAGATACGCGTGGCGGGCTTATTTGTTCTATATTGTTCTATATAACGTTTGTTAGCCCCGTAGTTAACCAACACGGTGAACAAGTCTCGCCACGACGGCAGTGAACAAGAACACCTCAAGATGAAGACATACAGGATGATTCCTGGTGCTCTCGCATGTATACGGGCTCGCCATAGCCCGTGCTACATGGACACTTCGTTCTGAGTAGCTTAATCTAAAACAACAACAATAACTCTCGCATATACACGACACAGCAACATAAGGGAAGAATTTAAAGTACTACTCACAAATACTAAGGAACTGTGCAACTCAACACGACCCCTTGCATCAGGACCGCGAGACTCAACATCTGCAACACTGCATAGAGACAAACTAACTCTGGGTTTTCAGTAGGCCGGTAAGTGTTGCTAAGGCTCATCCTTATGACATTTAATGTGACTATCGTGCGTGGCGTTCCAGTTAACAATATCCCAATATCTGCACCTACACACACACACACACACACACACACACACACACACACACACACACACACCCGTCGCCAAAATGAGTCGAACAATCCTAGCGGTGTTGAAACAAAATTTAAACATTTGACACTATTGATTCTTGCGTAAATAATTTAAGGTCACAGGAGCAGTGTGTTTATACCGAGGGCTCCGTCCAACCATCAACAGGTCGTACTGCAGCACATCCCAAGGCTTACAAAAAAACAAAAAATGTACACAAACCACTAAGGCAGACTAAACAACTGGCTAAGGTTCACACACACACACACATTCACACACACACACACACATTCACACACACACACACACATTCACACACACACACATTCACACACACATTCACACACACACACACATTCACACACACACACATTCACACACACATTCACACACACACACACACACACACACATTCACACACACACACATTCACACACACACACATTCACACACACACACATTCACACACACACACATTCACACACACACATTCACACACACACACACATTCACACACAACATTCACACACACACATTCACACACACACATTCACACACAAAATGAGAGAATAATTTTCCTCTGATTTAAGGTCAGTTCTTCAAACACCTGCTAACCCCACTTGCAAAACAGATTGTAAAACTCTTGCATGATGAAGATAATACACAATCTAATCGACACAAAGATAAAGGAGTCTTCAATTCCCTGAGAATGGATACCAGCTCTCAGCCACCTGCCGGCCTCACCACACACACAAGACCGCTAAACAACCCCACAACCCAACAACAACTACTCACAACAAAACTTTCATACCTCACAACCAAGAAAATTACGAGCACACGATTGGCAAAAAAAAAAAAATAAATTATGCCGTTGAATGAGTACGTATAAAGTGCTGAGAACCGTCCACCACAAGTGGACGGTTGACGGGCACGAGACGTCGAGAAGTGTGACAGGTAGTAACAGACAGGTAATGAGGTACGGGTGTAATTATCTTAGGCAGGTGAATGAAGAAAACCACCTCTGAACTCCCCCATTTGTTAGCCGCCTTGACGAGGAGTTGAGACACACACACACACAATGAGCATTTTAACAATTCAACCATTCAGGGATGCGAGAAGATATCTTCACTAGTCCACACTAGGTTTGCTTGCTCAGAATGGTAGTTTTTGTTGCATACCTGAAGAAGAGGGTTTACCTGGAGCGGGTTTCGGGAGTTGTTCTAGTCCGAGCCCGGCCAGGGGCTAGGCTTTGTTGCCGGCTAGTTTATTGTGTATCCCATACTCATCCTGTGAGCGGTAGTGTATTATGCACCCCATACTCATCCTGTGAGTGGTAGTGTATTGTGCACCCCATGCTCATCCTGTGAGCGGTAGTTTATTGTACACCCCATACTCATCCTGTGAGTGGTAGTGTATTGTGCACCTCATACTCATCCTGTGAGTGGTAGTGTATTGTGCACCTCATACTCATCCTGTGAGTGGTAGTGTATTGTACACCCCATACTCATCCTGTGAGCGGTAGTGTATTGTGTATCCCATACTCATCCTGTGAGTGGTAGTGTATTGTACACCCCATACTCATCCTGTGAGTGGTAGTGTATTGTGCACCCCATACTCATCCTGTGAGTGGTAGTGTACGGGACACCCCATACTCATCCTGTGAGTGGTAGTGTACTGTACACCCCATACTCATCCTGTGAGTGGTAGTGTACGGGACACCTCATACTCATCCTGTGAGTGGTAGTGTACGGGACACCTCATACTCATCCTGTGAGTGGTAGTGTACGGGACACCTCATACTCATCCTGTGAGTGGTAGTGTACGGGACACCTCATACTCATCCTGTGAGTGGTAGTGTACGGGACACCCCATACTCATCCTGTGAGTGGTAGTGTACGGGACACCCCATACTCATCCTGTGAGTGGTAGTGTACGGGACACCCCATACTCATCCTGTGAGTGGTAGTGTACGGGACACCCCATACTCATCCTGTGAGTGGTAGTGTATTGTACACCCCATACTCATCCTGTGAGTGGTAGTGTACGGGACACCCCATACTCATCCTGTGAGTGGTAGTGTACGGGACACCCCATACTCATCCTGTGAGTGGTAGTGTACGGGACACCCCATACTCATCCTGTGAGTGGTAGTGTATTGTACACCCCATACTCATCCTGTGAGTGGTAGTGTATTGTACACCCCATACTCATCCTGTGAGCGGCAGCCAAAAAAAAAAGGATTACAGAGGGCACAAAAGGTCGTAATCAGAGCTCAGCGGAGACATTAACAATTACATGTAATCAGCCCACACCTTTTGATGATAATGTCAATTAGTTACAAAACCACTGAATTACAATGTCTAGATATTTACATAAATTATTATGCATTGACGGAAGGTCTTTTGCTAACATATAAAATATTTTAGATAATGGACTATCAGAGGGATTACACTAGAGCCGCCGTTTATAATGACCAGTCTTCACACTGTACAAGTTATTCATTACTCTAGAGTATGTCATTCATCTACGAGAGGCGAAATGTAGATACTGCGTAAGGATTTCAGATATTATTTAGAATTTTATTTATTTATTTTGACTACTCATATCCCATATTTCCGAGTCCATTATGTGCCTCTGTAACCCTTTATACTACCGCCCGAGGCATGGGTATGGGGTCCACCACCGCCCGAGGCATGGGTATGGGGTCCACCACCGCCCGAGGCATGGGTATGGGGTCCACCATCGCCCGAGGGATGGGTATGGGGTCCACCATCGCCCGAGGGATGGGTATGGGGTCCACCACCGCCCGAGGCATGGGTATGGGGTCCACCATCGCCCGAGGGATGGGTATGGGGTCCACCATCGCCCGAGGGATGGGTATGGGGTCCACCATCGCCCGAGGCATGGGTATGGGGTCCACCATCGCCCGAGGCATGGGTATGGGGTATATAACGACTCAACCATGTTCGACAAAACAACATTCGGTATATGAGATACGATATCTATTCACACATTGCTTGAAGAAAACAGAGCAAGACTTACATAGAGAGGAAGACAGATCATACATCACACACCCCACATCTCTAACCCTGTCCATGGAGGACAGAAGAAAATGTATATATGCTGGTTAGCATTGTAAATGTGTGGCCACGTCTGTGGTAGAAAAAACAACTCCATACTACTACTACTACTACTACTACTACCTCTCTCTCTCTCTCTCTCTCTCTCTTTTGCTATTTAATTGTTTCTCTGGTTCTGCCTACAACTTTTATCAACATCTCTGTTCTTCCTCCTCGGTTCTCTCCCCTCTTGTATTCCCTTCCTCTTCGTCCACTTCTCTATCATTAATCATCCTACTCCTTCCCTCGCCTCTCTCAAACCCCTCTATACCGTCTTCCCCCCACCCTCCCCTCCCCTCTCAATTGCCTCACCTAAGCTTATCACACTGGAGGGACGCGCGCCCCCCAATCCCTACCTAGCGGATCATCCCCCTCTTTCACACCCCCCCCCCCCGTCCTCTATCCCTCGCCCAGCGGTCACTAATCTCAGTTTAAGGTTATTTACAAGACAAGTCTT
>NC_091170.1:41731624-41774124 GCF_040958095.1 Procambarus clarkii | reverse complement strand
ACGCCAAAACACTTAATACAATTTCCGGGGTCCAGCCTTCATTTTTCTTTTCTGATATAATTACATTAAAATTTCATGGCAATTACAACCGTAGGCTAAAAAAATAAACCAATTATCTTAATTCACCCAGTAATCAGTGTAAAAAAAAAAGAGAAACTGTAAATCTATTTACGAGACTTAGTATACCTGGAGCATACCTAGAGAGGGTTTCGGGAGTTCTTCCACTCCCCAAGCCCGGCCTGAGGCCAGGCTCGGCTTGTGATAACTTGGTCCAACAGGCTGTTGCTTGGAGCGGGCCGCAGGCTCACATATCCAGACGTTGTATTTGAGCGCTGTGGACACTGCAGCGCGGGTCGAGGCGACCGGCGCCACAACCACAACAATGCACCACTGACAGTTGACATTGGTGGGGGCAAGTGTGTTAGCTAGCAGAGAAGCAACCAGTCAGCCAACCAACCAACCTGTCAATCACCTTGCCAACCAATCAACCAGTCAATCACCTTGTCAACCAGTCACCCACCTTGCCAACCAACCAACCAGTCAATCACCTTGTCAACCAACCAATCACCTTGCCAACCAACCAACCACCCTGAAGCCACTACCTCCCACCGTTCACCTTCCCTTCCAAACCACAACATACTTGAACTTGTTCAGTGTTTCCAAGTTCCTATTTTTTGGGGGTTAATTTTGAGTCTACGTAAATAGGCCCGTCAGATTTTCTTACTGCCTATCAGTAAATAGCACCCAGGTTGTTATCTCATTGAGGTTATCTTGAGATGATTTCGGGGCTTTAGTGTCCCCGCGGCCCGGTCCTCGACCAGGCCTCCACCCGCAGAAAGCAGCCCGTGACAGCTGACTAACACCCAGGTACCTATTTTACTGCTAGGTAACAGGGACATAGGGTGAAAGAAACTGCCCATCGTTTCTTGCCGGCGCCCGGGATCGAACCCGGGACCACAGGATCACAAGTCCAGCGTGCTGTCCGCTCGGCCGACCGGCTCCCTGGTTGCATCCTGGGGAGGGTCAGTAATTCTATCTTAAGGAGAACCTCGATATAAACATTGTACATATATACACACTGGCTGCCTGTCCCCCGATACAATAAATTATTAATTATTATTAAGTTCCCGTAGGAAGAACCCGGTCAAGAGGGCTGTGAATGTGAGCATGCGGGCGCCTCACAACAACAGCCCTATAGGTCAAGTTACCACAAGACAAGCCTTGGCCCCAGGTCGGGCATGGGGGGGGGGGGTAGAAGCACTCTCGAAAACGACAAAGAGGTAAACAACAGGTAAGCAAGCGTATAGACTAAGTGACTGACTGACTGGAATATAATTATATACGTCCAAGACTTGATAAGGGAATCTCACGTTGAGGATAATTCAGTGAAGAACTCTTACTATTTTAAACTCGTACATTTATATATATACAGGTGTATTATACAACAAGTGTGTATACATATACATACATGAATTTTAAAAGACTGCAAGAGCAACAAGAACAATATACGTCACGTATTCCACCCCCTGGGAGACGAGTCCCTGCACTCTGGCATGGCAATAAGAGACATGCAATACCTGTTTCAACCCCCCTGCCCCACCCCTCTCACCTCACCCCTTCTCTCCTCTCCTCTCCCATCCCCTCCCCTCCCACCCCCTCCCCGCCCCACTCCTCTCCTCCCCTCCCACCCCTCCCCTCTACAACTCCCACCCCTCCCCTCTACAACTCCCACCCCTCCCCTCTACAACCACTCCCCTCCCTATCCTTCTCTGTAGCACAAGCTTCCCCATTATTATGTCTGTACACAAGCCACCGCAACTCTCATTTCCAACGCAAGCCACTACAATTAAAATTTCCAATACAAGCCATCATATTTCTGAAGAGGGCAGTACGATAATTTTGTGAGGAATTAAATAAAAACGGTTCGATTTAAATTGATTTGGTTTAAGCCAAAAATGTGAATCGATGATTTTGTAAAGACGTTTTACTCCTAGTTTGCCGCGTGCCAGCCGGGTGCCAGCCGGGTGCCACCCGGGTGCCAGCCGGGAGCTTGCCAAGCGGATTTACCGCCAAGAAATATGGCAGTCCGGTGACACCTTGTTGTCTGCCAAAACAGCTGGACAATAACATTATAAAACAGTATTGTTTACATTAAAAGCTTGGTTGCGTTAGACGAGTGAACGCGGCTATTTATTTTATAACCCAAGTGAGGCTTTTTCCCCCCGAGCGTTACAAGCAGTAAATTCTCCCACACCACCATTACTAATCCTTGATTTAAAAATTATTTTGTTTTCCCCATGACGGAATGCTTGTTAGAGAGTCGTGAAAATACAGCCACAAATCATGAGCTCTCCTCCCCCCTGCCCATCCATCTCCACTAATAAAACTGGACAGAAATGATCCTTGGACCTCACGGCTCCCATCCACCCCCCCCCCTCCCATCCCTGGCAACCAGCCCATACCCCTCTACATAAATACATCCCTCACTAGCAGCCGGTCCATCCCCTTCTACACACATCCCCATAGCAATCAGCCTATCCTCCCATCCCCACCCTCTACATAATTCCGATAAGCATTCTTCAACGTATGGTTATACACCCCCCCCCCCCGGTGCCCAAACAATACAGCACCCCCACACACACAGCCATCCCGCTCTTCATCCAGCCAACCCCCCCCCTCCCCAATCCCCAAGCCAGCCATCCACGCCACTCTTCACCCAGAACGCCCCCAAATCCATCTACCATCCTTTTCAACACTACCCAGTCATCTTCAACTAGCCGTTGTTGTTGTTGTTGTTGTTTAAGGTTCAGCTACTGGGAACAAAACGTTGCAAGTAGCACGGGCTATGGTGAGCCCGTCGTGGACTTACCTGGCACAGGAGCGGGGCAGTAACGGCCTCTCAGCTAGCCTTTCTTCACCAATTATATCAGTCATCCCTATTTTCACCTCGTCCTCCCAGCACCCTCGACCATTCCAGTCCCTCACCATCCAACCCTTCTCTCTCCAAGCCAAGCACCTGGCCAACCCAGCCCCTAGTTCATCCACCTGGACTCTAGGAGACTCGAACCCTGGACACCCCCCTGTGTAAGGCCGAAGCTCCTATATTCAAACTAGGGCTTACAACCTTCCACCCTCCCAACTCAATCCCCAGATACACATCTACCTTCCCCTAGCCCCCCAACACATACGACCAGTTTCCCTAACAGCTTGTCCTAACAACCGGCCACAGCTTCTAACACCTCCACTCTCTCCCCTTCAACAGCCCATTTACGACCCCCTTCCCCTCTCACAAACTAGGTCTTGCCCCTCACAGTGTGTCAACGAGGGTAAGGGGAGGGGCGCCACGCTCCAGCTTGCAACATTTGCTTACAAATTCACAGAAACCTTTCCTCCTGCCCTCAACATTTCGGGACCAGCAGCTGGTGTGAGGGAAGAGCCTGCTGGTCAGGGAGGGGAGACGGGAAGGGAACGGGGAGAGGAGGGGAGATATAGAGACAGTAGAGACAGAGGGGTTAGGCAAAAGGGAAGGGTCAACGGATATGAAGAGGCACATGTAACATCACACTAAAAGTGACAGACAAGTATATCGCAAACCGGATTTCTCGACGGCCAGTCTTGCGTGCACGCCTGCATCTCCTACACACAAACGCGCACACGCACGCACGCCCTATTAGCACTGCTAACATTCGACGTGAGCACAGCGACACAAGCCTCATCATTACTTGTTTTCTTGCATTGTTGCATCCCCCCTCTCCCTCCCTCCCTCTCCCTTCCTCTCCCGCTCTCTCTTCCTCTTCCCCCCCCCCCTCTCTCTCTCCGTCTCTCTCAGCACCCGCCTATCTTGCCCACTCAAGCCAAGCCTCCTACCTACCCCAACCCAAGAGTCCAACCCACTTCAATCAGGCGTCCAACAGACGGCAACCCCAACATTTATCCACTTCAACCCAATCGTCTCACCCTATTCAATCCAAGCATTCAATCCCCCTCCCATGTCAACCACAACCACGATCCTCCCAAACCCAGCGTCCCTCGCCTTTAGGCTAAGCACACCACTCCCTTCCCTCCTTGACTCCCTACACTACACCAACACCCAGGCCCCACCCCCCCCACTCCCCCCCTCCCTCATGATCCCAATCCTTAGATCCCAACCGGCACAATTGTGTGATACCTGACGCATCACCATCACATCCCGCGAACATTAACATGCTGAGAGAAGCCTCACAACTTCCCGCCAACCAGCCAGCCAGGCCAGGTCTGCCGCCAGCCAGCCAGCCAGCCAGCCAGCCAGCCAGCCAGCCAGCCAGCCAGCCAGCCAGCCAACCAGCCCAGGGCCGCCAGCCAGCCAGCCAGTCAGCCCAGGGCCGCCAGCCAGCCAGCCAGCCCAGGGCTGCCGGCAGCCTCCGTCCGCCCTTATCCCCTGCTATCAGCCTCTCGACTCTCTACCTTCCTGGAAAAATCATCCTCGCATAAATCCATCAGAATAAAAACAAGGGTGATATGCAATTTGTGGGGGAGACATAACTTGCAGGGGGTATAAAAACCGGGCCCATCCCGCCAGACGCTTAGCATCGCCGGCCCAGCCATACACATCACACACCTCCACCTGCACCCACAAATTCTTATTTATTGTATGCCTTTTTTTTTTTAACCCTACACCCCTTTTCTTCCCTTTTTTATGGTCTCCCAACGGTGTGTGTGTGTGTGTGTGTGTGTGTGTGTGTGTGTGTGTGTGTGTGTGTGTGTGTGTGTGTGTGTGTGTGTGTGTGTGGTGTGTGTGTGTACATTATATATCTATAAATTATGCTTGTGCATGGGCTTAGGCCAGATGCTTGGAGCTAGCCTAACTCAAATTAATACATTAAACATGGAGGGTAGGCTTGTGTCATACATCAGTCGGGGTTGGCTCCAGTGCTTTACTTTAAGAAATAGTGGCATCTACCTCCCCCCCCCCCAAACCCCACGATCGATGTTCATTAAGTACGAAATATTGGTGGAGTTGTCCGTAGATTTATTTATCAATTTTTGTTCTGCTGATGGGGATTTTATAGCATCACCTAGTTAGCTTTTTTGACACACTGTACTCCACTTCATATAGTCTAGGGTAGCTGCACTAATGCAGATGTACCTAATATGTTAATAAAAAAAAAAAAAAATGCGTGTTGCCGCATGCTTATGGCTTGGCGCTTTTCCATGATAGTTACCTCCCTTCACTCTTGCGTGTTCCCGCAAGCTCTTGGATGGTCTACCTCTTGTTGGTTCCGGGGATCAACGTCCCCACGACCCTGTCTCTGACCAGGCCTCCTGGTTGGAGATCTGGTCAACCAGGTTGTTGGATAAAGCTGATATGAATCCCACGCAAGCCCCCTGCGTGTCCACGCAAGCCCCCTGCGTGTCCACGCAAGCCCCCTGCGTGTCCACGCAAGCCCCCTGCGTGTCCACGCAAGCCCCCTGCGTGTCCACGCAAGCCCCCTGCGTGTCCACGCAAGCCCCCTGCGTGTCCACGCAAGCCCCCTGCGTGTCCACGCAAGCCCCCTGCGTGTCCACGCAAGCCCCCTGCGTGTCCACGCAAGCCCCCTGCGTGTCCACGCAAGCCCCCTGCGTGTCCACGCAAGCCCCCTGCGTGTCCACGCAAGCCCCCTGCGTGTCCACGCAAGCCCCCTGCGTGTCCACGCAAGCCCCCTGCGTGTCCACGCAAGCCCCCTGCGTGTCCACGCAAGCCCCCTGCGTGTCCACGCAAGCCCCCTGCGTGTCCACGCAAGCCCCCTGCGTGTCCACGCAAGCCCCCTGCGTGTCCACGCAAGCCCCCTGCGTGTCCACGCAAGCCCCCTGCGTGTCCACGCAAGCCCCCTGCGTGTCCATGCAAGCCCCTGCGTGTCCATGCATACACAGTTGCTTGCGTGTTCTTGCAAGCCCCCTGCGTGTGTTCGCGAGCGTTCTGTACATTGCACATGAATGTTCTCCCGTCAGTGAAGCTGTACATCTTGTGGAAATGTGTATTTCTCTCTGTAAGAACAGGTTTGTTAAAACCGTGTACGCGTGTTGAGGCCATAGCCAGCAAGGTTAACTAAACCCCCTGCAACCCTTCTCCCCCTCCCCACGGCAACCATCCTCAACCATGTCCCTGCCCCCCCCCCCCCCCCCACAACACAACACCCTTCTCTGCTTCTGTTGGTGTTCAGTAATTAAGGACACTTGAGCCACCGCCATCTTGGCTGTATGATGGAAGAAGAACACCAATCTTCTTGAGGTTATCTTGAGATGATTTCGGGGCTTTTTAGTGTCCCCGCGGCCCGGTCCTCGACCAGGCCTCCACCCCCAGGAAGCAGCCCGTGACAGCTGACTAACACCCAGGTACCTATTTTACTGCTAGGTAACAGGGGCATAGGGTGAAACTCTGCCCATTGTTTCTCGCCGGCGCCCGGGATCGAACCCGGGACCACAGGATCACAAGTCCAGCGTGCTGTCCGCTCGGCCGACCGGCTCCTCCGCTCGGCCGACCGGAACCAAGAACTAAACAGAAACTTAACTTTTAAACAGGTTCAAGGACACCAAAAGCAAAAGTAGTTCATTAGTCATCTTCAAAAGCGGTTTCTAGCAAAACCGGACTATTTTTTATAAGAACAATATTTAAACTGTTCAAGTTCATAATGTGTTGGGGAGTCTGGCCAGCCGCGGTGGCATAGAGAAAATGGGGAACCACATTCAACACAAAGTTTTCACTAAAGATGCAGCGCTTACCTTGTGGTTGCACTGGTTCCGAGGATCAACGTCCCCGCGGCCCAGTCTCTGACCAAGCCACCTGGTTGGTGGTCTGGTCAACCAGGCGTTTAGGAAGCAGTTTAAAAGCCTAAAGCTTTTAGATGCCTGAGGCTTTCACGCCGCAGCCTGACGTATGAGTCACAACTCGATTGATCAGCTGTGCTTTGGAGGTGTTTATGAATCTCTCTTGAACACTGTGAGGCGTCGGCCAGTTATACCCCTTATGTGTAGCGGGAGTGTGTTGGACAGTCTTGGGGCCCTTGATGTTCATAGTTCTCTCTCAGAGTACCTAATTGCACCTCTGCTTTTCAACTTTGTTGACTTTACAAGTCGGCCAGAAATTTATCTAACCTAACCTAACCACCAAACCTGACACCATAACCCTTTACACCACCAACCGTATCCTTGACAATATTACTGGGTTAAAACCGCCTCAAAACCCAGCGTTACCACCCCCGCAAAACTCTCAACACCTCTCCCAAGTACCAATAAGTTAATGAACCACCAGCCGGGAATCACCACAAAAGGTATTCCTCCAAGACAACACACTAATTGACAAAAAAAAAAAAATACGAAACGAGGCGGGTTGAAGAAGGTGATAATCTACCCCAAGCCGATATATCTAACCCCCCCCCCCCCCCAATCATCACTCGAACTGCCCCTCCCCCCCCCAGGACAGCATCTTGATTAGGGTCAAAGTGGCCAAGTCTGGGGCTATATAGAAAAATGTAGATAAGGGCGTGAGATGAAGCGGCGCGTTATGTACAAGTTAATAGATAAAAGGTGTCAAGAGCGGCCCAGCCGGCCATGAGAAGGGCTGAGGTACGGGAGCACCAGCACACACTTGACTGCTGACACCACAACACCTCCACACCACCACCCTCTCCTATCTCAGTTTTTCCCTTTGTTTTTGGGTGGTTAGTGGGGAGGTTGGTAGGTGGTAGTGGTGTGGGGAGGTAGGAAGGGGGGGTTGTGGATACAAAGAATGGGGGGAGGGAGAGGTGGTGAGTGAGTGAGTGAAGATGGAGGACGGTCGGAATGTAAAAAAAAATAAAAAAAATGGAAAGTGGGAAGAGAGAAGGATGGAAGAAGGATGAGTGCGTGGACAGATTACAAATGCACAATAATGAAAACCAAAATAATGTGGATTATAGGAGTAAAATGTGGTAAGAAACAAAGAATGGGAAGCTATGGTAACAGGTGTAGAAGGGGGGAGAGGACATTTACCTCAGCATGTCCAACACACATGACAATACATATACACCCCTTGCCCCCAGCGGCTGCACGGGGTGTACTCCCCTAGTTGTGCTTGCGGAGGTTGCGCTTCCGGGGGTTGAGCTCTGGTTCTTTGGTCCCGATAAACTGTCAATCAATCAACTTTTTAATTTTTTCCCCCACACATCCCCCAGGAAACAGCCCGTAGCAGCTGTCCAACTCCCAGGTACCTATTTATTGCTAGGTGAACAGGGGCATTGTTGTGTACATATATATAATGTACATACATACAACAATAATATTCCTGTAATCGTGCCTCGGCGACAATCTTGTGCCTATAGATGTTCCACGAGCCACAGGCTGTGGTGCCCCTGGGTATGGTCCCTACAGGTCACCTCCCAACACTCCCGCAGTGAACTACAAAGACAACACAGGCTCAGGCAGTCACAGCCTCCACCACAAACTACAAGGGAGGCACTGGGGCAGCACGCCGCCTGTGCTCCACACCACCACCCTCGCCACATCTTCAAGACTCGAAAATTATACGACACAAACAATGTTAAACAGTAGATCAATACCAGGTAGTTCTCGCCACGTGTTGAGAGCGCGTAAACAAATTGCTTGCTTACCTGCTTGATACCAGCTTGATCGGGTTCTGGGAGTTCTCCCCAAGCCCGGCCCGAGGCCAGGCTTGACTTGCGAAACCTTGGTCCACTAGGCTGTTGCTTGGAGCGGCCCGCAGGCCCACATATCCATCACAGCCCGGTTGGTCCGGCACTCCTTGAAAAAAACTATCTAGTTTTCTCTTGAAGATGTCCACTGTTGTTCCCACAATATTTCTTATAATCGCTGGGAAGATGTTGAACAACCGTGGACCTCTGATGTTTATACAGTGTTCTCTGATTGTGCCTATGGCACCCCTGCTCTTCACAGGTTCTATTCTGCATTTTCTTCCATATCGTTCACTCCAGTACGTTGTTATTTTACAGTGTAGATTTGGGACCTGGCCCTCCAGTATCTTCCACGTGTATATTATGTCATATCTCTTTCGTCTCCTTTCTAGTGAGTATATTTGGAAAGGAGACGAGAGAGAGATCAAATAATATACACGTGGAAATGTGCGAAGTGCGGCGAGGAATTCAAACAGTGTACAAGGTGAAACTATGACAAGCTGGCGTGTCATAGTTTCCCCTCGAGCCTGTTGCTGGGGTGTTAGGGTTCCCCACACTACCCGTCCTCCTAATACACCCTCGCATTTTGATGCATATTTTATCAGAGGCCAAAAAATGCCGTATTAGAAAATGGTAGCGGTTCGCGAAATTAACATACTGTCCCATTTTCTGTTTTGGGTCCTCTGATAGGTTAGGATAGGGCACGCTAGTACGACAGTTTCTTGACGTTGGCCCTACCTTTCAAGTTCAAGTATGTTTATTGAGATAAGCAATAAATACATCTCAAAGGGATAGAGTAGCTTAGGCTATTTCTACCCCCCCCCCCCCCTGGCCCTACCTTTAGAGGACGGGCTGCTCCACAGGCCCATAAGGAGTTCTGAAATACTATGGACTAAAAGGAATTCTATTTTCCCTCATCGACTGATTATGTGGCTCTAATGTGTCTTTTTTTTTTTTGGCGTTGCCTCTTGGAGCATACCTGGAGCATACTGGAGCATACCTGGAGAGGGTTCTGGGAGTAGTTGTTCGTTGACCTGTGAGAGCTTGGTCCAACAGACTGTTGCTTGAAGCGGCCCGCAGGCCCATATATCCATTAAAGCCTGGTTGGTCCAGCACTTCTTGCAAAAACTTATCTAAGTGTCTCTTAAATACATTCACCTTTGTTACAGCATTATTTCTACTGCTTGCTGGGTGTTGAACAGCTGTGGACCTCTGATGTTAAGACATTAAGACAGTTCTCTGTGCCTATGGCACCCCTACTTCTCACTGGTTCTATTCTGCATTTCCTTCCATACCTTTCGCTCCAGTAAGTTATTCCACTGTGCAAATTTGGGACCAAGCCTTCAAGTATCTTCCATGTATATATTACAAGTTTAGAGGTGGAGTGTTGTAGCAGTACAACACTGGCCACAGCCACCCAGCAGGAGCGGCGGCTTCCAGCGGTGGCGTCAGCAGCCTCAGCACCCCAGGTATGCTGCCCCGACCACCACCACCAGCAGGTAATTGACGCCGCCACAACCATCACCATTTTACACGCGTCCCACCGCCCGATGGCGATACGGAGGAGCCGAGTCCAGTGAGAGTGATGTCAACCGGTATTAAGGAGGATAGGGAAGGTGAGAGGCTTCAACATGAAGACTCGTGATGTCAAGTCAAAAGTGATTTCAACGGAGAAGACTGATATGATCGCAATGACTATTACATATTATTGATGGAAAAGATGGAGCGCGACAGGAAGATGCTGGAAACTAGAGACGGCACTAAGACGGTAACGCCAAGCCTAAGCAGGAATTGACTTGTTAACAGGAGAACTACAGCTCCTTGCAACATCAACAGGCTGCCCCAGGCCTCGGCATGCAATACCTGCTTGATACCTGGTTGATGGGGTTCTGGGAGTTCTTCTACTCCCCAAGCCCGGCCCGAGGCCAGGCTTGACTTCCGAGAGTTTGGTCCAACAGGCTGTTGCTTGGAGCGGCCCGCAGGCCCACACACACACACACAATATCAAGTAGCATAGCAGTGTTCAATTATTCACGTCAGGCTTAAGGAATAGTGGTGACCAAACCACGCGTCAGAAAATGGAGAAGCGACGACGTTTCGGTCCGTCCCGGAACCAGTATCAAGTCGTGCGATAAAACGAGTTGAGAATGGTACGGCAGGGGCGAAACGTCGGCGTTTCTTCATCTTCTGAAGAAGAAACGCGTAGTTTCCAAACTGTGTAGTTTGGTCGTCATGTCTTCAGCCCCGTTACTGTGACTCGTCGTCTGCTTAAGAATAGTGGGTAAGGCAAGAGTCCACAGAACCTCTATGATGTACATGGGTAACCTCATAGTGGTTAAGGTAAGCGCCCGGACACAGCCCCCTTGTATGTACATGGGTAACCTCATAGTGGTTAAGGTAAGCATCATCAAGACACAGCCAGTGACATTTCTGAATCCCGAAAATAATCAGATGTAAATAGGAGCATAAATTAACACAGCATACAAGGTTCATGAACATCCGTTAACAGGAGTGAACGCACTGACTAACATTACAACATGTATGACATCCGCAGGTTGTATGCGGATGTCATACCCCTACAACCTATATATAACCTCTATATATAACCCCTATATATAACCTCCCTACAACACCACCGAAGCATCCACCACTACCTTAAAATATGCTAACGAGGAGCAACTTAGAATGTAACATCGTGGATTTTTTTTGTTTAATTTTCATCCATTTGATGAATATTTTATTCCCCCCCCCCTCCCCGACCCTGAGGGGACCGTAAGGCCAATCTACCCACGCTGGGGAGTGGGAAACCGGACCTTCTCACCTTGTTAAGGTGTAAACTCTGTCTTGCATGTCTGAATGTCACTTTACAGATGGCTATCAGATGCGGGGGATCAGACTATTTTGATTGGCACCAAGTATCTAGCCAAGAATGCTGAATATGTCCTGGGCTCCCAAGACAAGTTCTCTTATCAGCGTGGGCCCAAGTGTGAGTGTGTGTGTGTGAGTGAGTGTGCAAGTCGCTATCCGCTCACCAGCGATTGATTCTTGCCATATTGGGCGAGGCCCACGATGGCTGGAGGGGGTGGGGGGGGGGGGAGATGTTTTGTAATACAATGTCACAATAAACAGTAGATGGGGAGGGTGAAGTATGGGGGAGGGTGAAGTATGGGGGGGGGGTTATCACTCACTCACTCTCACACACACACACACACACACACACACACACACACACACACACACACACACACACACACACACACACACACACACATACACCTTCCTATTACAATGTTCACTGCCGACAACCTACAACAACTCCCACCTGATATACAAGGTGGCCGCTGGTGTCGACGCTCCGACACCAATACAGCCTACAGCGGGTACACCAATACAGCCTACAGCGGGTACACCAATGAGAGCCAGCGCCAACACCCTAAACAACCAATAACACCACAAGGCTCAGTTTCCAGAGTCGATAGCGAGCTTCCTACACACGCAACTCACTCAAAACTCCCTTCAGTTCCTATGGCTTGTGACGCTCTTCACACGCAATGTACTCGAGAGGCAGACCTCCAAGAACTACAGGAGCTGCCTCGAGTAAGTTCAGCGAAAAGTTCTGAAAATTCTCAAGACGTTCTTCAACACTTTATTCATCGACCAAAGACTTGACCCAAATTAATGGCTATAAAAGTTTTGATCATAAGGGGGGTAAAAAGAAGGGAAATAGGAAGAAAACGCCAACTTGAAGCAGCCCAAAGGGGAAACAATCCAAAGGGGGTAGTGTCGAACTTGCATAAATAATGTTCTATTTTTTTTTTGGTGGGGGAGTAAAGAAGATGGGGAGTGGCACGGGGGAGGGAAAAGTTCAGACATGGGAGATATAGTACGAATTCGGTACTATAAACGGGCGGGAAAGGGAGGGAGTAGGGGAAGGGAGAGGATGGAAGAGAGGGAGGGGAAAGTGATGGGGGATAGGGAGGAATGGTCTGTGAGACAAGAGGGAGGCAGCAAAGAACGGGGGGGGGGGGGGGGGACAGAAAAAGTGATGGAGCTAGGAAGGGCTAGACGGACAGGAAGAACTAACAGAGGGACGGACGGTATGCGACAGTAGCCAGAACAAAAACCTTGTACACAGATCAACGCTATAAATTTAAAACAAACAAAAACCCATAAAAGCAAAAGCCAAGTAGTTGTGGAGGTGATATATATATTACAACTACCTCACTCCAGCCAGGGACACAACAGCCACCCCCAGAATCCCTCTACCACTCACCATCAATACCCCCCCCCCTCTCATACCCCACAAATCCCCCACTTTTCTAGTACCCTACAGCTCTCCCTTGTCCACTTTCACACCCACACGTCTTCCGATGGCCAATAACCAGCCCCCTTCCTCGTCACCCCCTCCCGCCCCTTCCCCCGTGGTCACCCCCTCCCCCCCAAACCGGTCACAAGACGCCACATCAACCAGGTACCATCAGCGGGATAAGCAAGATTGGCCAAAAAACACCCGAGATTTAAATCTAAGTTACGAAGGCAAATAATTAAACACTATGTTAATGGAAGATAATATAAAGTGGAGACATGATTGGCACATACAGAATACTCGGGGAATATACAGTTGTGACAGGCTGTTTAGCATGGAAATTACCGGAACAGGGAGCTACAGCTTTAAGCAACTAAATGAGTCACTAACATTATAAATAAATAATTTGAACGAGGAGTGAATATAATGATTGCACCGTGAAACAGTGAAGCGAGAGGTTATGCACCGCTTACATGTAGGCATGATAGAGGCCTAAAGATTCTGGAACCCGTGCACCAGTCGCTTGAAAGAGGCTACGCTCAGAGATGAAGCTCAACCCCCGTAAGCACAACTAGGCGAGTCCATGTAGGTGGGTTGAAGGGCCTGGCGTACTTCAACAAGTGGACAGGTCGGGTCCAGGCGTGGGCAGCAGTGTGTTGTAAAGCGGCAAGTTTATGGTGCGGTGCTTCACACTGCTCGAGAGCCTTGTGTCTTGATCACAGACCTTTTAAATCCTGGTTATTGGTCACGCGTCGCCCAATTTCCATTTCTGCGTCTGTTGGTTGATTATATCATTGTGGGCAATGATTACAGAGGAGTTAGATGGCAGCATGGAGGGAGTAGGCGGAGTAGGGGGAGGGGGAGAGGGTTAGAGGGGGTAGAGGGTTAGAGGGGGGAGAGGGTTAGAGGGGGGAGAGGGTTAGAGGTGCGAGAGGGGACTGGGTAGGAGGGGATAGATGATTGGTAGTAAGGGAAATACAAGAGACGTACTGGAATTAGGGCGTTCACAGTCTATCCAGCCCCGCTCCTGTGCCAGGTAAGTCCACTACGGGCTCACCATAGCCCGTGCTACTTGGAACTTGTTCCGAGTAGCTGAATATATAACAACAACATTAGGGCGTTTATCAATCTTGAAATGTTCAACCGGTGGAGGAATATCCCAGCAGCCTGCTTCCTGATCGGTAGTCTGATCAACCAAACTGTTTTTCACTGCTACTCGCAGCCCGACGTGGGAATCTCAACTCGATTGATAAGGTAGATGTTTTGTGATTGTTGCCGCCGGAGGCGGCTAGTTTATTGTGCACCCAATACTCATCCTGTGAGCGGTAGCGCAAGAAAGAATTACAGAGGGCACAAAATGTCAGTATCAGACCTCAACGGAGATTACTGTATTAACAATTACATCTGTCCTTCACACACCTTATAATTACAATGTCAGCTAGTTACACAGTGTTCCATTTCAATAGCTATGTATTTAATCATTATACATTAATGGCAGGTCTTATCGCTAATACATAATTGTTTGAGCAATGGAGATATTACAGGGTCATAGGGAAGCTGCTGTTTGTTATTATTAGTTTTAACAATACACTACTTGCATCTTAAGCTCATATACCGTTTATCTACTGGAAGCGAAATATGGACACTGCAAGAATTTCAGGCATTTTATCCTTAGTAATAAGATGGTTTACCATTTCATACAGCGTGAGTTTAGATTTCTCTCTAAATGGCTCAATTTTATTAGTCAAATATATAAGCCAAGATTTATGACTCCCTGGCCAATGCAGAGGCAGGAGCGAATGACCCTGCCACAGGAACGAAAGCAGCCAGAAGAACATAGTATGTCAATTTTGACCAGACCACACACTAGAAGGTGAAGGGACGACGACGTTTCGGTCCGTCCTGGACCTTTCTCAAGTCGACTGTGAATCGACGTGAGAATGGTCCAGGACGAACCGAAACGTCGTCGTCCCTTCACCTTCTAGTGTGTGGTCTGGTCAACATACTTTACCCACGTTATTGTGACTCATCGCCTGCATAGTATGTCAACATGTCACACTCAATGTTGATACATTTAATACCTTCTCAATATCCCCCCCCCCCCCATGTAATACCATTCATTCCAGGTAGATGGGACTCGATACCCTGGGAAGGCAGCTCATCTAGGGGAAGGAAAACCCTAATTCTAAACCTCCGCTGCCTGGCGGACATCCCCCTCTTTTGGGAAAGGCTTCAGGAGTCAACCTCGAGGAAAAATCCGGAGTTGGAGCCCCTAAGGCAGTTCGTTGTTGACTTCGACCTCGTTCTGGCAGCTCCTGCGACGGTGCGGGAACCATGTGTATTGGCATTCCCTTTCCACTGGATAATTTCAGCAACGTGGAGAGGTGAGGACCTGCTGCATGGGTAACAGCTTCTCCAGATCTACCTACCCAGGCTTTGCGCCTGGAAGGATCGATAACCAGAACGCAACTCCATAGTCTCGCGAAACTAAAGGATGCCTACTACCAATGCCATTGATCTATATGTTACCTAACCACCTCACCATAAGATATAACCCCCCGCTCCTGTGCCAGGTAAGTTACGGGCTCACCATAGCCTGTGCTACTTGGAACTTGTTCAGAGTAGCTGAATCTATAACAACAACAACACGGTAGAATTTGTCTTTGAGAATGTCAGGAGTGACCTTGCAAATCGCGCATCACTAGGCGTCAGCTCTCAATAAAAAGTGTACAAATGAACTACGGAGAGTTAATTTTTCCAACTTCCTGCTTCAGTGAAGAAAAATTTAAGAAATATCGAGAAGATTCGTGCCAGAATCATTAATCTTAAACTTTGTCGTTTTGAACGAAATATGTTTGAAAGACTGCTACCAATATACATATATTATATATATATATATATATTATATATATTATATATATATATATATATATATATATATATATATATATATATATATATATATATATATATATATATATATATATATATATATATATATGTCGTACCTAGTAGCCAGAACGTCGTACTTGGCCTACTATGCAAGCCCCGATTTGCCTAATAAGCCAAGTTTTCCTGAATTTATATAATTTTTCTAAATTTTTTCTTATGAAATGATAAATCTGTCCATTTCATTATGTATAAGTTAATTTGTTTAAATTTGAGTTAAAACTAGAGTAGATATATGACCGAACCTAACCAACCCTACCTAACCTAACCTAACCTATCTTAACCCAACCTAAACTATCACAACTAAGTCAATAAATTATGGTCCTAATATAATATAATAATAATATTTAAAATAAACCAATAGGAAAACATTTATTGAAAATATAGAGAATCACTCGGCCTATTAGGCAAATCGGGCCTTGCATAGTAGGCCGAGAAGTGCGTTCTGGCTACTAGGTACGACATATATATATATATATATATATATATATATATATATATATATATATATATATATATATATATATATATAAAACAGGGAGCGAGGGAATTATCAGGAGAAAACGCCAAGCCTTTAAGGTTATGGGGGAGGGAATACAAAGTATAGGGGACAGGGAAGAGGCGGGGGAGTGGGGGGATAAAGCCGAGGGTGGACGAGTAGGTGGAGGCTGGGTGGAGGCTGAGGGTGGAGGCTGAGGGTGGAGGCTGAGGGTGGAGCCGAGGGTGGGGGGTGGGATCTGGGGGTGGAGGCGAGGGTGGGGAGCTGGGGTGGAGGCGAGGGTGGGGGGCTGAGGGTGGAGGCGAGAACACAGAGCTGGCGGGGGCACCTTAACGTACAGAGAAAACACACCAAGTTTGTTTAGATATAGTAAAAGTAAATACCCAGGACCCCATCTACGTGGGCTTCCTGCCCGCCCACAGCCTAGGCTTACCAGTCTACCCAATCCTGGATAGGTTTCCTGCCGGCCAAGACCTTACGCTACTTGCTGATAAACTAGCTCCAACAACTAACAATTATAACATTAACACAACATTTATATATTTATATATATATATGTCGTACCTAGTAGCCAGAACGCACTTCTCAGCCTAATATGCAAGGCCCGATTTGCCTATTAAGCCAAGTTTTCATGAATTAATTGTTTTTCGTCTACCTAACCTACCTAACCTAACCTAACTTTTTCGGCTACCTAACCTAACCTAACCTATAAAGATAGGTTAGGTTAGGTAGGGTTGGTTAGGTTCGGTCATATATCTACGGTAATTTTAACTGCAATAAAAAAAAATTGACCTCATACATAATGAAATGGGTAGCTTTATCATTTCATAAGAAAAAATTTAGAGAAAATATATTAATTCAGGAAAACTTGGCTTATTAGGCAAATCGGGCCTTTTATAGTAGGCCAAAAAGTGCGTTCTGGCTACTAGGTACGACATATATATATATATATATATATATATATATATATATATATATATATATATATATATATATATATATATATATATATATATATATATATATATATTATAGTTAAAGACAAACCAAGAATTACTTTTACGCTTTTTGGAGCATGTAATCACATGATATTTTTGTTGACTTTCTAATTAAGAATACAAACCATTTGTTTCGGAAATTTCATTAATTGATATGACTCATTATTACTTAACGATCTAGAGCGGACGCAACATTTGTCATTTCGTTGTTGAATTAAAAAAAAATAATAGGCACAAACAATCCTATTTTCATTTGCGTAATGATATGAAAAATTACAAATGCAATTATTAGTTAATTGTACAATTAATGGACCATTATAATTTACCTGATTCAGTGAACATATTACTAAATTGGGAGATTATGAAGCGGTGACAAGAGTTCAGTTGTGTTAAACGAGACAAGGCTGGACAAGCGAGGCAAGACTGAACTAGTTAGGTAAGACTGAACTGCAATAAGATCTGTTCTTCTTAATAGCATAAACCTTCGTATACAACTGATGGTATACACGCAAGCACAACTCGGTGAATACAACTAGGTTTGCCCCCCCCTCCCACACACACAAAACCATAGGGTGAGTGAGGGAGTGTCGGTATGTGGGAAGGTAGGTGGGTGTTATAAAGGGTTGCTGGGGGCTTATGGAGGTGCTGGGGGAGGTCTGGAGGGGTTGCTGGGGAACATAGATGGTTTCTGGGGGGTCATCGAGGGTTGCTGGGGAGTCGTGGAGGTGCTTGGGGGGGGGGGGTTATGGATGAGAGCACAGCAGCACCTACACACCTCCCATGCAAATACCTTATCGTCCACTTCACCCCCCAAATTACACACACTTATGGTTCATATTATCCTCCGTTACTAACGCCTCCCTCCCTCCCTTCCCACAACCACAGGAGGAAGAGGAGGGGAGAAGTGGAACGGAATGGAAGGGAATGTCCCCTTTACAAACACTCACAACCCCCTATTCCTCCGCAGTTCTCATCTTTCACAAAAAAAAAAAACATGTCGTGTTCGTCTCTCTGAACGTGACAGAGTTAAGTCGCCAAGTACCTAATCACCAGCCAGTTAGTGTCAACAAATCCAGGCGCTGATTGGGCCATTTGCCTGTCACGCTAACTCAAATAAGCTCTTAACAAAAAAAAAATTACGGGGGAAATCACACCCCGTCTACCTGGGGGGCGAGGGGAGTTATGCCGCCACCAATTTATTAAGGTGTCGTGAGTGAGTGTAATTAGCGTGTTATTTTATTCCGTGGAGGAGCGGAGTGTAGTGTGGTGTGGACAGTGATGAGGTCACACTGCTCCCCCTTCCCCTACACACACACACACTACACAAATGAGCCACAAAGACATAGATTTTTTCAGTGTCAGAGTAGTTAACAAGTGGAATGTATTAAGCAGTGATGTGGTGGAGGCCGACTCCATACACAGTTTCAGAATGTAGATATGATAAGAGCCCAGTAGGCTCAGGAATCTGTACACCAGTTGATTGACAGTTGAGAGGCGGGACCAAAGAGCCAGAGCTCAACCCCCGCATGCACAACTAGGCGAGTACACACTGACGTCACCACAACACCAAGCAACAGAAAGATGACTTTCTTGTCATTAGCTAACACACGATCCCCGGGTGTATACTCCGGGTGTATACTCCGGGTGTATACTCCGGGTGTATACTCCAGGTGTATACTCCAGGTGTTCAAGTGTCTTTTTATTTCTTGTACGGTCTCAAGAACATACAAAGTGGGTCGGAAGTGGGATTACAGGTGTCAACTTGGAGGCGTGGGATTACAGGTGTCAACTTGGAGGCGTGGGATTACAGGTGTGTAGTTGGGTGTAAGCGCAGGTGTGCATCTGTGACAACGCTACATGAAGAGCCCCTCTTGCACCTGTTCCTCGCGTGCGGGTGTACTGACGTCCCAAGACTCCGGGGTTACACAAATTAGTGCCTCGCTGACAATAATCATTATGACGGCACTGCTGGCACCAGCGGCACCATCCTACCGGCACTTGGTACCTAGGGTACCTGGTTGATGGGGTTCTGGGAGTAGTTCTACTCCCCAAGCCCGGCCCGAGGCCAGGCTTGACTTGTGAGAGTTTGGTCCACCAGGCTGTTGCTTGGAGCGGCCCGCAGGCCCACATACCCACCACAGCCCGGTTGGTCCGGCACTCAGGTGAGAAGGGGAAAGAGTTGCAATGGAAACCTTTCAATATAGAGACCGGAGGATGAGAATTGAAAGGGGAAAAGGTAGAATGAAGGAGAGGGAGAGAGGTTCACCATCACCCTGTGCTCACTTGAGAGGGGGAAGCCAGGTGGTGGGGTGGGGGGAGGAAAGCCAGGTGGTGGGGGTGGGGGGAGGAAAGCCAGGTGGTGGGGGGAGGAAAGCCAGGTGGTGGGGGTGGGGGGAGGAAAGCCAGGTGGTGGGGGGAGGAAAGCCAGGTGGTGGGGGGAGGAAAGCCAGGTGGTGGGGGTGGGGGGAGGAAAGCCAGGTGGTGGGGGGAGGAAAGCCAGGTGGTGGGAGTGGGGGGGAAAGCCAGGTGGTGGGGGGAAGCCAGGTGAAGGGGTGGGAGGGGTGGGAGGGGGGGGGAAGCCAGGAGGTGGGGAGGGAGGTGGAAGGCACGCCCCTCCATATCACTGCCACATCTCTACCTAAGAAACACCTGACAAGGCCCACTATATATATAAGCCGGTGATTAATTACCATACATCATCTAGCGACACCAAAATCATTAATCTGGAAAGTATATATAAATAGGAGCAGGTCTAACTTTTAAAAATGATGGAAAAGGGGGAGTGAATCCATCCATTAAATTTCAGTGTAAGTATGCATGTATATGAATACATCCTCCTACAATGATACAACTGTAGTGACAACTGGATCACACTACCAGCCACCAATGTTAACGTTTTGTGCAATTAATCTGATATAGGGCAAGACAAAAACAAGCCAAAAACCAAAAAAGATGTTCTGCCTAGTTCAGAACATCCATGTACAATATTAGGCCTAAGATGCCGTATATTAAGCCTAAGATTGCTTATTTAAGAGCTGACAGGTTAGGTTATATTCTTCCGTTATATTTGCATTTTTTTAGAATGTCGTAGAGGCTAATTCTATTATACTAAGGATGAAATATTTTGGATCTACCGGTCATGTTGTACTTTACACTAAACACTTATTATCAAAATAATCGTTACTGGTGTGTGTGCTTACCTAATTGTGCTTGCAGGATTGAGCTTCGGCTCTTTCGTCCCGCCTCTCAAAAGTAATATATATATTATATTATATTATATATATATATATATATATATATATATATATATATATATATATATATATATATATATATATATATATATATATATATATATATATATAATGCAGAATAACCACATGTGAAAAATAGAGAAGGCTTAACGCGTTTTCGGATAATTCGCCTTCATCAGAGCTAAGTAGAATAAAATTGTCATTCTGTTTTGCTCTGATGAAGGCGAATTAGCCGAAAACGCGTTAAGCATTCTCTATTTTTCACATGTGGTTATTCTGCATTATATATATATATATATATATACACATATACTAACTGGAGATCAAATACTGTATATAAAAATAAGATAGCAGTTGTGAAAAAATACTAAATTTTAAAGTAACCATTTTTAAAATGCGTCAGCAAGAGATGTTTTTAAATTAATAACATTTAAAAGTTAATTTAAACAAGATCTAATTAACGGCATCAAAATAAACGAAGGGCTCGGGCGTCTAGCTGCTACAGGGTGGTCAAAGAATATCATCGCTACAGAAAAATAAACATGAAATTTCAGTACCACATTAAAAACAAAGAAGCTTAGTGGAGGCCTCTTTATGGGGCAATAATAGGCTTGCTCCGGCAGGAGTGCGGGGGACCCACCAACGGGTACTTTGTCAAACTACAAAGTTATTTTGTCAAAGATACTACTAACGAGAGATGGCAACAATGGGTTGTCTCTGACATGTATGTGACAATGATTACTGTATGTATGTATGCGTATGTGTGTGTGTACTCACCTATTTGTACTCACCTATTTGTGCTTGCGGGGGTTGAGCTTTGGCTCTTTGGTCCCGCCTCTCAACTGTCAATCAACTGGTGTTCAGATTCCTGAGCCTACTGGGCTCTATCATATCTACATTTAAAACTGTGTATGGAGTCAGCCTCCACCACATCACTGCCTAATGCATTCCATCCGTTAACTACTCTGACACTAAAAAAGTTCCTTCTAACGTCTCTGTGGCTCATGTGAGTACTCAGTTTCCACCTGTGTCCCCTTGTTCGCGTCCCACCAGTGTTGAATAGTTTATCCTTGTTTACCCGGTCGATTCCTCTGAGGATTTTGTAGGTTGTGATCATGTCTCCCCTTACTCTTCTGTCTTCCAGTGTCGTAAGGTGCATTTCCCGCAGCCTTTCCTCGTAACTCATGCCTCTTAGTTCTGGGACTAGTCTAGTGGCATACCTTTGGACTTTTTCCAGCTTCGTCTTGTGCTTGACAAGGTACGGGCTCCATGCTGGGGCCGCATACTCCAGGATTGGTCTTACATATGTGGTGTACAAGATTCTGAATGATTCCTTACACAGGTTCCTGAACGCTGTTCTGATGTTAGCCAGCCTCGCATATGCCGCAGACGTTATTCTTTTTATGTGGGCTTCAGGAGACAGGTTTGGTGTGATATCAACTCCTAGATCTTTCTCTCTGTTCGTTTCATTAAGTACTTCATCTCCTATTCTGTATCCTGTGTTTGGCCTCCTATTTCCACCACCTAGTTTCATTACTTTGCATTTACTCGGGTTGAACTTCAACAGCCATTTGTTGGACCATTCACTCAGTCTGTCTAGGTCATCTTGTAGCCTCCTACTATCGTCCTCAGTTTCAATCCTCCTCATAATTTTTGCATCATCGGCAAACATTGAGAGAAACGATTCTATACCCTCTGGAAGATCATTTACATATATCAGAAACAGTATAGGTCCAAGGACTGACCCCTGCGGTACTCCACTCGTAACGTCTCGCCAATCTGAGACCTCACCCCTCACATTGACTCGTTGTCTCCTGTTACTTAGGTACTCCAGTATCCAACGGAGTACCTTCCCTTTCACTCCAGCCTGCATCTCCAGTTTTTTCACTAGCCTCTTGTGTGGCACTGTGTCAAAGGCTTTCTGACAATCCAAAAATATGCAGTCTGCCCACCCTTCTCTTTCTTGCCTTATTTTTGTTGCCTGGTCGTAGAATTCAAGTAACCCTGTGAGGCAGGACCTGCCATCCCTGAATCCATGTTGATGCTGTGTTACAAAGTTCTTTCGCTCCAGATGTTCCACTAGCTTTCTTCGCACAATCTTCTCCATCAACTTGCATGGTATGCAGGTTAGGGACACTGGTCTGTAATTCAGTGCCTCCTGTCTATCCCCTTTCTTGTATATCGGGACTACGTTAGCTGCTTTCCAAATTTCTGGCAGTTCCCCTGTTGCCAGTGATTTGTTATATACATGTGTGTGTGTGTGTGTGTGTGTGTGTGTGTGTGTGTGTGTGTGTGTGTGTGTGTATATATATATGTATATATGTCGTACCTAGTAGCCAGAACGCACTTCTCAGCCTACTATGCAAGGCCTGATTTGCCTAATAAGCCAAGTTTTCCTGAATTAATATATTTTCTCAAATTTTTTTCTTATGAAATGATAAAGCTACCCATTTCATTATGTATGAGGTCAATTTTTTTTTATTGGAGTTAAAATTAACGTAGATATATGACCTAACCTAACCAACCCAACCTAACCTAACCTATCTCTATAGGTTAGGTTGGGTTAGGTAGCCGAAAAAGTTAGGTTAGGTTAGGTTAGGTTAGGTTAGGTAGGTTAGATAGTGGAAAAACAATTCATGAAAACTTGGCTTATTAGGCAAATTGGGCCTTGCATAGTAGGCTGAGAAGTGCGTTCTGGCTACTAGGTACGACATATATATATATATATATATATATATATATATATATATATATATATATATATATATATATATATATATGTATGTATATGTATGTACATCGTACACAACGTACATATACTATACATACTTATAATACATTCGTATACGTACACCTTTCGTAATTAGCACAATTGTACTAAATGATCCGGCGAGTTTTATTTTTACAACTGAGAGTTGCAAAGAACCTTTTATTTTGTTTAATTGATAATGCATAACAAAAGGCGTACTTATATTGGCAAATAATTAACTGCTACTTATTAGGTACTTTAGTATAGAACTTAATAAATATATATTTTGTTTTTTGACTACAGTAATCTTAAAGAATTATGAAAGTGTTGCAAGTAGGCTTAAAAATCGACCTTATTATATTCGATGGTAATAAAGAGCTAACTGCAGTCATAGGTCAGAAAATACACGTTTCGCACACATGAGCATGACAATTATTTGCAAATCTGCATTTCAATCTAAAAATAAGTGCATCTATTATTCCAAAATGGAGCACAGATGCTTTCTAAACAATTGAACCTGATGAAAAACGTCAACACATCGCATAGAGACGTGCAACAATCATTCCTATAACCAAGTGACCTTATAATGACTGATCTAAATAACTTGTCATTGCAAATATTGACAGTTTCCTGGAGTGGTATTCTTACAAATAATAAACTGTCACAAAAAACACAACAGTGACACAACTATCATAATTTAGATCACATTTATTTTGCAGAATAAAATAAGCCAACGACAGTGCATCATATTAGCGGTGATGGGTGACAGAAATCAAATGAAATATTTGGAAGTGCTATAATTGAAAGATGGCAGACTAAATCGGCCTTACACACGTGAAAGATCGTCAGGAATCTACAAGGAAATTATTATATTGTTAAATGACGACTCCCTTGAGCGAAATTGATTAATACTGTAATATGTTTCCTAACTAATTTATTTAGCCTTCGTGCTAAATGTTGTTTAAGATTCGCTACTTGGAACAAAATGTTCCAAGTAGCACGGGCTATGGTGAGCCCGTTTATCGTGCTCACAATACAGAACGTTATATACTATCCAATCCCCTAGCATTGAACCCTCCGACCTACCCCCCCCCCCCCCACTAGCAATGAACTCTCCACCTATCCCCCAGTATTGAATCCTCCCCTACCCCCTAGCATTGAACCCTCTCCCTATCCCCTAGCATTGAACCCTTCCCCTACCCCCCTTAGCATTGAACTCCTACCCCCACCCCCCTAGTATTGAACTACTTCCTCTCCGCTCCCTTGTAGTGACCTTCCCCCCCCCCCCACCCATCTAGTAGTAAACTGTTCCACCCTCCAATAATAAGGTTTACCACGTGGTTTACAACTCTTTAACCCCCCCCCCCTCCCGGTTGACAGGCATCAGTGGTACACATTTCCACTTGTGGCAAACTTTACCCTAACATTAAATTTCTGCCTGGTGGTATACATCCAGAGTAGTATACCTTCCACGCGGCACTCTCCCTACTTCATGGCTACAAGGCTACCTTGGCTGTATATTTTGTGCTTGGATCAGCTTACACTTACCAATGAATACACCCGCGCACTCACCCATTCACTTGTATAATTGTCACCAATAATCATCATACGAACTTGTAACAAATTTGTACACATGTGCGCGCACACACGCGCACGCACGCACTCACTCACGCACACTTCACAGGGGGTTGTGCTTACCGTTGCATTTTAAACCTGCCCAAGGCGCCAATGTCAATGTGTACACCAGAGGCACGTCGCTCCAAGGACTTTTCATACACAGAACGAAAATATTTGTGGCAGTTTGGGAATAATATTACTAACGGTGAAGGTAAGTACAGAAACTTGTCAACCTCCTCCTTTTCCTCCTCCTCCTCCTCCTCCTCCAGGGTTCCTGGCTAGTCAAGGGAAGAACTGCAATTCCTTAAAATTAACGAGGGGAGGCAGAGCTACTGCTCCTTGGTGCAGGGAGGCAGAGTTGCTGCTCCATGGTGAGGGAAGACTGCTCTTTGGTGAGTGGTATTTGCTATCGAAACTTGAGGCTTTTCCCTCCGGAATGTGACAAGGAGTCACCAAGGAGGCCGCGTATGTGAGACCAGGTCTTGAGAGTTGAGTGTGACCACTGCCCCCCCCCCCCCCTTGCCTGGTCAAGCACATAACCAAGCTGGCGGAAGTGCAGAGGCAAGCGATCAGACTGCTTCCGGACCCGAGAGGCTCGAGTTATGAGGATAAACTAAAGGAACCTCATATTGAATGAGGCGAGATGAAACAGGGAAGACATGCTGAAGACGTACGAAATATTGACGGGAAGAGAGAAGACAGACTAAGATGGACGAATTTGCTTGAAAGGTCAGACCGAGGGGACAAAGATGCTTCAAATAGACGAGAACGAGAGGAAATAATTGTACGAATAAGCTCAATTAATTAAGCAATATTTTAAAGAACTCTTTAGCAATAGAGTAATTAAGACGCAAAATAAAATAAACAATGCTGTAGAGGACTGACTCCGTACGCGTTTCCAGTGCACTGCACACACATGACTCGCGGAAACCGAAGTTATGAGGCGGGGTCCAGGAGCTGAAGCTTACAAGAGCGAGGCAAGCGCGCACATCCCCTCGCGAACGCATGCGGCCACCTTCGTTGCCTGCAACACCTCTAGCGTTCTCCAGAACAGTGTCTTGATTTTCAAGGCGCAAATCTGTGGGGAAAATTGTGCATTCATCTAATTGCAGACACCTTGTCCAGCGTCGGTCGAGCTTCGGCTGTTTGGTCCCGCCTTCAACTTTCAGTGAATTGGTCTACAGGTTCCTGAGCCTATAGATAAATATAGATACATATCTATATTTGCAACTGATCCACCAACCCATTGTCTGTGTGTGGTATGTGCGTGCGTGCGTGCGTGCGTGCGTGCGTGCGTGCAGGAGAGGAAAACACACACATGAACGCTAAGATAAAAACGCCCGAGAGAGAACGCAGAGAAGAGGATCATTAAGAACTTGTAAACATTTTTTCATTGAAGATATTGGGTATTTGCAATTTAATTAATTTAGTCCAATTATACATCCAATAGACTATGAAAAAAATGATATTCAGGACAATCAATTATCGACGTGTTTTTTTCCTTTAAATGATAAAAACTTCTCCGCAATTAGCCCCCTCCAGCCCCTCCCTCCCCCCCCCCCAACCACCTCTCTCTCTCTCTCTCCCTCTCTGTGTCGTCCCAGCTCTCACACCTTCCCTACTCTCACATCCCCCACCATCTCTACTCTCAGCCCCCCCCCCCCTTTCTCTACTTCCCCACCTCTACTCCTACAGTTTGCAAAGCAGTGGTGCAGGAGGGGGCACGGTTATTTGCCTCGCTTCATCCCTCGCTGCCTCTCCTTCCCCACCAGTACCTCCCTCACTACCATTTCCTCCCCACCACCATCTTACTTACTGATAGGGAGAAAGGGACAGCATCACCCACTCTGCCTCTCCCTTAAATTACTTCACATTCTCATAGTAGCTGATAGGCAAGTCTCAGTCTCTCAGTCTCTCAGTCTCTCAGTCTCTCAGTCTCTCAGTCTCTCAGTATCTCAGTCTCTCAGTATCTCTCTCTCAGTATCTCTCTCTCAGTATCTCTCTCTCAGTATCTCTCTCTCAGTATCTCTCTCTCAGTATCTCTCTCTCAGTATCTCTCTCTCAGTATCTCTCTCTCAGTATCTCTCTCTCAGTATCTCTCTCTCAGTATCTCTCTCTCAGTATCTCTCTCTCAGTATCTCAGTCTCTCTCTCAGTATCTCAGTCTCTCTCTCAGTATCTCAGTCTCTCTCTCAGTATCTCAGTCTCTCTCTCTCTCTCTCAGTCTCTCTCTCTCTCTCTCAGTCTCTCTCTCTCTCTCTCAGTCTCTCTCTCTCTCTCTCAGTCTCTCTCTCTCTCTCAGTCTCTCTCTCTCTCTCTCAGTCTCTCTCTCTCTCTCTCAGTCTCTCTCTCTCTCTCAGTCTCTCTCTCTCTCTCTCTCTCAGTCTCTCTCTCTCTCTCAGTCTCTCTCTCTCAGTCTCTCAGTCTCTCTCTCTCAGTCTCTCAGTATTTCTCTCTCTCAGTCTCTCAGTATTTCTCTCTCTCAGTCTCTCAGTATCTCTCTCTCAGTCTCTCAGTCTCTCTCTCTCTCTCAGTCTCTCAGTCTCTCTCTCTCTCAGTCTCTCTCTCTCAGTCTCTCAGTCTCTCAGTCTCTCAGTCTCTCTCTCTCAGTCTCTCTCAGTCTCTCAGTCTCTCAGTCTCTCTCTCTCAGTCTCTCAGTCTCTCTCTCTCAGTCTCTCAGTATTTCTCTCTCTCAGTCTCTCAGTATCTCTCTCTCAGTCTCTCAGTCTCTCTCTCTCAGTCTCTCAGTCTCTCAGTTTCTCTCTCTCTCAGTCTCTCTCTCTCAGTCTCTCAGTCTCTCAGTCTCTCTCAGTCTCTCAGTCTCTCTCTCTCAGTCTCTCAGTCTCTCAGTCTCTCAGTCTCTCAGTCTCTCTCAGTCTCTCAGTCTCTCTCTCTCAGTCTCTCTCAGTCTCTCAGTCTCTCTCTCTCTCTCTCTCTCTCTCTCTCTCTCCCCCTCCCTCCCCCACACAATTAACAAATTTGGTCTATCTTATACACCAGCGTTTTGAACGGAACAATATCAAACGCTTTTTGACATTCAAGGAAAATGCAGTCCACCCAGCCAACTAGGTCAACTCTGTTGACCTAGTCATAAAACTTTTATCAAGTTTGTCTGGCATGATTTTCCCCTCTACTTCCACACCGCCTCCTCGCTACAAAGTTTATCCTATCCAGGAGCCTCCAGTATTCTCTTTTTTAAATCGTGACCCAGTCAGATTTTCCGTAATTTCTCCAGACATCAGTCCTGGCATCTGAAGCCGGTGTGGTCGCGTCTATTACTCTTAAGCAGGTCTCGTAGTAGAGGGGAAGGTGATGGTTCTGAAAGAGGAATACGAGCAGGGCGACGATGACAGTGACACTGATGGAGACGACGTGCAGACGATGAGTCACAATAACGTGGTTGGAGATAAGATGACCCAACCACACATTACAAGATGGAGAAACGACGACGATTGGGACCATTGTCAAGTACGAGACTTTATGTACGACCGAAACGTTGCCATTTTTCCATCTTCTGGTGTGTGGTAGTGATGGTGGTGGTAGTGATGGTGGTGGTAGTGATGGTGGTGGTAGTGATGGTGGTGGTAGTGATGGTGGTGGTAGTGATGATGGTGGTGGTTTGGTGATGCTGCAAGAGAAATGGGAGATAATAGTGTTGGTGGAGGAGGAGGAGGAATGTATTGGGAGATGAGATTGAAAAATAATAGCATAAAAGGACGCCTAAAAAAACTATGAAAAGGAAATAGATCAGAGAGGGATGGTAGGGGAAGGGGAAGAAGACAGGGAGAAGAGGGAGGGAGAGGGAAGAAAGAAACAATTTAAAGATTAAACAAGTGAGAAAAATGTAAAGGGTAAATGGAGATAGGGAGGGATAGATGAAGGACGATACAACAGAAGGGTTTCGGGCAAAAATAGAGAGAACGAGAGAGAGAGAGAGAACGAGAGAGAGAGAGAGAACGAGAGAGAGAGAGAGAGAACGAGAGAGAGAGAGAGAGAACGAGAGAGAGAGAGAGAGAACGAGAGAGAGAGAGAACGAGAGAGAGAGAGAGAACGAGAGAGAGAGAGAGAACGAGAGAGAGAGAGAGAACGAGAGAGAGAGAGAGAGAACGAGAGAGAGAGAGAGAGAACGAGAGAGAGAGAGAGAGAACGAGAGAGAGAGAGAACGAGAGAGAGAGAGAGAGAACGAGAGAGAGAGAGAGAGAACGAGAGAGAGAACGAGAGAGAGAGAGAGAGAACGAGAGAGAGAGAGAGAGAACGAGAGAGAGAGAGAGAGAACGAGAGAGAGAGAACGAGAGAGAACGAGAGAGAGAGAACGAGAGAGAACGAGAGAGAGAGAACGAGAGAGAACGAGAGAGAGAACGAGAACGAGAGAACGAGAGAGAGAACGAGAACGAGAGAACGAGAGAGAGAACGAGAACGAGAGAACGAGAGAGAGAGAGAGAGAACGAGAGAGAGAGAGAGAGAGAACGAGAGAGAACGAGAACGAGAGAGAACGAGAGAGAGAGAACGAGAGAGAACGAGAGAGAACGAGAGAGAGAGAGAGAGAGAGAGAGAGAGAGAGAGAGAGAGAGAGAGAGAGAGAGAGAGAGAGAGAGAGAGAGAGAGAGAGAGAGAGAGAGAGAGAGAACGAGAGAGAGAGAGAACGAGAGAGAGAGAGAGAGAGAGAGAGAGAGAGAGAGAGAGAGAGAGAGAGAGAGAGAGAGAGAGAGAGAGAGAGAGAGAGAGAACGAAATACTAAAATAATAGAAGGTCCTATCAGAGGATTCTTCACAGCTGCAAGAAAACAGGCGGGGTGTTTTGAGTCACAATATTTGACCGCCCGACGCCTGTTTTATAAATCAGCACGCAGCGTCTCTCCTCACTTTCCGGCCGCTCCGCGCAATATTCATCCTCGTCCCATCATCGTCGTCGTCGTCGTCGTCGTCGTCCCGTCGTCGTCACGAATGACATCCCGATGTCGTCTCTCCCGTTGTTACAGTCGGTATATTTAAGCAGTCATTGTCAAAAAGGTTCGCATGACCGTCAACAGTGCCGGAACAGAGCCAACAGAGCCACAATAGTCAACAGAGCCACAATAGTCAACAGGGCCACAACAGAGCCAACAGGGCCACAACAGAGCCAACAGGGCCGCAACAGAGCCAACAGGGCCGCAACAGAGCCAACAGGGCCGCAACAGAGCCAACAGGGCCGCAACAGAGCCAACAGGGCCGCAACAGATTCAGAGTATGTTTGTACCATACACATCACAAACCTTCGGTACAGTGCTGTAGGTCCTCGACTAACAATCGAGAGATCCCGAGTTCAATCCCAGGGCCCCGAAATCATCTCAAGATAACCTCAAGATGACAAGTGGATGAGGAAGATAGGTCAAGGCAGTAGTTGCTCTAGAGTGGAAGATTCATTAAGTGTAAGACTTTAAAGTTAGTAAGACCACGGTCCTAGAGCGACTCTCTAAAACTAAATTAGTTGACCCTCACTTAATCTCTCGATAAGTGTAAGTACGGGTTTCCTGTTCCCAACAACGGAAAGTGTAAGTATGGGTGTAGAGAAACGGTATATCTTGTAACACAAGCCCGACACAATTCTGCGGTTGGGCAGCAGAAATCAGACGAGAGAGAGAGAAAGGAGAGCAGACTGCATATTTTTGGACTGTCAGAAAGCATTCGACACAGTACCCCAGGCTAGACTAGTTCACAAGTTGGAGAAACAGACGGGACTGACAGGGAAGGTGCGGCAGTGGATGAGGGAGGAGTACCTCAGCGACAGGAAACAGGAGTGTCACAGTGAGAGGTGAGATTCCAGAGTGGTGAGGTGTTATGAGTGAAGTCCCTCAAGGGTCATTACTAGGACCCATCTTGTTCCGGAGATTTATATATATATATATATATATATATATATATATATATATATATATATATATATATATATATATATATATATATATATATATATATATATATATGTCGTACCTAGTAGCCAGAACTCACTTCTCAGCCTACTATGCAAGGCCCGATTTGCCTAATAAGCCAAGTTTTCATGAATTAATGTTTTTTCGTCTGCCTAACCTACCTAACCTAACCTAACCTAACTTTTTCGGTTACCTAACCTAACCTAACCTATAAAGATAGGTTAGGTTAGGTTAGGTAGGGTTGGTTAGGTTCGGTCATATATCTACGTTAATTTTAACTCCAATAAAAAAAGATTTACCTCATACATAATGAAATGGGTAGCTTTATCATTTCATAAGAAAAAAATTAGAAAAAATATATTAATTCAGGAAAACTTGGCTTATTAGGCAAATCGGGCCTTGCATAGTAGGCTGAGAAGTGCGTTCTGGCTACTAGGTACGACATATATATATATATACTTTTATTTATTTAGAGTGAGAGTGAGAGTGTGTGTGTGTGTGTGTGTGTGTGTGTGTGTGTGTGTGTGTGTGTGTGTGTGTGTGTGTGTGTGTGTGTGTGTGTGTGTACTCACCTAATTGTGCTTGCGGGGGTTGAGCTCTGGCTCTTTGGTCCCGCCTCTCAACCGTCAATCAACTGGTGTACAGATTCCTGAGCCTATTGGGCTCTATCATATCTACATTTGAAACTGTGTATGGAGTCAGCCTCCACCACGTCACTTCCTAATGCATTCCATTTACTAACTACTCTGACACTGAAAAAGTTCTTTCTAACGTCTCTGTGGCTCATTTGGGTACTCAGCTTCCACCTGTGTCCCCTTGTTCGCGTCCCACCAGTGTTGAATAGTTCATCCTTGTTTACCCGGTCGATTCCCCTGAGGATTTTGTAGGTTGTGATCATGTCCCCCCTTACTCTTCTGTGTGTGTGTGTGTGTGTGTGTGTGTGTGTGTGTGTGTGTGTGTGTGTGTGTGTGTGTGTGTGTGTGTTATGAACGATAGAACTTGAGTGGAGAGTGTGTGTGAGTGTTGAGTGTAGTGTTGGGAGGGGTGGCCATTACGCACGACCAGCATCCCTCAGTGTCCGCCTCCCTCCACTCCTACCTTCATCACCACTGCCGGAGTCATTTGCCAGCATCCTTGACGCCACCACAACCACGGCCTCCCCCCACCCCCCACCCCTAGCCTCCACCCCTTAGTGTACGCTCCCCCACCACCCCCTAATGTTCACCCCTACTACTTCCACCTGTTGTTCACCCCACCAACACCTGTTGCTCACCCCACCACCTGTTACCCTGCCGCTCCCCCCCCCCCATCCACCACATTACTGTTGACAGCAAAGATAAATGTCAGCCAAAGCTCCAGATCATGATAGCAATACACTGAGGCATCAGGACAAGCTAGTTGTCCTATGCATGATAGAATCAGTGGTTACTGGACTTCAACCCAAACAAGTGCAAGGTGACGAGAACGGGCGTAGATTTGAGTAACCTGTCACCGGAGAAACACGTGAATAAAAAAAAGAGCATAAACCTTGATGATGAACTTGGACAAGGATGGTGTCAGAACGTCGTACACAGCATGCGTCGGAGCGGGGTTGGGTATGCAGTACTGGCCTGGAGCCCCACCGCCCCCCCCCCACGTCAGAGACCACAAAACGAATTCCTAATAAAGAGGTTTGCTCCCAGTACCTGAACTGAGACCGGTTAAGCTACGGAAAAAGGCTTAAGAATCTGAACCTACTGACACTTAGAGAAAAGCAACCGAGAGGACATGATCAAGACATATAGAATATCCATGGGCATCCATGACACAATGTTAACGTTGAGGAACAGCCAAACGAAAGGATATGAGAGGCGAGGAAACACTTCCAAGAGATGCGCAACAAGCAAAACTGAAAGGGAATTAAATGGAAAAAAAAAATAAGAGGCTAATTTACACCCACAGTTTCAAGCCCCCGGACATAAGATATAGAAAGCACCATATGACAGCCACTGCATTAGACGAGCCACAGGTGCCAAGGTGGGAGCCAGAGAGTGACGGTGGGTGGTGGTGGTGGTAGTGTACAATCTCTCTTGGCAGGCCAGAGCCACGAGGCCAGAGCCACGAGGCCAGAGCCACGAGGCCAGAGCCAGGAGGCCAGAGCCACGAGGCCAGAGCCAGGAGGCCAGAGCCAGGAGGCCAGAGCCAGGAGGCCAGAGCCAGGAGGCCAGAGCCAGGAGGCCAGAGCCAGGAGGCCAGAGCCAGGAGGCCAGAGCCAGGAGGCCAGAGCCAGGAGGCCAGAGCCAGGAGGCCAGAGCCAGGAGACCAGAGCCAGGAGGCCAGAGCCAGGAGGCCAGAGCCAGGAGGCCACTCTAGCACCCTCGCTGTATCAACCAGTCTCCGCACAATCACCCACCAGGCTCTGCCCCCCTCTCTATTAACTGCATAAAAATCACCTCCTCCCCATTAAGATATATAAGGACTTGCCACCCATTCATCATCACCCGTATCTGGCCTGACACCACCCTAAAAACTTCATTTACATACATATTCCATTAAACCGTGAAAAAGAGTTACGTTCGGCGATCTTTTGCAGCGATGCGGATGCCAAATGTAACGACTGGATGCCGCTGTCGGGGAGAAACAAGGGGAGGGAGGGGGGAAGAAGGGGGGGGGGGATAGAAGAGTTGTGCGGAGGGGGGGGAGAGTTGAGATAGAGGAAGGGGAAACAAAGGGAAAAAAGTCAGAAAAGCTTAAAGGGAGGGGAGGTGTCAAGGAAGGGGTAACCGTATGTGGGAGGGGAGGCACTGACTCTCCTGGGGTAAGGAATACTTGTAAAGGGAACAAGTGTGAGGGAGGCACAAGGGTAGGGGAAGACACGGGGAAATAAAGTGTAAGGGGGAGGGGGGGAGGAGGAAGGGCAAGGGCACTATCAGGAGAAAGTGCCAAGCCATTACGACTATATAGCACCAGTATGGGGGTCAGGATAAGGATTTGGGATGGGACGGGGGGGGGGGTGGAATAGTATGATAAATAACGAGAGAATGAGAGAAGACAGAGATGGGGGAAGCGAAATATTTATTGGAAGTAGAGTGAGGAAACGGGAAAATGTTTGTGTGTGTTGTCTTATATTTAGTTATTCAGAACAAAAGTTCCTAGTAGCACGGGCTATGGTGATCCCGTAGTGGACTTACCTGGCACAGGAGCGGGGCTGTAACTGGATTGAAATCCTGGTTTTCTTGCCTATCGTCCAGCCACCCCCCCCCCACCCCCACCCCAACCGCCACCCCCCCCCCACCCCTGGCCTCCCACCCATGCCCCAGTTCTCTCTCATGCTCTGATATACATCACGGATTAATATGATACGGAAATTGTTAACATATCTTTGTTCAATCAAACCCCCCGCCCCCCCCCTCCCCACAAAATCCCGTTTTCTTCCCTGACTGTGCAGCAGCCGGCGCCCCGTCCCGCGCCTTCACCCCCCTCAACTCTAATGTAACCCATACCTATGACAATGTCCTCCTTAACAACGTGAAGACTCGTCCTTACCATGGGCCAGGTCCTCCGCCGTGTTGAACCCCGCCTCCCACACCACCCGGACCGGTTACCTCAACCACAAAAACCCGCAGACTTCAAGACGTAAATTATAGTGAAGATAACACACTATGGTTCACACTCAAGGTGCTGGACTTGGCCAAGAGCAACTTCTTGATACGGGAGGGGGACGATTACCCCCCCCCCCTCCCCTTGCCCCATATTACACACACACACACACACACACACACACACACACACACACACACACACACACACACACACACACACACACACACACACACACACACACACAGAGTATGGGGAAAAGTTCACACGCAGGGGAGAGACGGCATAACTTGCAATAATCAATAAATGAGGAACTAGCAGTGGCACACAGGGGAGAACGGAAGGGAACAGTGGCGATAAACCTCACCTATAACAAAGGCACAACGGGGGGTTAATGTGGGGGGGAGGGAAGAACAGTGCAGGGAGTGGGGTGGAGGGAGAGAAGGGGGATGGAGAAGGAAAGGGGAAAGGAGAGAAGGGAGGATATATAAAAATGCAGAGGGGAGAATTGGTCCAGCCGACAGAGGAGGGTGGTGTATGGGAGAGGGTGCAGGGGAGAGGGTGCAGGGGAGAGGGTGCAGGGGAGAGGGTGCAGGGGAGAGGGTGCAGGGGAGAGGGTGCAGGGGAGAGGGTGCATTGGAGACTGCAGGAAGGGTGGAATAGACGGAAAGGGGTGAGATGAAGGGGGAAGCGAGAATCAGGGGATGGGTGTTGTTGGGAAGGAGGGGTGGGAAGTTTGTGGGGGTGGGGGGGGGTTGTGGGGGGGTTGTGGGGGGGGTTTGTGGGGGTGGGTAGGGGGGTGGTGGTTTAGACGCCCTGTTCAACAAGGCTCCATTATTCAAGACTGTTTTAATCTTATTGGCGTCTTTCTCACGGTTAATATCGTGGGCCAAACGGTGAAGGTGGGGTCAGACCACCCCCACCCCGCCCACCACAACACACTACACACCCTCAGAAACGCCCATTCCCACTCGCCATTACCCATTAGTCACCATATAATCACCACCATAATCACACAACCACCACCACACTCGCCTAACACCGGACAGGTGGAATGCACTAAAAAGGAAGAAGTTGTGGAAGCCGCCTCCATCCACAACTTCAAGGCCACATGTGCCAAAGAACAGACACAACATTAAGGCTAGAAGGAGGCGGGTAAACAAAATTAGACCTCACTTCCCCATTTTCACTGTTAGGTGATCACTGATACATGAGCACCTCCCCCCCCCATCCCACGTAAACACACACACACACACACACACACACACACACACACACACACACACACACACACACACACACACACACACACACACACACCCACACCCAGCGGTGACATGACAGGCAGGCGCCCACTGTCATGCCAAACAAGGAACAGGTATCCTATCCTAAGCCCATTTCTTGTCTCTAATTCACGTGCTTTACAATCAAATGAAACTCCAGCTAACTGCGGAAAATTCAACATGTGGCTCCAGACGCACGCACGATAAGTTGAAATATGCTAATCCGTTTTCTATGAGGTTGGTCACGGTTATGTCCAAGGCCCAGATGAAGGGGAGACGGGGGGGGGGGGGGGGGGGGAGGAAGGGAGACGGGGGTGGAAGGGGAGACAGGGGGTGGAGGGGGAGACGGGGGATGGAGGGGGAGGAGGGAACACGGGAGGTGGGAGGGGGAGGAGGGAACACGGGAGGTGGGAGGGGAAGGAGGGGACACGGGAGGTGGGGAGACTGAGGAGGGGAGAGTTCTACTCCGAGCCCGGCCCGGGGCCAGGCTGGACCTGTGATAATTTGGTCCACCAGGCTGTTGCTTGGGCCCGCAGGCCCACATATCCACCACAGCCCGGTTGGTCCGGCACTTCCTGCAAGAACTGATCCTGCCACTGAGCTCAACAAATTCTTCTCATCCGCAGGAAGTGACGTTGCTGAAACCATCTCAGGTGACTAATTTGAATCCCCGAATCGAGGTTCGAATCCTCGTCACGGCCCTTGTGGATTTGTTCATCTCAGGTGACCCCTGACCATCCCAAGTGACCCAAATTAGTGAAAAATGTGTATATTAAACCCAAATTATCTTCGCTATGCTGTTTCTTACATATTATCTCGATATTACAGACTTTGAAAGCCCAAGCAGCCAAGCCAAAAATAAAACAGTTTAATTCAGAGCCACTGGTACTCGTACTCAATATACCAGTACCACCAGTATCATCTACCCATATCTGGTATTACCACCTGTTCCAGTGTTGGCAATAGCAGTAATTCTGGCAATGCTAGTAGCAGTGTAGTTGTGGCACTACTGGCACTATTGGCACTACTACTACTAGTAGTTACGTTATTATACCCATGCTGGTATAACTATGAGTGCTAGCAATACTAGCAGCACTGGCATACGACATGTTGACTACTGTGGTACACTACAGTTTACCTCTAGCAACCTATACTCTTGCCTCCTGCAATTTGCACTTCCTCCCAACCGTGCAACATAAACTCCAATTATTATGGCTTTTAATTATTGTTATTATTAATAATTATTACTATTTTTACTGTAATTACTGTTAATTATCATAATTATTACCTTCAGACCCCGAAATACTGAGCGGTAACTTGGGTCTCTGTATTAATACAATTCCTTATACAAAACATTTACTTTATTTATATGGATTTTATTAGTATTTATTATTGGAATTAAAATGAATAATTGTTACAATCACAAAAATGTTGTGTATCTATGAGAAAACCTTGAGGCTATGGAGTGGGATCGAACGCCTGTGCTTGGTCTGCCTCGTCGGTAGTACGTAGGCCTGCAGGGTCCAGGGATGACAGTTCGATTCCATTGTATTGTCTGAATATTCTCATTTTAAAAAAAGTATATTATTATCATTATAAAATCATCATCATTCGTTTCATCACCCGAGATGATTAGTCAGCACATAGGCCTACATAACTAACAGGACGTCAATAATTCCTCTTTATAAAAAATTATCACGTTGTGTCAAAAGCTTCATTCACGAATGATTTTATGTTAATAAAATATATATAAGTATATAAGTATTATATATATATATAAGTATATATAAAAATGTGAAAATTCACTATATTAAATTGTCGGATGCTTCCTGGAAGAAGTGCCGGACCAACCAAGTTGTGGTGGATACGTGGGCCTGCGGGTCGCTCCAAGCAACAACCTGTTGGACCAAGTTATCACAAGTCGAGCCTGGCCTCAGGCCGGGTTTGGGGAGTAGAAGAACTCCCAGAACTCACTCCAGGTATGCTCCAGGTAGGAATATCCTCTCCCTACACCCTTGGGGGTCCTGGCTACCCCCAACTCGTTATCATCAACGCTTCAACCTTACTGCATGGCATTTTGTGTCATTTACCAACACGATCATAGTTACAACTGAGATAATTAAGAGTCGTCCTGTCAAAACTGAGGTAAGACAAAGGTCTAACTGTCAGAATTGAGGCTAATAAGAATTAATTCTGTCAGCTTACCGTATACGTCTACCTCGGTGTATGCTTCTGGAGCTGCATACGTCTACATTCCCATATGCTTCTACCTCTGTATGCTTCTACTTCTACATGATCATCTACCTCTGCATATGCACCAACATCTACATATGCCACTGCTGATGTGTCGGCGTCATGCTTGCCAGCTGACAAACTGTAATATAATCTTGACGTCACAAGTGCTATTCAAAAGCAGTCGGGTGTACAGGAACGTCAGTCATATTTCTCTCTCCAGCAAAAACAATATATTTGTATAGCTTGTTTTGCTATCATTTTCCTGTCTTTATCTCAGAAATGACAAATCATGACATGTTAAATTTGTAACAAGTTTCAAATATGATCATATGACAGCTTAGACACCAGCCGTCCTCTATAATCGAACCAAACCTTAACCTAACCTTAACCTAACCTAAGCTAACCTTAACCTAACCTAAGCTAACCTTAACCTAACCTAAGCTAACCTTAACCTAAGCTAACCTTAACCTAAGCTAACCTTCACCTAAGCTAACCTTAACCTAAGCTAACCTTAACCTAACCTAAGCTAACCTTAACCTAACCTAAGCTAACCTTAACCTAACCTAAGCTAACCTTAACCTAACCTAAGCTAACCTTAACCTAACCTAAGCTAACCTTAACCTAACCTAAACCTAACCTTAACCTAACCTAAGCTAACCTTAACCTAACCTAAGCTAACCTTAACCGAAGCTAACCTTAACCAACTTTAATCTAACTATGAACAGCGAGCAGATAATATCACTAATTACGTAGTGGTTTTTAGAAGTGATTACCTCCAGGGTGCCTCCTCCCTCAGAACAGGCTGCCTGAATCACTGCAAGTTGTTAGTTGATGGAATGAGGCTATCCTCCCCCCCTCCCCCTCCCTCACCCCCTGTATCACAGTGTAAGTTGTTACGTGATGGTATGACACTGCCCCCCCCCCTTCCTGTAGCTCTGCATTACACCAGCTGGTTGACAAATGACCAACAGTTGCATCTGAGCACCTCATCACACGGAACACCACAAATGAAGTGCATGGTCATTCCCCACTAAATGCTCATAAATTACACGAAATCTACCAAGCTTAATTAAAGCTCTTTGAGTTTCGTTACCATTGACGCACGTGGGTCGCGTTGTCAGCAGCGGCATAAGGGGAATGACATTGACACAAGCAACTTAGGATGCATAACAATGCTTGGAATTTCTTCAGATGAAGAACCAGTCTCCGTGGTGTAGTGGTAAGACACTCGCCTGGCGTTCCGCGAGCGCTTTGTCATGGGTTCGTATCCTGGCCGGGGAGGATTTACTGGGCGCAAATCCTTAACTGTAGCCTCTGTTTAACTCAACAGTAAAATTTGTACTTGGTTGTAACAATGATTCTTCGCGGCGGGGATCGTATTCCAGGGACCTGCCCGAAACGCTACGCGTACTAGTCGCTGTACAAGAATGTAACAACTCTTGTATATATCTCAAAAAGAAGAAAACAAAATCTTATTCTGTGGCGGCCTGCCGGTACCTAAAGAACAAGCTCCACGATGCCCGTTCTTTGAGTGCTTCCAATGAACACCCTTGTCAAGTGTAGAGGTGTCGCACTCCGGAACTACGCACGAGTGCCGGAACAACCGTCGACATCTTCAAGAGAAAACTAGGTAGTTTTCTTCAAGAAGTGCCTGACCAACCGGGCTGTCGAGGATATGTGGGCCGCTCCAAGCAACAGCCTGTTGGACCAAGCTCTCACAAGTCAAGTCTGACCTCGGGCCGGGCTCTGGAAGTAGAAGAACTCCCAGAACCCCATCAAGCAGGAACCGACAATGTAAAAGCCCAACATACAGCACCCGTCAGGATCAGCTACTCCTGTCCTTGTAATCTTGCTAGTGACAGTATTGTTATTACATGTGTGTACCTTGTGTTCATGTACCACTCCCGCCCATCCTACTGTTGTGGTAGTACTTATAGTAACGATGAGGACCATAGTATATATACCAACGTACAACTAAATTAGAAAGTAGTAATCTGAAGTTTTGAGTTGGACAAACCGGGAAACTATTTTTTTTACTTGTGTTGCTTTGACAGACTAACCTAACCTTCCTAGGTCTAATACACGATATCTGAGGCCTTATATATAGTATATGTGTGTGCTATACTAGGCCTAGGAATATATGTTTGTGTTTTAGCTTCATTTATTTTATAGGAATTTCTTACCAGTCAGTATACTACTATCTAAAAGCTAAGTACGCACGAATTCGTGACTATTGACGACCGTCACAATAGATACCATGTAAACCAGGCCACCTACGAAGTGCGGTACATTTCTTTCTGGGTGTTAACATGCGTTACCCGAACTACTACTACATAATACCAACTGTGTGCTCCAGTCACCAGCACTGTCACCTCTCCTACTGAACTGTGGTAACACCACACACACACAGTCACAGTGCCATGTATACCGTCACTGTAGCGGTAGTGGTGACTTTCTTACTAATTACCAATCTATATGATACACGGACAACAGTTTGTAATTATTATTACTACTGATATCCTTCCTCTTCACGCCTTGTACACTTGTGTTCCCCTCTCGCCCTCTTCCCCCGCGCCCTAAGAGCTCCCTACCTCTAATTACCAGAGATAAGGCCACGAAGGACCCTGGCTTTCATTATCGACTCCATAACTAGCCACAAAAACACAGAACCCGCCCGGCCCCGTCACACCGCGCGCCGGGATAACTAATTGAATTCGGTTCCCCCCAGACTGTGGCAAAATTATCATAGCGCTCGAACTGTTGGTTTCTCTCGTGTTCTCAAACAAATGTTGAGAAAACACGTGAAGCTGACCGGGGGAGGGGGGGGGGGGGGGGGGGGGGGGGGGGAGGAAAGGCGTCGTCCCTCGTCTCTCCCGACAAATTCTGGTGCTGATGGAAGGGTGGATAGGGAGGGTGGATAGGGGGTGGTGGATAGGAAGGTGGGCGGAAGGAGGCCGCAGCAGCAGCAGCGCCGATCATCGTACCTCGGGCAGAACGTGTGCAAAACTGGCATTCTTATCGGCGATCAGTTTCTACATACCGCGAGACCGCACAATTCCGCGGGTGGCTACGGCCGAGGTGGTGGTGGTGGTGTAGGTGGTGGTGGTGGTGGTGGTGGCAAGACACACTGTAGGTGGCCCCCACCTAAGGCACGGACGAGGGAGGGGGGGGGGAAGGATAGGAGGTAGCAAGCGCTAATTGTTCCCATCGGCGAGTTTACCTCAACTACCTCTCGAGTTTATTCTCTTCTCCATCGTTTTGTGAATTCCACCCATCCCCCCCCCCCCCTCTCCCTCCCTCTCTCTCTCTCATCTTTCATGCCCCCTAATCATCGCCGTCTCCCCTCCCCCCCCCCCTCCTACGAGCACCGATCGCAGGGTCAATAGTGAGAGTCCATCCGTCAACACCCACTGTATTTATTGTGTTGATCATAGCCCTCTTGTTTAATATGAAAACACCGCCACGTTTAGCCATAATAAACACGTGTCTGTTCTGGACGGGTAAGGAGGCTCCAATGCTGCCTCCCCCTTCCTTTCCTTTCCCTTCCCTTCCCTCCCCTTCCCTTCCCTCCCCCTTCTTCCTCCCCAATCAAAACAATTCATTATTGTAATATAGCACAGCAATAACAGCACAGCAATAACAGCACAGCAATATAATACACAGCAAATATATTTCGGCTCTAACCTTGATCACTTTACGGCTTCAAGCACGCCCAAAGGATGGGCTTCAAGCACGCCCAAAGGATGGGCTTCAAGCACGCCCAAAGGATGGGCTTCAAGCACGCCCAAAGGATGGGCTTCAAGCACGCCCAAAGGATGGGCTTCAAGCACGCCCAAAGGATGGGCTTCAAGCACGCCCAAAGGATGGGCTTCAAGCACGCCCAAAGGATGGGCTTCAAGCACGCCCAAAGAATGGGCTTCAAGCACGCCCAAAGAATGGGCTTCAAGCACGCCCAAAGGATGGGCTTCAAGCACGCCCAAAGGATGGGCTTCAAGCACACCAAAGATGGGGCATCATTAAGACCTGCGTCTCACTCCCTCTCGTCTCATTCCAGGCCTCTATAGCTCCTCCTCCTCCCCAGCTCCACTACCTCCAACTCTCCCTGTCTGCTTTCCACTCCTCCCCCCCTCCCTCCCTCCCTCTCCACCCCGACCAAGCCCCCCCCCCCCCCCCCCCAACACTCGCACATGTCCTCGCCAACCATTTAAACAAACAAGAGGTCGCCCTCACGCTGTTATACACGGCGCGCCAAGTCTCATTCATGTTTTGGCGCTAAACTCTTCCCCGACCCCATGAAAGGTTGGCGGGAGGAGGAGGCCGGGTGAGAGGGAGGGAGGGAGGAGGAGGAGGCCGGGTGAGAGGGAGGGAGGGAGGAGGAGGAGGCCGGGTGAGAGGGAGGGAGGGAGGGGGGCCGGGTGAGAGGGAGGGAGGGGAGGGAGGGAGGGAGGGAGGGGAGGAGGGGGGAGGGGGTGAGAGGGA
>NC_091170.1:41726497-41731124 GCF_040958095.1 Procambarus clarkii | reverse complement strand
GACAGAGAGAGAGACAGAGACAGAGACAGAGAGACAGAGAGAGACAGAGAGAGACAGAGAGAGACAGAGAGAGAGAGACAGAGAGAGACAGAGAGAGACAGAGAGAGACAGAGAGAGACAGAGAGAGACAGAGACAGAGAGAGACACAGAGAGAGAGATATTAGAGATAAATAATGAAACAGGAAGGTAGGAACTAAGGTGGAGGGGGCAGGGAAGGGTAAAAACCCAAGGTCCGGAGGAGCGGGCGACGGGACCCGCTGCTTGGATACTCAAAGTGAATAGCAAAATATGCAAATTCTCCGAACAAAAGCAGCCGACAAAAAAAAATATATATATAAAAATGTATAGGAAATAACAATAATAAAAAAAGGTACTGGTAAAGGGGAGTGGAAGCCAGGAACAGATGGGAAGGGAGGTAGGGAGGGGGAAACAAGTAGGATTGAGTAGGGAAGGATGCAGAGGACACCAGAGAGCTTGTATGGGTATATATGATAACTTTAAAGGGGCTTGCATGGGATATAGGCCGAAGGTTTTGAGAGGCTGAAAGAAGTATTCACATCCACAGACGAAGGATGGGTAATGTAGAATAACTTGCCAGACAAAACATTTGCTACTATCCCAACACGCAGATAAAAGCCATTATATCCAACAAAAGCATCCCTGCTTTGTATCGCAATGTGTCGTTAACAAGCATATAAAAGCCGTACTATTACGTATGGCACAAAAGACCTAGAAGAAACTACAAGGATTTATCACATATATATATTTACACCCATACAATGTAATCCCCCACAATCATTCCCCATAAAGAATCAAGTCACTGGCACCCACAATATCCGATACACTACACCACCACCACAATAACTCAATCCCCCTCCCCTCCCCCCCCCCCGCACCACCACCATAACTACCACACACAACCACCCCACCGCCACCCGTCATCCCCTGTACAACTCACAACCCCCATTACTTTACAACCCACTTAATCTAATATTTTTTAACAGCCACTTTCATTCTCGCAGACTCATTTAGGGGGAGAGCCCCAGCCTGGGTCCCTCCCTTCCCCCCCCCCTCCCCCCAACACAGCCCGCAGGCCAAGCCCCAAAAATTGTCTTTATGGGTGATTTGCATTTGAAAAAGTTTTCCCCTCCCATCTCCAATATATAATTCGACCGGTAGACGGCCACCAGCACCCCTTTCCCACAATTATACTCTGCCATACTCCCCCTTCCCCTTCCTCCCTGGCCAGCCCCTGCTTTATATTATATATTATATAATATATATACATAATTTGTATATATATATATATATATATATATATATATATATATATATATATATATATATATATTATACAATAATAATAATAATAATAATAATAATAATAATAATAATTATAATGGTGTGTGTGTGTGTATATTCACTTAGTTGTGCATGCGGGTTGAGCTTCGGCTCTTTGGTCCCGCCTCTCAACCGTCAATCAACTGGTGTACAGATTCCTGAGCCCACTGGGCTCTATCATATATACATTTGAAACTGTGTATGGAGTCAGCCTCCATCACATCACTTCCTAATGCATTCCATTTCTTGACTACTCTGGTACTGAAAAGGTTCTTTCTAATGTCTCCATGGCTCATCAGGGTACTCAATTTCCACTTGTCCCCTTGTGGGTGTAGCCCCCCGTGTTAATTAAATTATCTACCCTATCAATTTCTTTGGAAACCTTGTATGTTGTAATCATGTCTCCCTTAACTCTTCCTTCCAGCGACGTGAGGTTTAGTTCCCGAAGTCTCTCCTCGTAGCTCATACCCCTCAGCTCGGGTACTACTCTGGTGGCATACCTCTGAACCCTCTCCAATTTAATCTTGTGCTTGACAAGATACGGACTCCATGCTGGCGCTGCATACTCCAGGATTGGTCAGACATATGTAGTATACAAGGTTCTGAATGATTCTTAATGTGAATGTGTGCGCGCGCGCATAAATAATGCGTAAGCGCATGTAATTGAACCATTACGTTACATTAAAAAATGTCGCATTTCTAAAAGCGCATTCACCTGACCGAGAAAGCAGATCTTCCATTTAACATATGACTAATACCTCCTCCCATTTGTTATTTAATAAAACTATATAGATAAAAAAAAAATCTAGAAAAACCCCCCATTCCATTAAAAGCTTAGGAAAAACACTAAATTTTTTCATTAAAAAATATGAAAATACTGCCCATTAATTATTAAAATATGCCACAGACGAATTATTTAAATATCTTGGCTTATATTTCAGCGCACTGTAGCACACTGGGGGCGCGAGAACATGCTAGGGGGAGAACACACTTGTCTCATACTGCCTCATTGTATACACGAGAGTACATCCCAAATACAGAGTGAACCCTCACACCCAACCGGCCCAAGTCACCGCAAAATTAGGCGCCAGCAACTTAAGGAAGAATACACCGGGCGCTCGAAGTGGCCCCCGGACGCGCGAAGTGGCCCCCCGGGCGCGCGAAGTGCCCCCCCCCCCGGGCGCGCGAAGTGGCCCCCCCCCGGGCGCGCGAAGTGCCCCCCCCCGGGCGCGCGAAGTGCCCCCCCCCCGGGCGCGCGAAGTGCCCCCCCCCCCCGGGCGCGCGAAGTGCCCCCCCCCCCCCCCCCCCGGGCGCGCGAAGTGCCCCCCCCCCCCCGGGCGCGCGAAGTGCCCCCCCCCCGGGCGCGCGAAGTGCCCCCCCCCCGGGCGCGCGAAGTGCCCCCCCCCCGGGCGCGCGAAGTGCCCCCCCCCCGGGCGCGCGAAGTGCCCCCCCCCGGGCGCGCGAAGTGCCCCCCCCCGGGCGCGCGAAGTGCCCCCCCCCCGGGCGCGCGAAGTGCCCCCCCCTTGGGCGCGCGAAGTGCCCCCCCCTTGGGCGCGCGAAGTGCCCCCCCCTTGGGCGCGCGAAGTGCCCCCCCCCTTGGGCGCGCGAAGTGCCCCCCCCCTTGGGCGCGCGAAGTGCCCCCCCCCTTGGGCGCGCGAAGTGCCCCCCCCCCTTGGGCGCGCGAAGTGCCCCCCCCCTTGGGCGCGCGAAGTGCCCCCCCCTTGGGCGCGCGAAGTGCCCCCCCCCCCTTGGGCGCGCGAAGTGCCCCCCCCCCTTGGGCGCGCGAAGTGCCCCCCCCCCTTGGGCGCGCGAAGTGCCCCCCCCCCCTTGGGCGCGCGAAGTGCCGCCCCCCGGGCGCGCGAAGTGCCGCCCCCCGGGCGCGCGAAGTGCCGCCCCCCGGGCGCGCGAAGTGGCCCCCCGGGCGCGCGAAGTGGCCCCCCGGGCGCGCGAAGTGGCCCCCCGGGCGCGCGAAGTGGCCCCCCGGGCGCGCGAAGTGGCCCCCCGGGCGCGCGAAGTGGCCCCCCGGGCGCGCGAAGTGGCCCCCCGGGCGCGCGAAGTGGCCCCCCGGGCGCGCGAAGTGGCCCCCCGGGCGCTCGAAGTGGCCCCGGACAGAAATTATTTCTTACCTCGTGCAGCAAAAACAAATTATTTATATATATAATATTATCCAGTTATGGAAAACATTACCATTAACACTTCATACGAACCTATACCTCAACCCACGATGGATACTGAACACTTTGAACGAAATCATCACCTCCGGATACCGTTACACCGGATCTCAGACTCACTGAATCAAACACTCTCACAATGGATAATTTTACATACGAATATACAGGCTGTCGCATTTTGCCTTTCAAAGTAAGTGGAGAATTTCCATTGTAAGGCGAGCTGTGGCAGCTTCAGCAGCTGCTGGCTCTGCGGGCAGGCTGCTGCTCTGCTTCGATCAGCCCCAGCCAGGGAGAACCTTCCGTCAGCCCCCAGCCAGGGAGAACCTTCCGTCAGCCCCCCAGCCAGGGAGAACCTTCCGTCAGCCCCCCCCAGCCAGGGAGAACCTTCCGTCAGCCCCCCAGCCAGGGAGAACCTTCCGTCAGCCCCCCAGCCAGGGAGAACCTTCCGTCAGCCCCCCAGCCAGGGAGAACCTTCCGTCAGCCCCCCAGCCAGGGAGAACCTTCCGTCAGCCCCCCAGCCAGGGAGAACCTTCCGTCAGCCCCCCAGCCAGGGAGAACCTTCCGTCAGCCCCCCAGCCAGGGAGAACCTTCCGTCAGCCCCCCCAGCCAGGGAGAACCTTCCGTCAGCCCCCCAGCCAGGGAGAACCTTCCGTCAGCCCCCCAGCCAGGGAGAACCTTCCGTCAGCCCCCCAGCCAGGGAGAACCTTCCGTCAGCCCCCCAGCCAGGAAGAACCTTCCGTCAGCCCCCCAGCCAGGGAGAACCTTCCGTCAGCCCCCCAGCCAGGGAGAACCTTCCGTCAGCCCCCCAGCCAGGGAGAACCTTCCGGCAGCACAATTCTTGCCTTCAACACCAACAAAATACCCAGGTCTTTGCTTTAATAAACACCAGAATGACAGAGTCAACGCTGTGTTTACAATGTGGAACTAGTCATTTTGTATATAAATAAACTTTTAAGTAAGGTTACTCAACACAATTTAGCAAACTGCAAACAAACGTGGATGTATATAGAAAGAAATGAATGTGTGCCCTTATATATATATATATATATATATATATATATATATATATATATATATATATATATATATATATATATATATATATATAACTGAAA